>NW_028225183.1:5228920-5253261 GCF_052327205.1 Somniosus microcephalus | reverse complement strand
AGAGAGCGACCAGGGGGGAAGAGAGAGCTGGATGGGATGAGAGAGCCGGGGGGGAAGGGAGAGCCAGGGGGGAAGAGAGAGCCGGTGGGGGAAGAGAGAGCTTTCGGGTAAGGGAGAGAGTGAGAGATTGCTGGTTTTAGTTTGGGATTAGCCTGGAGAGAGAGGGGGGGAAGGAACACTTGTAGCTGGCCCGATGGACCCCTGCGAAGGAAGGAAGGGAGAAGGTAAGCTCTCCCTCCCTGTCCCACCCCCTCACTCTTCCCCTCCTTCCACTCCCTCACCCTCTCTCTCTCCCTCCCCATCTCTCCCTGCTTTACTCTCTCTCCCTCCTCTCCTCTCCCTCCCTTTCCCTCCCCTCTCCTCCTCCCGCTCCCTCTCCTCCCTCTTCGTCCCCATCTCCTTTCCATCCCTGCCTCCCCTTCTCCCCCCCGTCCTCTCCCCCTCTCCCCCAGTCCTCTCCCTCGTCCTCTCTCCCCCCCGTCCTCTCCCCACCCCTCTCCTCACCCTCCCTCCACACCCTACCTCTCCTCCTCTCCCTCCCCCCCTCTCCTCTCCCTCCCCCTCCATCCCCCCTCTCTCCTCTACCTCCCCCCTCCCTCCCTCCCCCCTCTCCTCTCCCCTCTCTCCCTCTCCCTCCCCCTCTCCCTCCTCTTCCTCCCCGCTCTCTCCTCTCCTCCCCCCTCTCTCCTCTCCGCTCCCCCCTCTCCTCTCCCCCTCTCCTCTCCACTCCCAACCCCCTCTCTCCCCCCACTCTCCTCTCTCTCCCGCTCACTCTCCTCTCCCTCCCACCCCACTCTCCTCTCCCTCCCCCCGTCTCTCCTCTCCCTCCCCCCTCTCTCCTCCCCCTCACCCCTCTCCCTCCCCCTCTCTCCTCTCCCTCCCCCTCTCCTCTCCTCTCCCCCCTCTCCTCTCCCTCCCTCTCCTCCTCTCCCCCTCTCTCTTCTCCCCCTCTCCTCTCCTCTCCCACCCACTCTCTCCTCTCACTCCCCCCTCTCCTCTCCCTGCCCCCTCTCTCCTCTCCCTCCCCCCTCTCTCTCCTCTCCCTCCACCCTCTCTCTCCTCTCCCTCCCTCCCCCCTCCCTCTCTCTCCTCTCCCTTCCACCCTCACTCTCTCTCCTCTCCCTCCCCCCGACCCACCCCCGCAGATCAGCGCCTCAGGGCCGGCCAGCCGGTGCGAGGTCTAACGCGTTGAGTCCCGGCCGGACTCAGCTTAGCTGCAGTCCGGGCCGACATTGACGCATGCACGCGCTGACTCCCGCCCTCCCGAGGTGGTTTCAAGGCGGCCGGCGGGTCCGTTTGCCGGGGTAACCCTTCCCGCTGTCCATGCCCCCGTGCGAGATCTGCACTCCCGAGAGCACCGCCCCCCCCGCCCGAGCCGAGCGGGGAACAGAGAGAGACGCCGCATCCTGTTTATGTCCCGTGACCCTCGTGGCTGTCGCCGCTGCCCCGGGTAAAGTGACGACGGGGTGGGGCGGGGGGAGAGCTTAGCAGAAGCTGTGGGACAATTACCTAGCTCGGGCGTGGCTGGGCAGGAAAGGCCCAGGCTTTGAGGCCTAGGTTATGAGACCTTACAAATACGGGGAAAGGTAGGAAAAAGAATCTTCAGGTTTACAAATGAGTTAAGTTTTCTTTAAAACAATTTAATAAAAGCAATTTTTTTTTGCTGGAAGTGTAGTTTTGAAAAGGAAAACGCAGAAAGCGGGAAAAAGATTGGAATCAAGATGGCGTCCTCTCACCTCGGTTCAGAACGATAAGGCCCCGCCCACACACGCACCGATTGATCGACCGTCATGTCACCGAAGCATAGGATTGATCAATCGTCCCATCACTCGACCAGAGGAGGGCCCGCCCGCACGCGCCAGCAACCTGGCGTATGATTGGTTGACCTCGATGTCACTCTATCGCTAATGAGATGATAATGCGCGGAATGTTGAACGTTTTTTGGATACCGCGGGTGCAATTTTTGTCCGGCCGAAACGTAAATATGCCTGTGACCGGTCCGTAATTGTAAGCTTTCTTTTGACGCGATGCGCGTGTTGGTACGCTCTATAACTTTCGAACGTATAGAGAACGGACAGACAGACAGACAGAAAGACAGACAGACAGACAGACAGAAGAGGTCTTATATATATATAGATAATAACGTATGTTAGTAGCATCAAACCTCTGTTACAATATTTATTACCTTAGGTAAAATGACACGAGGCTGAGAAATAAAGCATGATGGTAAATTTAGCCAACATTATATTAACTATGGTAATATTGCTGAGGTAGTATAGATTGTGTGTTATGTTGAACACAAGAAGCCAGTGAAGGACAAACATTAATTGTGTTTCAAAGTAAGCTATTCAACACTTAACATCCCTTATCGCTGAAGTTTCAGACCAGGTTAGATAATGGATTATGTGAAAGACAAAATACATCTGTTTTAATACCTGGGAAGTTTGTTTGTGCAAAAATCCTCATGGAAAAGCTTATTCAGGAAAAGGGAGGGAAACGCAGACCGTAATCTTGAAGGTCACGAGTTAGAGACAAGAATGGTGAGATAGCCAAAGCCGCTGCAAGTAGCCAAATATTTTGAGTGGAGATAAAGGTATAAATGAACAGTTATTGAACACTGGAGGTAGCGCGAAACCAGAGGAAGAGCACTTCAGTCAACAGAACACAGCAAGACCCAGAAAGAGACCATGCTGCAGTCAACCGGTGGGCACGCTGACCCAAAATATACCTATACCAGGAGTGGTCTGTTATAGTCACGGACAATTTAAATAATGATTTCTGGTATTGTAAGTGTTGCAAATCTTACAGTCCTGCTCCATGGTTCAGGGACAGTGTCTGAGTGTAAACTGATCATTAGGTCGTGCTATACCAGCAAAGATTAGTTCTGAATGGACCTGCTACATGGTTCAGGGACAGTGTTTGAGTGTAAACTGATCATAAGGTCGAGCTGTACCAGAGAATGTTAGATGTGAACTGAACTCTTCCATCGGTCAGTGTCAGTGTCTGTGTGTAATTTGTTCATTAGATCGTGCTGCACCAGAGAATGTTAATTGTGAACTGACCTGCTCCATGGTTCAGGGACAGTGTCTGAGTGTAAACTAATCATTAGGTCGAGCTGCAGCAGAGAATTTTAGTTTTGAACTGACCTGCTCAATGTCTGAGGGAGAATGTCTGAGGGAAACTGATCATTAGATCGGGCTGTACCTGAGAATGTTAGTTGTGAACTGACCTGCTCCATGGTTCAGGGACAGTGTCTGTGTGTAAACTGATCATTAGATCGTGCTGCACCAGAGAATGTTAGTTGTGAACTGACCTGCTCCATGGTTCAGGGACAGTGTCTGAGTGTAAACTAATCATTAGGTCGTGCTATACCAGAAAAGATTAGTTCTGAATGGACCTGCTACATGGTTCAGGGACAGTGTTTGAGTGTAAACTGATCATAAGGTCGAGCTGTACCAGAGAATGTTAGATGTGAACTGAACTCTTCCATCGGTCAGTGTCAGTGTCTGTGTGTAATTTGTTCATTAGATCGTGCTGCACCAGAGAATGTTAGTTGTGAACTGACCTGCTCCACGGTTCAGGGACAGTGTCTGAGTGTAAACTAATCATTAGGTCGAGCTGCAGCAGAGAATTTTAGTTTTGAACTGACCTGCTCAATGTCTGAGGGAGAATGTCTGAGTGAAACTGATCATTAGATCGGGCTGTACCTGAGAATGTTAGTTGTGAACTGACCTGCTCCATGGTTCAGGGACAGTGTCTGTGTGTAAACTGATCATTAGGTCGGGCTGCAACTTAGAATGTTAATTGTGAACTCACCTCCTCCATGGTTCAGAGACAGTGTTTGTGTCTAAACTGCTCATTAAATCGGGCTGTACCTGAGAATGTTAGTTGTGAACTGACCTGCTCCATGGTTCAGCTACAGTGTCTGTGTGTAATCTGATCATTAGATTGAGCAGTACCAGAAATTTTTTGTTATGAAATGACCTGTTCCTTTGTTCAGGGACAGTGTCTGAGTGCAAACTGATCATTAGATCTTGCTATAAAAGGTAATTTCAGTTGTGAACTGACAAGCTCCATGGTTCAAAGACAGTGTCTGAGTGTAAACTGATCATTAGGTCGAGCTGACCCTGAGAATTTTATTTATGAACTGACCTCCTCCATGTTTCAGGGACAATGTCTGAGTTTAAACTGATCATTAGGTCGGGCTGTACCAGAGAATGTTAGTTATGAACTGACCTGCTCCATGGTTCAGGGACAGTGTCTGAGTGTAAACTGATCATTAGGTCGGGCTGTACCAGAGAATGTTAGTTATGAACTGACCTGCTCCATGTTTCAGGGACAATGTCTGAGTGTAAACTAATCATTAGGTCGGGCTGTACCTGAGAATATTAGTTATGAACTGACCTGCTCCATGGTTCAGGGACAGTGTCTGAGTATAAACTGATCATTAGGTCGGGCTGTACCTGAGAATTTTAGTTATGAACTGGCCTGCTCCATGGTTCAGGGAAAGTGTCTGAGTGTAAACTGATCATTAGATCGAGCTGTACCAGAGAATTGTAGTTATGAACGGACCTGCTCCATGGTTCAGGGACAGTGTCTGAGTGTAAACTGATCATTAGGTCGGGCTGTACCAGAGAATGTTAGTTATGAACTGACCTGCTCCATGTTTCAGGGACAATGTCTGAGTGTAAACTAATCATTAGGTCGGGCTGTACCTGAGAATATTAGTTATGAACTGACCTGCTCCATGGTTCAGGGACAGTGTCTGAGTATAAACTGATCATTAGGTCGGGCTGTACCTGAGAATTTTAGTTATGAACTGGCCTGCTCCATGGTTCAGGGAAAGTGTCTGAGTGTAAACTGATCATTAGATCGAGCTGTACCAGAGAATTGTAGTTATGAACGGACCTGCTCCATGGTTCAGGGACAGTGTCTGTGTGAAATCTGATCATCAGATCGTGCTGTACCTGAGAATTGTAGTTTTGAATTGTCCAGCTCCATGGGTGAGGGACAGTGTCTGTGTGTAAACAGATCCCGGAAATTGGATAGACAGTCGCTGAAATGAATGGCAGGATTAACATTTATCACAGAAATTACCTGAAAACTTTAACTGAAACACTGTTTTCATTTCCCGCCAGTGCTTTCAAACTGCAGGTTCTTATTTTATGTTATTCCAGTTTTAGTGAAATAATATTCAGCTTTCTGGGAATTTATCTTACAGACGTGAAATATCTGCCCTATTTATATTTATGTATATATATATATATATGTATGTTTTCTATCTTATATATAAAGTGCCGGTCCAAACCGGGTTAACTTCCCCTGTCCAATGACTGTAATTAATGCCAGTCACCATGGGAACTGATTGTCTCTGCTGGTTATTAGCTCCAGTCAGTTGAGCACAGCAGATTGATATAATATTCTTTCCAAGGATTATTATCATGTAATATGTATAAAATATATTACAGGTCTGCATTTCACAGAATCACAGAATCACAGAAGCCCCACAGTGCAGATAGAGGCCATTTCGGCCCATCGAGCCTGCACCGACACATATCCCACCCGATCCCCGTAACCCCTACACCAAAACATATCCCACCCTATCCCCGTAACCCCACGTATTTAATCCCCCTAACACTAAGGGTCAATTTATCATAGCCAATCGACCTAACCCGCACATCTTTGGACTGTGGGAGGAAACCGGAGCACCCGGAGGAAACCCACGCAGACACGGGGAGAATGTGCACACTCCACACAGACAGTCACCCGAGGCCGGATTCGAACCCGGGTCCCTGGCGCTGTGAGGCAACAGTGCTAACCACTATGCCACCGTGCTGCCTTGTCTCACATCAACAAATCAATCCATGTTATTAAATCCTTAAACACCCAGACTGTACAAAACTAATAGATGTTCATCTTACACAGCGAAGTTGCACTGTGGGAATCGGGTTTACTGCATAGGATTGAAAATGCATACATTTGGGTTGATCGTTGCTAATTTATAGCAGGATTAACCAAACAAAGCAATAGATTATCGTCATTATAAGCAACACCTTTCGGGGATTCACTATTCCTCTTTATAATTTCAGTCTATGCAGCATCATTACAAAAATGCCCATCCCTCCTCATAAGGGAGAACCCACCCGATACACGGCATCCTTCATTGTGGGGATGGAGATTTATCTGAAATTTCTGGCTAGACTGGTGAGATTACGGTTCATATTGTTAATGTTCTGGTACTGAGCTGACTCTGTCCAACATAAGATCCCTTGGAAATTTCAGCCTGTAATAGTGAACCCGAATTTTTATGTTAAGCAAGGCAGGATACATTGCCGGCCGTGGTTACATCTCTTACATCATTCAATCAGTACATTTAATCATTAATTCATAGGGATTGGATTGCTTAATTGAGCCGAGTGTTAGTCTGGGGAAACGCAATGAAAAGATATTCTGTGACCCTAGAAATGATCATTGGAGAATTGTATAGATCTGTTGCTCTCCACTTACTGTAACTAATAAGAAGCAGCGACAATTAGGTTCCAGGGTGTGTAACATTAATTCCAGTCAGTGAACAGCAGCAGCATCCCTTTTCACTCTAAGATTCTTTATATAACAAGATACATTAAACCAGGTATTGGACAGATGTAAATTAAGACCCTCTAAATCAGATAATAGAATCATATTAAGAAATATTTGGAATAACAGATGATGCGAATTTCTCCGTCTGACAGGAATAATATGACGTGGAGCCGATTCCTTTACAGACTTCACTTTATTTCCAGGAGCCAATGTAATCATTTCATTCCATGAAATTTCTATCCACTTCTCAGTGGTGGGCTGAATGGTCACAGATGGAAACTGAGCCATTTAATTGGTCAGACTCCAAAAAAAATCAGAATTGGGGAAATCAGAGGTTTATATGTATTTTATATTTAACGATATGGTTCCTCGCCTCGATGGTTAGTGAGCGGAAAAGTGAGGTCAATGACGTATCTGGATGGATATTGTCAAAATGAATGATGTCCGTTATGTACCAGAATAGGTAGCTCTCGGACAAGAGATTTTATTAAAGTACCTGAAAATACAAGTGAGCTCAGTGATGTATTGGTTAGGCAGTGACTGTAAAAGTGAGAGCAATGAAGTAACTGGAATGGTAGTGACAGTAGAGGTGAGGATAGCATTGTACCAGAATTGGCAGTGATAGTTCAAGTGCAGTCAGTTACATGTCTGGGTGTGTCCTGCCAGTAAATGTCAGGTCAGAGATATACCTGGATATGTTATGAAAGTATAAGTGGGGTGAGTAATTTGACTTGATTGATTTTGAAAGTACAAGTAGTGCTAGTGATATACATGGATGCGTAGTGACAGTATAATTCAGGCCAGTAATATACCTGGATGGGCAGTGATATTATAAGAGGGGTCAGTGATCAACATGAATGGATTGTGACAGTAGACGTGAGGTCATATATAAACCTGGACATGGCGCAGCAGTACAAGTGTATTGAAAAGATGTCGGAGGACATTCAAGGCCCAGTATCGGTAGCGCTATTACAAGTGTGTTAAGTGACATATCTGAATGAGCAGTGCCAGTACAGTGAAGCCATTGATATATCTGAATGAGCAGGTCCAGTACAAGTGAGGTCAGTGATATATCTGAATGAGCAGAGCCAGTACAAGTGAGGTCAGTATTATATCTGAATGAGCAGCGCCAGTACAAGTGAGGTCAGTATTATATCTGAATGAGCAGCGCAAGTACAAGTGAGGCCAGTGATTTATCTGAATGGGCAGCACCAGGAAAAGTGTGATCAGTGATATATCTGAATGAGCCATGCAAATAAAAGTGAGGCAAGTGATATATCGGAATGAGCAGTGAGAGTACAAATGAGGTAAATGATATATCTGATTGAGCTGAACAAGTACAAATAAGGTCAGTGATATCTCTGATTGAGCAGTGCCAGTAAAACTGAGGTCAGTGATAATCTGGATGTGCAGTGCCAGTACAAGTGAGGTCAGTGATATATCTGAATGAGCAGTGCAATTCGAAGTGAGGTTAGTGATATATCTGAATGAGCAGTGCCAGTACAAGTGAGGCCAGTGATATATCTGAATGAGCAGTGCAATTAGAAGTGAGGTTAGTGATATATCTGAATGAGCAGTGCCAGTACAATTGAGGTCAGTGATATATCTGAATCAGCAGTGTCAGTACACTCGAGGCCAATGATATATCTGAATGAGCAGTGCGGGTTCAAGTTTGGTCAGCAGTATATGTGATTGAGCATTGCCAGTATAATTGAGGTCAGTGATATATCTGAATGAGCAGTGTCAGTACAAGTCATGCCAGTGTTATATCTGAATGAGCAGTGCGAATACAATAGAGGACAGTGATATAACTGAAAGAGCAGTGCCAGTACAATTGAGGTCAGTGATATATCTGAATGAGCAGTGCCAGTACAAGTCATGCCAGTGTTATATCTGAATGAGCAGTGCGAATACAATAGAGGACAGTGATATAACTGAAAGAGCAGTGCCTGTACAATTGAGGTCAGTGATATATCTGAATGAGCAGTGCCTGTACAATTGAGGCCAGTGATGTATCTGAATGAGCAGTGGCAGTACAAGTAAGGTCAGTAACAAATCAGAATGAGCAGTGCCAGTACATGTGAGGTCAGTGATATATGTGAATTAACAGAGCCAGTACAAGTGAGGTCAGTGATATATCTGAATGAGCAGAGCCAGTACAATTGAGGTCAGTGATGTATCTGAATGAGCAGAGCCAATACAAGTGAGGTCAGTGATATATCTGAATGAGTAGTGCCAGTACAAATGAAGACAGTGAAATATCTGAAAGAGCAGTGCCAGTACAAATGAAGCCAATGATATAACTGAATGAGCCATGCCAATACAATTGAGGTCAGTTATATATCTGAATGAGCAGTGTCAGTAACATTGAGGCAAGTGATATATCTGAATCACCAATGCCAGTTCCATTGATGTCAGTGATAATTCTGGATGAGCAGAGCAAGTACTAGTGAGGTCAATGATATATCTGAATAAGCAGTGCCAGTACAAGTGAGTCCATTGATCCAGCTGAATGAGCATAAAGCGTGCAAATGACGACAGTGATATATCTGAATGACCAGTGCCTGTAGAAGTGAGGTCAGTGATATATCTGATGGAGCAGCGCCAGTAAAAGTGAGGCCAGTGATATATCTGAATGAGCAGCGCCTGTAAAAGTGAGGTCAGTGATATATCTGAAAGAGCAGTGCCAGTACAAGTGAGGCCAGTGATATATAAGAATAAGCAGTGCCAGTGCCAATGAGGTCAGTGATATATCTGAATGAGCAGTGTCAGCAACAGTGAGGAAAGTGATATATCTGAATCACCAATGCCAGTTCAATTGAGGTCAGTTATAATTCTGGATGAGCAGTGCAAGTACAAGTGAGGTCAATGATATATCTGAGTGAGCAGTGCCAGTACAAGTGAGTCCATTGATCTAGCTGAATGAGCATAAACCGTGCAGATGACGACAGTGATATATCTGAATGAGCAGTGCTGGTAGAAGTGAGGTCAGTGATATATCTGAATGAGCAGTGCGAGTACAATTGAGGTGAAGTATATATCTGAGTGACCAATGCCAGTACAATTGAGGTCAGTGATATATCTGAATGAGCAGTGTCAGTACAAGTGAGATCAATGATTTAACTGAATGAGCAGTGCCAATCCAAGTGAGGTCAGTGATATATCTGAGTGAGCAATGTCAGTAAAATTGAGGTCAGTGATATATCTGAATGAGCAGTGTCAGTGCAATTAAGGCCAGTGATATATCTGAATGGGCAGTGCAAATTCAAGTGAGGCCAGTGATATATCTGAAAGAGCAGTGACAGTAGAAGTGCGGTCAGTAACAAATCAGAATGAGTAGTGCCAGTACATGTGAGGTCAGTGATATATGTGAATGAGCAATGCCAGTACAATTGAGGTCAGTGATATATCTGAATGAGCAGTGCCAGTACAAGTAAGGCCAGTGATATATCTGAATGAGCAGTGCCAGTACAAGTAAGGCCAGTGATATATCTGAATGAGCAGTGTGAGTACAAGTGAGGTCAGTGATATATCTGAATGAGCAATGCCAGTACAAGTGAGGTCAGTGATATATCTGAATGAGCACTGCCAGTACAAGTAAGGCCAGTGATATATCTGAATGAGCTGTGCTAGTGCCAATGAGGTCCGTGATATATCTGAATGAGCAGTGTGAGTAAAAGTGATGCAAGTGATTTATCTGAATGATTATTGCCAGTACAAGTGAGGTGAATGATATATCTGAATAAGCAGTGCCAGTACAAGTGAGTCCAGTGATATATCTGAAAAAGCATAAACCGTGCAAATTATACTGCAATATATCTGAATGAGCAGTGCCTGTAGAAGTGAGGTGAGTGATATATCTGAATGAGCAGTGTCAGTACAAGTGAGGCCAGTGATAGATCGGAATGAGCAGTGACAGTACAAGTGAGGTAATTGATATACCTGAATGAGCTGTGCAAGTACAAATAAGGTCAGTGATATATCTGAATGTGCAGTGCCAATAAAAGTGAGGCCAGTGATATATCTGGATGAGCAGTGCCAGTACAAGTGAAGTCATTGATATATCTGAATGAGCAGTGCATTTAGAAGTGAGGTCAGTGATGTATCTGGATGATCAGTGCCAGTTCAATTGAGGTCAGTGATATATCTGAATGAGCAGTGCTGGTTCAAGTGAGTTCAGTGATATATCTGATTGAGCAGTGCCAGTATAATTGAGGTCAGTGATATATGTGAATGAGCAGTGCCAGTAGAAGTGAGGTCAGTGATATATCTGAATGAGCAGAGCCAGTACACGTGAGGTCAGTAACATATCAGAATGAGTAGTGCCAGTACAATTGAGGTCAGTGATATATCTGAATGAGCTGTGCCTGTACAAGTCTGGTCAGTGATATATCTGAATAAGCTTTGCCAATACACGTGAGGCCAGTGATATATATGAAAGAGCAGTGCAGGTAGAAGTGAGGTCAGTGATATATCTGAATGAGCATTGCCAGTACAAGTAAGGCCAGTGATATATCTGAATGAGTAGTGCCAGTATGATTGACGACAGTGATATATCTGAATGAGCAGTTCCAGTACAAGTGAGGTCAGTAACAAATCAGAATGAGTAGTGCCAGTACAATTGAGGTCAGTGATATATGTGAATGAGCACTGCCAGTACAAGTGAGGTCAGTAACATATCAGAATGAGTAGTGCCAGTACAAGTGAGGTCAGTGATATATCTGAATGAGCAGTGCCAGTACAAGTGAGGTCAGTAACATATCAGAATGTGCATTACCAGTACACGTGAGGCCAGTGATATATCTGAATGAGCAGTGCCAATTCAAGTGAGACCAGTGCTATATCTGAATGAGCAGTGAAAGCACAATTAAGGCCAGTGATATATCTGAAAGAGCAGTGCTGGTTCAAGTGAGTTCAGTGATATACCTGATTGAGCAGTGCCAGTATAATTGAGGTCAGTGATATATCTGAATGAGCATTGTCAGTAGCAGTCAGGTCAGTGATATATCTGAATGTGCAGTGCAAATTCAATAGAGGCAAGTGATATAACTAAATGAGCAGTTCCACTTCGATTGAGGTCAGTGATATATCTGAATGAGCCGTACCAGTGCAAGTAAGGCCAGTGGTATATCTGAATGAGCTGTGCAAATACAAGAGAGTCCAGTGATATATCAGAATGACCAGCGCCAGTAAAAGAGAGATCATTGATATGCATGAATGAGCAGTGTAATTTCAAGTGAAGCCAGTGTTATATCTGAAAGAGCATTGCCAGTAGACGTTTATTCAGTGATATATTTGAATGAGCTGCGCCAGTACAAGTTAGGTCAGTGATATACCTGAATGACCAGTGCCAGTACAAATGAGGCCAGTGAAATAACTGAATGAGCCGTGCCAGTGAAAGTGAGGTCACCTATATACCTGAATCAGCAGTGCCAGTAAAGGTGAGGTCAGTGATATATCTGAATGAGCATTTCAGGTACAAGAGAGATCAGTTATATATCTGAATGAGCAGTGCCAGACCAAGTCAGGTCAGTGATATATCTGAATGAGCAGCGTCAGTACAAGCCAGGCCAGTGATATATCTGAATGAGCTGTGCAAATACAAGAGAGGCCAGTGATATATCAGAATGAGCAGTGCCACTTCAAGTGAGGCCAGTGATATATCTGAATGAGCAGTGTAAATTAAATGAAGCCAGTGATATACCTGAATGAACAGTGTCAGTAAAAGAGAGATCAGCGATATACATGAATGAGCAGTGCAAGTTCAAGTGAGGCCAGTGTTCTATCTGAAAGAGCATTGCCAGTTGAAGTTTGTTCAGTGATATATCTGAATGATCAGTGCCAGTACAAGTGAGGTCAGTTACAAATCAGAATGATTAGTGCCAGTACAAGTGAGGCCAGTGATATATCTGAAGGAGCATAAACCGTACAAATGAGGCCAGTGATATATCTGAATGACCAGAGCCAGTAAAAGTGAGGTCAGTGATACATCTGAATGAGCAGTGCCGGTAAAAGAGAGGTCAGTGATATATCAGAATGAGCAGTGCAAGTTCAAGTGAGCCAGTGATATATCTGAAAGAGCATTGCCAGTAGAAGTTTGTTCAGTGATATATCTGAATGAGCAGTGCCTGTGCGATTGATGCCGGAAAAAAATCTGAATGAGCAGTGCCAGTAAAAGTGAGGTCAGTAACAAATCAGAATAAGTAGATCCAGCACAATTGAGGTCAGTTAAATATATGTGAATGAGCAGAGCCAGTACAAATAAGGCTAGTGATATATCTGAATAAGCAGAAACGGTCGAGTCAGGTCAGTGATATACCTGAATGAGCAATGCCAGTACAAGTGATTTCAGTGATATATCTGAATGAGCAATGCAGGTAGACGTGAGGTCAGTGATATATCTGAATGAGCAGTGCTAGTACAAGTAAGTTGAGTGATATATCTGAATGAACAGTGCCAGTGCCAATGAGGTCAGTAATAATTCTGGATGAGCAGTGCCAGTACAAGTGAGATCAGTGATATATCTGAATAAGCAATGCCAGTACAAGTGAGTCCAGTGATATATCGAAATGAGCAGAAACCGTACAAGTGAGGTCAGTGATATATCGAAATGAGCAGGAACCGTACAAGTGAGATCAATGATATTTCTGAATGAGCAGAGCCAGCACAATTGAGGTCAGTGATACATCTGAATGAGCAGTGCGAGTAAAATTGAGATCAATAAAATATCTGAATGAGCAGTGCCAGTACAAGGGTGGTAAGTGATATATCTGAATGAGCAGTGTCAGTACAAGTGCAGTCAGTTATATATCTTCATGACGACATGCAAGCCGTGACCAATGGTTCAGCTGCAGACCCAATTCACGTACGTACCGGGGTCAACCAAGGCTGTGTCATTGCACCAACGCTCTTCTCAACCTTCCTTGCTGCAATGCTCCATCTCACCCTCAGTAAGCTCCCCACTGAAGTGGAACTAATTTAGAGAACAAATGGGAATCTTTTCAACCTCCGTCGCCTGCAGTCCAGATCCAAGGTCATCCCATCCTATGTTGTCGAATTACAGTATGCAGCTTGCGTCTGCGCTCAGTCGGAGGTCGCACTCCAATCCATCATAAACATCTTCTCCGAAGCATACGAGAGCATGGGTCTTAAACTAAACATTCAAAAGACAAAAGTCCTCCAACAAACTGCCTCCGGCATGCAGTGCTGCCCCCCGATTATCAAAATCCATGACAAGGCCATGGACAACGTGGACCACTTTCCATACCTCGGGAGCCTAATATCAACAAGGGCAGACGTCGACTACGAAGTCCAACACCGCGTTCAGTGTGCCAGTGCAGCCTTCGGTCGCCTGAGGAAGAGAGTGTTTGAAGACAAGGACCTCAAAACAGGCACTAAGCTCATGGTTTACAGGGCAGCAGTGATACCTGCCCTGCTGTATGCCTCAGAGACATGGACCATGTACAGCAGGCGTCAAAGCAGTGGAGAGGTACCACCAACGCTGCCTCTGCAAGATCCTGCAAATACATTGGCAGGATAGGCACACAACGTCAGTGTTCTTGCTCAGGCCAACATCCCAAGCATCGAAGCTCTGACAACGCTCTATCAGCTCCGATGGGCGGGTCACATTGTCCGCATGCCTGGTATGAGACTCCCAAAACAATCGGTCTACTTGGAGCTCCGGCCCTGCAATAGAGCTCCAGGTGGGCAGAGGAAACGCTTCAAGGACACTATCAAATCCTCCTTGAAAAAGTGTAACATCCCCACCAATACCTGGGAACCCCTGGCCCTTGACCACACATAGTGGGGGAGAAGAAACCGGGAAGGCGCCGAACACCTCGAGTCTCTTCGCCGGGAGCAAGCAGAAGCCAAGTGCCGGCAGCGCAAGGAGCGCACGTCAACACAAGCACCCCACACACCCGCCCATTCACCACCGTCTGCCCCACCTGTGACAGAGACTGCAGGTCACACATTGGACTAATCAGTCACATGCGCGCTCATATTTAATGTGGAGGGAAGTCATCCTCGGTTGCGACGGAATGCCTAAGAAGAAGAGAATCATATATTTCTGAGCAGTGTCAGTACAAGGGAGGTCAGTGATATATCTGAATGAGCAGTGCCTGTACAAGTCTGGTCAGTGATATATCTGAATAAGCTTTGCCAATACACGTGAGGCCAGTGATATGTATGAAAGAGCAGTGCAGGTAGAAGTGAGGTCAGTGATATATCTGAATGAATAGTGCCAGTATGATTGACGACAGTGATATATCTGAATGAGCAGTTCCAGTACAAGTGAGGTCAGTAACATATCAGAATGAGTAGTGCCAGTACAATTGAGGTCAGTGCTATATCTGAATGAGCAGTTCCAATACAAGTGAGGTCAGTGATATATGTGAATGAGCAGTGCCAGTACAAGTGAGGTCAGTAACATATCAGAATGAGCAGTGCCAATACAACTGAGGCCAGTGCAATATCTGAATGTGCATTACCAGTACACGTGAGGCCAGTGATATATCTGAATGAGCAGTGACAATTCAAGTGAGGCCAGTGCTATATCTGAATGAGCAGTGAAAGCACAATTAAGGCCAGTGATATATCTGAAAGAGCAGTGCCAGTACAGGTGAAGTCAGTGATATATCTGAATGAGCAATGCCTTTACAAGTCAGGTCAGTGATATACCTGAATAAGCATTCAGGGTAAAGCAGCCCACTTGATTGGCACTCCAACCACCACCTTCAACATTCACTCCCTCCACCACCGGCGCACTGTGGCTGCAGTGTGTAGCATCTAGAAGATGTACCGCAGCAACTCGCCAAAGCTCCTTCAGCAGCACCTTCCAAACCCGCGAACTCTACCACTTAGGATGACAAGGGCAGCAGACGCATGGGAACATCACTACCTACAAATTCCCCTCCAAGCCACACACCATCCTGACTTCGAACTGTACCGCCGTTCCTTCACTGTTGCTGGGCCAAAATCCTTGAACTCCCTTCCTAACAGCATTGTGGGTGTACCTACACCATATGGACTGCAGCGGTTCAAGAAGGTGGCTCACCACCATCTTCTCATGGGCAATTAGGGATGGGCACTAATGCAGGCCTAGCCAGCCAGCGACGCCCACATCTAATCAATGAATAAAAAAAAAATTCACGTGAGGCCAGTGATATATCTGAATGAGCAGTGCCAGTAAATGTGAGGTCAATGATATATCTGAATGAACAGTGCCAGTACAAGAGGGGCCCGTGATATATCTGAACGAGCAATGCCAGTATAAGTGAGGTAAGTGATATATCTGAATGAGCAGTGTCAGTACAAGTGAGGCCAGTGATATATCTGAATGAGCAGTGCCAGTGCCAATGAGTTCAGTGATATATCGGAAAGAGCATAGCCAGTAGAAGTTTGTTCAGTGATATATCTGGATGAGTAGTGCCAGTACGATTAATGCCAGTGATATATCTGAATGAGCAGTGCCAGTGCAAGTGAGGTCAGTAACAAATCAGAATGTGTAGTGCCAGTACAATTGAGGTCAGTGATATATGTGAATGAGCAGAGCCAGTACAAATGAGGCCAGTGATATAACTTAATATGCATTACCAGTACACGTGAGGTCAGTGATATATCTGAATGAGCAGAGCCAGTAAAAGTGAGGTCAGTGATATATCTGAATGAGCAGTGCCAATACAGGTGAGACCAGTGCTAAATCAGAATGAACAGTGCAAGCACAATTTAGGCCAGTGATATATCTGAAAGAGCAGTGCCAATACAAGTGAGGTCAGTGATATCGCTGAATGAGCAATGCTTATACAAGTCAGGTCAGTGATATATCTGAATAAGCATTCAGGATAAATCAGCTCGCTTGATTGGCACTCCATCCACCACCTTCAACATTCACTCCCTCCACCACCGGCACACTGTGGCTGCAGTGTGTACCATCTACAAGATGCACTGCAGCAACTCACCAAAGCTCCTTCAGCAGCACCTTCCAAACCCGTGACCTCTACCACTTAGAAGGACAAGGGCAGCAGATGCATGGGAACATCATCACCTACAAGTTCCCCTCCAAGCCACACACCATCCTGACTTCGACGTGTATCGCCGTTCTTTCACGTTCGCTGGGCCAAAATCCTGGAACTCCCTTCCTAACAGCATTGTGGGTTAACTTACACCATATGGTCTGCAGCGGTTCAAGAAGGCGGCTCACCACCATCTTCTCAAGGGCAATTCGGGATGGGCACTAAATGCAGGCCTAGCCAGCCAGCGAAGCCCACATCTCATCAATGAATTAAAAAAAAATCACCTAAGGCCAGTAATATATCTGAATGAGCATTGCCAGTAAAAATGAGGCCAATGAAATATCTGAATGAGCAGTGCCAGTTCAAGTGAGGCCAGTGATATATCTGAATGAACAGTGCCAGTAAAAGAGGGGCCAGTGATATATCTGAACTAGCACTGCCAGTAAAAGTAAAGTCAGTGATATATCTGAATGAGCATTGCCAACACAAGTGAGACCCGAGATATATCTGAATGAGCAATTTGAGCACAATTCAGGCAAGTGTTATATTGAATGAGCAGTGCCTGTTCAAGAGAGGTCAGTGAAATAACTGAATGAAAAGTGCCAGTACAAATGAGGCCAGTGATATATCTAAAAGAGCAGTGCCAGTACAAGTCAGTTCAGTGATATATATAAATTAGCATTGCCTGTAAATGTGAGGTCAGTGATATATCTGAATGAGCAGTGTCAGTACAAGTGATTTCCTTGAAATATCTGAATGAGCAGTACCAGTACAATTGAGGTCAGTGCCAGTGCAATTTAGGACAGTGATATATTTGAATGAGCAGTGCCAGTACAAGAGAGGTCCAAATACATCTGAATGAGCATTGCCAGCATAAGTGAGATCAATGTCGTAACTGAATGAGCAGTGCAAGTAAAATTGAGGTCAGTGATATATCTGAAAGAGAAGTACCAGTACAAGTCAGGTCAGTGCTACATCTGAATGAGCATTGCCAATACACGTGAGGCCAGTGATATATCTGAATGTGCATTGACAGTACACGTGAGGCCAGTGATACATCAGAATGAACAGTGCCTGTACAAGTCAGGTCAGTGATATATCTGAATTAGCAGTGCCACTTCAAGTGAGGTCAGTGATATATATGAATGAGCAGTGCCAGTACAATTGAGGTCAGTATTATATCTGAATGAGCAGTGTCACTACAATTGTGGCCAGTGATATATCTGAATGAGCAGAGACAATACAAGAGAAGTCAGTAACAAATCAGAATGAGTAGTGCCAGTACAATTGAGGTCTGTGATATATGTGAATGAGCAGAGCCAGTAAAACTGAGGTCAGTGACATATCTGAATGAGTAGTGCCAGTGCAAGTGAGGCCAGTGATATATCTGAATGAGCAGTGCCAGTAAAAATGAGGCCACTGATACAAATGAATGAGCCGTGCCTGTACAAGTGAGTTCATCTATATACCTAAATCAGCAGTTCCAGTACAAGTGAGGTCAGTGATATATCTGAATGAGCATTGCCAGTACAAGTGAGGCCAGTGATATATATGAATGAACAGTGACAGTGTCAATGAGGTCAGTGATATATCTGAAAGAGCATTGCCAATAGAAGTTTGTTCAATGATATATCTGAATGAGTAGTGCCAGTACGATTGATGACAGAGATATATCTGAATGAGCAGAGCCAGTACAAGTGAGGTCAGTGATATATCTGAATGAGCAATGCCTGTACATGTGATGTCAGTGACATATCTGAATGAGCAGTGCAGGTAAAAATGAGGTCAGTGATATATCTGAATGAACAGTGCCAGTACAAGTGATATCAGTGATATATCTGCATGAGCAGTGCCAGTGCCAATGAGGTCAGTGAAATATCTGAATGTGCAGCGCCAGTAAAAGAGAGGTCAAAATACATCTGGATGAGCATTGCCAGTACAGGTGAGGTCAATGATTTATCTGAAAAAGCAGTGCCAGCATAACTGAGATCAATGACGTAATTGAATGAGCAGTGCCAGTAAAATTGAGGTCAGTGATATATCTGAAAGAGAAGAGAAAGTACAAGTCAGGTCAGTGCTAAATCTGAATGGGCATTGCCAGTACACGTGAAGCCAGTGATATATTTGACTGTGCATTGCCAGTACACGAGAGTCCAGTGATATATCTGAATGAGCAATGCCAATACAAGTGAGACCAGTGCTATATCTGAATGAGAAATGCAAGCACAACTCAGGCCAGTGATATATCTGAATGAACAGTGCAGTACAAGTGAGTTCAGTGATATATCTGAAAGAGAAATTCCAGCACAATTCAGGCCAGTGATATATCTGAATGTGCAGTGCCAGTACAAGTGAGGTCAGTAACATATCAGAATGGGTAGTGCCAATAACAGTAAGTTCATTGCTATATGTGAGTGAGCATTGTCAGTAGAACTTAGGCCAGTGATATATCTGAATGAGCTGTGCCAGTACAAGTGAGGCCAGTGATATATCTGAATGAGCAGTGCAAGTACAAGTGAATCCAGTGATATATCTGAATGAGCAGAAACAGTACAAATGAATCCAGTGTGTAGTGATCAATAGCATGTCATTCTATAGTGGACACTACGTGGAGCCGTGGAGCTGTATATAGCTGTATGTATAAGACTACACTACCCAGCTATATATTATATTAAGACTACATTACCCATGAGGCTTGGCTACCCACAAGGCAGCAGTCAAGATGGAAGCCTCTACAAGATGCTGTACAAGTTCAGATGTGCTCAATAAAAGAAGCTAGCAAAAGCTAGCTGTGTTCATAATAAGAATGTCTATTTATTAATGAACATAACATGGTACCAGGGTGGTGAAGATCTGCTGAAAATTGTGAAAAGCGACATGGAGAAATTGAAGACACCAGAGCATTTGAAACTCACAGAAAAAATCGACTACAATTGGCAGACTTTTAAACAGCAATTCGAACTCTACATTGCAGCCATCGGATTCGGTACGAAGCCAGATGCAAGGAAGATGGCGTTGCTGCTTACAGTTGCAGGCCCACAGGCGATAGAGGTATTTAATACATTTGTATTTAATCCAGCGGAGAACAGAGACAAATTAGATGATGTGCTACAGAAATTTGTTGCACATTGTTCTCCCCAAAGAAATGAGACGTATGCAAGATATATCTTCCGTTCTCGGACACAGCAGCAAAATGAGACTTTTGATAGCTTTATAACTGATCTGAAACTGAAAGCACAGACATGTAATTTCTCTGAGCTCAAAGCATCCATGATTCGTGACCAGATTGTGCTTGGTATTCATGATAAAAAAGTCAGGGAAGGTCGTTTGAGAGAAACCGAACTAAATATGGAAAATGCGGTGAAAATATGCCAAGCCAGCGACCTAGCTGGAAAGCACGTGCAGACTTTCAGTGAAATCAATAATGACGCGATTGTAATGAGTGATAATGCTGCTGTCGGTGCTGTGTCCTATAAGGGGAAGAAACATGGGCAGAACAGAAATGAAAAGCAATCGGAGGATGAAATTTTTAATTGTAAACGCTCTGGTTACAAACACCAATTAAGACAATGCCCAGCGTTTGGAAAAATGTGCACAAAGTGTAATGCAAAGAATCACTTTGCCAAACAATGCTTTTCAAAAGTACAAACTAAGAAAGGGCAACGAGTTAATGTAATTGAGGACACTGATTTAAGTGAGACATTTTTTGTAGGAATGCTGTCATGTGACAATATCAAAAAGGATACAGAAAATGTGCAGCCCTCAGAAATGGACAATGCTGAACATAAAGTTAATGCAGTAAAAGAGGACAAATGGATGATCCCGCTGCAGGTATATGGAGCATTAGTTACCTTGAAACTAGACACTGGGGCAAAAGCAAACTTAATCAGTATGAGTGACATTAACAATATGAAAGAAAAGCCCAAAACACAGAAGAAGTCAGTACTACTGAAGGACTATAATGGACAGATAATAGATAGCTTAGGTGTATGCAGACTTAAAGTGACAGTCAAAGACAAAGTGCATCATCTCATGTTTTCTGTTGTGGCTGAAAGGCTTGATTCACTCCTGGGTGACAAAGCTTATGAGGAATTAGAACTGGTCAAAAGAGTCTACCATATAAACTGTGCCATAAGCAGACCAGATGACTCGGTGGATTCTGTAGTAAATAATTTCCAGGATGTGTTCAAAGGATTTGGAGTTCTACCATTCACTTACAAGATCCAGCTAAAGCAGAATGCTCAGCCAGTGGTACATGCTCCACGAAGAGTTCCAGCACCCCTGCGTGACCGGCTCAAGAATGAACTGGACAGAATGACCACACTAGGAGTCATCAGGAAAGTCGAAGAACCAACAGACTGGGTTAACTCCATGGTATGTGTAAAGAAAAAGAACAATGATCTAAGAATATGCATGGATCCAAAGGACTTAAATGCAAACCTAAAACGTGAACACTACCAGATTCCCAAGCGAGAAGAAATCACCAATGAAATGTCAGGTGCCAGATACTTTACAAAGCTCGATGCCTCACAAGGATTTTGGCAACTAAAACTGGATGAAGAGAGCACCAAATACTGTACCTTCAACACACCATTTGGCAGGTATTGTTTCCTCAGAATGCCTTTCGGGATAATATCTGCATCTGAAATCTTTCATCGAGCGATGGAACACATAATTGAAGGTCTAGAAGGAGTTCGGGTCTATGTTGATGACATCATCATCTGGGGCTCCACACTGAAAGAACACAATGAGAGACTGACTAAAGTGCTACAGAGCATACGCCGGAATGGACTGAAGCTCAACAAAGCCAAGTGTCAGTTTGGCGTCCAGGAAGTCACTTTCCTAGGAGATAATCTATCTGGTAAAGGAATAGAGCCAGATATGGAAAAAGTAAACGCCATACACAAAATGCCCCGACCCACTGACAAAAAAGGAGTGCTACGCATCATGGGGATGATAAACTTCATTGGAAAGTTCATTCCTAACTTGTCAGCCAAGACAGCCTGTGTGCGAGACCTGCTACATAAAACAAACTAGCTGGGGGAGCCCGGTTTTGCCAGGGCTGTTTTGGGCCTGGCGGTTTAAATTGAGTGCCATGCTTTTGGGCCTCTCTGTGTCCCTCTGTGAATCTGCTGCCGGGCAACATTTTAAATGGAGTCCCAGGCTTTTGGGTCCTGTCTCTCTGTCCCTTTGTGAATTTGCTGCCGGGCAACATTTCTACCTTTAATACCTTGAAAGATGAAAGTGAAAGATCTTTTAAAACGTTTTTGGTAAATCTTATGTTATTTTTAAAAGAGATACTAACTTTTTCAAAGCTGGATGAACAGAATAGTTTGAGCTGGAAGCAGTGAAACAATGGCTGCCACATCCCTGAGATGAAAACGATTAGTCCCGCCCACACACACACACACCGATTGGCCAACCATCAGGGGACTGTACTGTAGGATTGGTCAATCGTGACGGCACAGGATTGGTCGAACCTTGACGTCAGTTAAGCAATGCTAAGTAGCAGATAATGAGTTTAAATTTGATGGTTTTTTGCATAAGGCGCGAACACTTTTCGTACGGCCGAAAAGTAAATACGCTTATGACTGTCCCGGAAGCGTAAGCTTTCTTTGGAGGTAACGCGCGCGTAGGTGCGCTCTATAACTTTCGAGCGCATAGCCGGACAGACGCACACGTGAGGATAGACAGACAGACAGACAGACAGACAGAACGATCCATTTATATATATAGACTAGCTGGAGTGCCCGGCGGTGCCGAGGCTTTTTCAAGCGCATGTTGTTGTTGGAAGAGAGACAGAGAGAGCAACTGGTGGGGGGGCGAAGAGAGAGAGTGACTGGGGGGAAGAGAGTGAGCGACTGGGGGGGAAGAGAGAGAGCGACTGGGGGGAAAGGAGAGAGAGCGTATGGGGGGAAGAGAGAGAGCGACTGGGGGGAAGAGAGAGAGCGACTGGAGGGAAGAGAGAGCGACTGGGGGGGAAGAGAGAGCGACTGGGGGAAGAGAGAGAGAGCGACTGGGGGAAGAGAGAGAGCGACTGGGGGGAAGAGCGAGAGCGACTGGAGGGAAGAGAGAGAGCGACTGTGGGGAAGAGGGGGGGAAGAAGAGGGGGAAGAGGGGGGGGAAGGGGAGGGGAGGGGAGGGGAGGGAAGGGAGTGTAGGGGGAGGGGAGGGGGTAAGGGGTGGGGAGGGGGGAAGGGGAGGGGGAAGGGGAGGGGTGAAGGGGAGAGGAGGGGAGGGGGAGGGGAGGGGGGAAGGGGAGGGGAGGGAGTGAAGGGGAGGGGGGAAGGGGGAGAGGGGAAGGGGAGGGGTGGGGAGGGGGAGGGGAGGGGCGAAGGGAGGGGAAGGGGCGAAGGGGTGGGGGGGGGGAAGGGGAGCGGGGGAAGGGGAGGTGGAGGGGTGGGGGGAAGGGGAAGGGTGAGGGGGAGGGGAGGGGGAAGGGGGAGGAGGGGAGGGGGAAGGGGAGGGGTGGGGTAGGGAGGGGTGGGGGAGGGGTGGGGGAGGGGAGGAAAGGAGGGGGAGGGGGGAGGGGAGGAGGGGGAGGGGGGAGGGGGAGGGGAGGGGGAGGAGGGGGGAGGGTGAGAGGAGGCGGTGGGAGGGGAGGGGAGGGGAGAGGGAGCGTGGGGGAGGGAAGAGGGAGCGGAGGGAGGGGAGGGGTTAAGGGGGAGGGGAGGGCTGGGGGAAGGGGGAGTGGGATAGGGGGAGTCCCCGAGCCCCGCCCCACCCCCCCAATATCCCGAGGTTCCCCCGATCTCCGAGACTCCCCCCCGACCTCCCGAGCCTCCCACCCCGCCCCGATCTCCGAGACCCGCCCCCCCAGATCTCCAAGCCCCGCCCCCCGATCTCCCGAGCCCCGCCCCCCTGATCTCCCGAGGCCCGCCCCACCCCGATCTCCCGAGGCTCCCACCCCGCCCCCCGATCTCCCGATCCCCGCCCCCCCGATCTATCAAGCCACACACCTCCCGATCTCCCGAGGCTCGCCCCCGATGCCCCCAAAGCTCACCGGCCCCCGATCTCCCGAGGCTCGCCCCCCCAAGGCTCGCCCCCCCCGATCTCCCGAGGCTTGCCCCCCCCGCGATCTCCTGAGGCTCGCTGCCCCCCCCGATCTCCCGAGGCTCGTCTCCCGAGGCACGCCCTCCTCCCCCCCCGATCTCTCGAGCCTCGCCCCCCCCGATCTCCGGAGGCCCAGTCTCTGGAGCCCCGCCCCCCGCCCGAGCTGGCTTCAAGAGCAGAGAGACCCCGCCCCCTGCGCGAGTCCCGGTTGACTTGGTAACCCTCCTTCCCTCTCTGCCTCCCGATCTCAGGGCCTGGGCCTGAGCGGCTGGCGAGCCCAGTTGCTGGGTTAACCCTCTCCGCTCCCCCTCCCCTCCCGAGCCTCGGTTGCCTTGGTAACCCTCCTCCCCTCTCCGCCTCCCAATCTCCGGGCCTGGGCCTGAGCGGCCGATAGCATCTGGCGAACCCCATGGCCAGGGTAACCCTCTCTGCTCCCCCTCCCCTCCCGAGCCGAGCCCCGGATGCCTTGGTAACCCTCCTCCCCTCTCCGCCTCCCGACCTCCGGGCCTGGGCTGAGCGGCCGATTGCGGCTGGGGAGTCCCGTTGCCGGGGTAACCCTCTCCGCTCCCCCTCCCCTCCGGAGCCCCGCCACCCCCGAATGATCCGCCAGGAGCTTGCAGTGAGCCCAGCCAGCCTTTACCAAATGGCTGGCCGATGGTTCGGAATCGGGTCCAGCGGTGGGGGGGCGTAAGTGGT
>NW_028225183.1:4319448-4617863 GCF_052327205.1 Somniosus microcephalus | reverse complement strand
ACTTGTAGGACAATCCACATCAGAGGAATGGGAGTCTTTCAGAAAGGAAATAAGGAGAGTACAACGCCAACGTGTTCCCGTAAAGGTCAAGGGTGGGTTCAAAAAGCCAAATGAATCCTGGCTGTCAAGCGATATATAAGAATGGATTAGGAATTAAGGGGGGCTTTTGGTGGGTAGAAAGGACTAAAAACAGTGGAAGCTCTAGAGGAGTATAGAAAAGACAGGGGCCTACTTAAAAAAGAAATAAGGAGAGCAAAGAGGGGGCATGAAAAAACACTGGCGGGCAAAATAAAGGAAAATCCCAAGGTGTTTTTATAAGTATATTAAATGGAAGAGGATAACCAGGTAAAGAGTAGGGCCCATTAGGTACCAAAGTGGCAATCTGTGTAGAGAGCCGGAAGATGTAGTTGTGGTTTTAAATGAATATTTTGCATCTGTGTTCACTATGGAGAAGGGTGATGTAGGCATAGAAATTAGGCAGGGGGATTGTGATATACTTGAACAAATGAGTATTCAGAGGGAGGAGGTGCTAGCCATTTAAGCAGACATAAAAGTGGATAAATCCCCAGGCCCTGACGCGATGTATTCCAGGCTGCTATGTGAGTAAAGGGAGGAGATTGCAGGGGGTCTGATATAAATGGTCAGAACCTCTCTGGCCACAGGGGAGGTGCCAGAGGACTGGAGAACAGCTGACGTAGAACCATTGTTCAAGAAAGTTAGTATGGATAAACCAGGGAATTACAGGCCAGTGAGCCCAACATCAGTGGTCGGGTAATTACTGGAAAAAATTCTGAGGGACAGAATTATTCTCCAATTGGAGAGGTAAGGGTTAATCAAGGATAGTCAGCATTGCTTTGTCAGGGGGAGATCATGTCTAACAATTTGATTGCATTTATCGAGGGTGTGACTAGGTGTGTGAATGAGGGTAGTGTAGTTGATGTAGTCTACATGAACTTCAGCAAGGCTGTTGAAAATGTCCCACATGGGAGAATGCTCAAGAAGATAAGAGACCATGGGATCCAGGGTGATTTGGCACATTGCATCCAAAATTGGATTAGTGGCAGGAGACAGTCGATGATGGTCTAAGGTTTGTTTTTGCGACTGGAAGCCTGTATCCAGTGGTGCACTGCAGGGATTGGCGCTGGGTACTTTGCTATTTGTTGTGTACATTAATGATTAAGATATGAAGGTAGGAGGTATGATCATTAAGTTCGCAAATGAAACGAAAATTGGTGGAGTTGTAAATAGTGAGGAGGGAAGCCTCAGGCTACACGACAATATAGGCGGGTTGGTTAGATGGGCAGAACAGTGGCAAATGGAATTTATCGCTGAAACGTGTGAGGTGATGCATTTTGAGAATAATAATAAGGCATGGGAATACACAATGAATGGTAGGACCCTAGGAAGAACAGAGGATGAGATGGACTTTGGTGTGCATGTACATGGTGCATCCCTGAAGGCAGCAGGACAGGTAGATAAGATTTTTAAAATGGCATATGGGTTACTTGCCTTCATTAGCCAAGGCATAGACTATAAGAGCAGGGAGGTTATGAAGGAGCTTTACGCTGGTTCGGCCACAGCTGGAATACTATGTGCAGTTCTGGTCACCACACTATAGGAAGGATGTGACTGCATTGGAGAGGTTGCAGAGGAGATTCACCAGGATGTTACCTCGACTGGAGAGCTTCAGCTATGAAGAGACATTGGACAGGCTGGCATTGTTTTCGTTAGAGCAGAGAAGGCTGAGGGGGACATGTTGATGTGTACAAAATTATGAGGGGCATAGATAGGGTAGATATAAAACAACGTTCCCCCTTATTAGAGTGGTCGTTAACCAGCATGCATAGATTTAGGGTAAGTGGCAGGAGGTTCAGAGGGGATTTGAGGAAAAATATTTTCACCCACTGGTTGGTTGAAATCTGGAAATCACTGCCTGAAAGGCTGGTAGATGCAGGAACTCTAAACATTCAAGAAACGTTTAGATGAGCACGTGAAACGCCATAGCATACAAGGCTATGGACCAGGTGCTGGAAAATGGGATTATTATAGACAGGGCTTGATGACCGGCACGGACATGATGGGCTGAAGGGCCTCTTTCTGTGCTGTGTAACTCTATGTATTACTCTATTAATGCCATTACAACGACATCTGACCCTCAACCAGAAAACAGTGACATTGCAGCTGATATACATTCCTTTCTGGTGCAAAAGCACGAAAGGAAAAGAGGCACAGCCATGGCTTACAAAAGATATGAAGGATTCTATTAAATCCAAAGTGAAGTCATAAAAAGTTGCCAGAAAATCTAGCAAGCCTGAGGATTGGAAGCAGTTTAGAGTTCAGCAAAAATGTGTCAAGAGATTGATTAAGAGGGGAAAAATATAGTATGAGAGTAAACTTGCAACGAACATAAAGGTGGATTGTAAAACTTCTGCAAGTCTGTAAAAAGAGATAGATTAGTGAAGACAAATGTACGTCACTTACATTCAGAAATGGGAGTCATTATAATGGAGAACAAGGAAATGGCCGTGCAATTAAACAAATACTTTGGTTCTGTCTTCATGGAAGAGGACACAGTTAACTTTCCAGAAATGCGAGGGAACCAAGTGTATAGTGATAAGGAGGAATTAAAGGAACTTAGTAATAGTAAAAATAATAGAGCTGGAGAAATTAGTGGGAATGTAAGCTGATAACTCCCCTGTGTTAACAATTATTCCTGTTTAACTTTCCTCTACCTCTCTCAGTTTCTGTCTCCATTTGTACAACAATTTCTCGCAGCTTCCTCTTGCTCACAAACTCCTATCTTTCTCTTAAGTTGTGCTGAATGTGTGCTGCTTTCTTAATTTATATACATGTGCCTTTACTGTTTATGGCTTTCGTCCATGTAATTTCCCTCATTATATTGTTTTCTTTCTATTTTCCTCCATCTTATCTTTTGCCGGTTTCTCTTTCTGCCTTCTCAGTATGTCTGCCCAATAATTTCTCCCTCTCTCGCTCTGTCTCTCTATTCTTCTTTCTCTCTTGTTTCACTATCCATTTCAGCATCTACATCACTTACTCTTTGCATCTTTACCTATATTGATTCGTCTCTTGCAGTGTTTACTTTCTTTACCGTGTTACCTCTGCCTCTCTACGCGCTGCAATCAGTTGAACAAAGACCCAGAAATGGAAAATCGGAGGAAATCCATCGTTTTGCTCTTCAGTATATCTGGCTGTTATATATTATTATGGACGCCCATTGTTGTTTATTTTCTAACTCTCTGTATGCCAGCCCTCTCTTCTTCCTCATCCTCCTGCTTCCCATTGAAACTTTCATTCCCAAATATGTGATCAGCTTTTACATGTACGTTGACGAAACCAGTTTTAATCCTCTGTCCCCTCTATCGCCACCCACTCCTCCCCCCCTTTGATGTCGGACTACATTTCCAAAATCCTGTTTTGGATGAGCCATAATTTTCTCTAAACAAACATTGGCATGGCTAAATGCATCATCTTTAGTCGCAGCCACAAATATTGTATCCTAATCACCAATATCAATCCCTACATTGGGCGTTAGCTGCCAATGACCCTCAGCACCTCTCTGATCATAGGTTCTGCGTTATACACAATAGTCACTCTATAACAAAGTTCACCTAATTCCGCGTCAGTAGCATCGCCGCATCCATCTTGCCACACAGAGTTCAGGCCCAATCTACATGAACTCTCCCCTTAGTACATTCCTCCCATCGCATGGATCAATCTATTAAACCGCCATTGCACTGCCTTGAAGGCAAGTATACCCTTTCTGTATTAAATAGACCAACCCCGTGCGCAGTACTCCAGGTGAGGTCTCACAAAAGCCCTGTAGTACAATTGTAGTAAGAATTCCTTACTCTTGTACTCGACCCCATTGCACTAAAGGCAAACATGCCATTTACCTTTCTAATTGTTTGCTGTACCTGAATGTACAACTGAATAGTCGTTCAAATTACACTTAAAAATGCTTACAACTCAAAGTTGCTGTTTTACTTGAGGGAGCCAAATGCCTCAAAATTCAGCTTTCTGTTTACAGGCTTAATCAGATCCAGTCGAACCATATGCATTTGTTCAAAACTATCACGCTTATAACTTTTTCGCTTACCATTATTGAGGATGAGATAACAGGGCACTTAGAAAATCATAATATGTTTAGGCAGAGTCAACATGGTTTTTTGAAAGGGAAATCGTGTTAAGGAAATTTATTGGAGAATATTGAGATGCAACTAGAAGGGTAGATGAAGAGGAAGCAGTTTATCTGGACGTAGATTATTTGGATTTCCAAAAAGCATTCCACAAGGTGCCACTTACAAATGGTTATGGAAGATAAAGGCTTATTAGGTTGGTGTAAAACACTGGCATGGTTAGAGGATTGGATAACGGGCAGAAAACAGAGAGAAGGGAAAAACGGGTCATTTTGCGGTTGGCAGGCTCTTATTAGTGGGGTGCCGCAAGGGTTAGTGCTTGGACCACAAATATATACAATCATAAATAATGATTTACATGAAGGAACCTATTGTAAAGTATTCAATTTGATGCCGATGCAAAGCTAGGTGGGAAAGTCAATTGTGAGGGGGATACACAGATCCTGCAAAGGGATATACACAGTTTGCGTGTTTGTACAATAAATTGTCAGATGTACTAAAATGTGAGCAAATGTGAGGTTATTCACTTTGGTATAAAGAATAGAAAAACAGAATACATTTAACTGGTGACAAAATATTAAATGTTGAATTTCAGAGAGAATTAGGTGTTATCGTACAGGAATATTAGTTGGTGGGTGAGTAGTTACAGCAGAACCCATGGGGGTTGAGGTTAATTTTTCCTTGTCTTTGCTTGTAGGCTAGTTCCCATGTTAGAATAAAGTTGCTCGAGTGAAACTGATCCAAAACCATACATGTTCCAACTGTGGTTTCATACCGCTTTCATTGATTGGGTGAAATCATATATTGGTAAGGGAATATCTGTCACAAGAGCCTTCAACTGCGTCTTAGAGTGTTCAGATCTTAGGACAATAAGAATTGCTGCTGAATGAAATGTCTAAGATATTGTGGAACGCCGTATCACAGTAAATTTCAGATATTGTTTGATGCAGTGAGAGGAAAGTGGCTCCAATTGTCAATCATGCTATTTACACGGCACTCTTACGGGCCATACTTGTGTCCAGTTTATTTGGCTGGCCTGGTAAGGTCTGTAAAATTATTCCCGCATGAACAACTTGCTGGAAATAGCAATCACTAGCAAGGTCACCCTCTGTGGAGCTGGGTCATGACATTCTTGGACCTCCTTACATTGGAGAGAAAATGGAAAATGGGCGATACGTTTCCAGATTGCCGCGAGCAACCCATGAATTTAATATTATTTAAATTTATGTTTCGATGCCCGCAGTAGCCCTAACTACAGAAATGAATTGGTTATCTTGGCTCTTTCAGCTGTCGCAGCATCAGCGACGTCACCCACAGACAAGTACTGCTGAGGGGGTGCGAATACGTCCGGTCTCAATATTTAATGAAGGTTTTCTGAGGAGAAGCAGGCTGGTTACTGGGGGAGTGACGCTGAGTGGTGGTGAAGGATTTTCAGGTCCATTTAGGCAGTACATCAGCCGTTGAGGTAAATTTAGCTGAGAAGAGACAATCTGGGTATTTCCCGTTGATTGAAAGTTACATTTATATTGAGTTAGTTACAGATGATTCAGGTGATGATGTGCGACGGTTCCCTTCTGATGGGAACAGTTGCTCCAATGATACACGATGCTGCATCATCCTTCCAACTGGCCCTAAATCCATCCAATCAATCATCCTGTGTAACATTAATAATCACCTGGGCATGTTCAGTCAGAATTTATTTTAATTTTCACAGTTAATAACAGGAAAACATTTAATATTATAATCATACATGTGACGTTACATAACACAGTTTGTTAAGGAGAATATATTACAGTAACCTTCGATTTGCAACTTTGCTTAAAATGTTGCACCAATATCAATTGATCCATTAAACAGGTTTTGATCTTTATTGCAATGGCCGATAAACATTGTATGGATAGACATCAGCTATTTCTATTATTTAAATAATTTTGCAATTAAATGCAGTGGATAGTTTACCCCATTCTTTAGCTCCTCTCTGAATTTACCCTGGGTCAGCACATAAATAAATGTGTTTGTGCAGCAATTGAGAACCTGAAGCATGAATCCCACAGATTCAATGTCATTTCCATCATCATTCTGAATGATGGTTGTACGGATAGATAGAGAATAAACAACAATGGTCGTCCATAGCAAAATAAAACTGCCCGATATACTGAACAGCAAAACGATGGATTTCCTTCGGTTCTCCATCTCTGGATCCTTGTGATTCTCTCCATTGCTGAGGCCCCGGAGTCCCCTACGGAATCGACTGGACATTAAAATGTGTCTAGCGGTGAGAACATTGAGCAACAAAATCAGAACGAATGGGACACAAGGGATTAAAGTAAGATTAAAGACATCAAACGCTGCCCACGCGGGTGAAGTAAAAAAGGTCAGTTTCCAGACACAACCCCGGGGTACGTTCTCCATGATATACTCATGGTCAAATACAAAGTACCAGGGAATGTTTATTAAACAACCCAGCGCAATCACCACCCCGATAACAACAGCCGCAGTTTTCTCGGTGCAATATTTTGTTTTCAGCTTCGGACAACAAATGGCCACAAATCGATCGAAGGTGAAAACCACTGTGAACCAGACAGATGTCGCCGTGGCTGCACAAAGCAAGACCATATTGAGACAGCACACGGGGGTAATTGTCAAGAATGAAACTGGGAAATAAATTTCAACAATGCAGCTTAATATTACATCCGTACAAACTACCAGGAGATCGGCCGTTGCCATGGCGACCAGGTAGCGAGTGATACATTTGGAGAGACCGCACTTTCCTCGGGACAGGATCACAATCGCCGCCAAGTTAACTGCAAGAGATACACAGATCAGTGAGATTTGTAACCACTCAGACACACTTTATATCCATCGGTATTACAGTTATTTTGAGTGAAGTTTCAGGTTGCTATTGCACTGATGAATGGGATATCATGTGTGCTCTGTTGCTTCCAATCTGCTCCATCGCTGAACTCGCATCTTTCTCCAATTTCTCTCCTAGCTCCCCTCATGCCCTCTACGAGCTCAACTTGTCTATGGGACCCACCTGCTGCTCACTTGCTCCTATTCCCACCAAACTGCTGACCACCCAACTTCACTTCCTGGCCCGCATGTTAGCTGATATTGTTAATGGTTCTCTCTCCTCACATACTCTCCCCTCCCCTTCAAACATGCTGTCATGAACAACTGATCAAAAACTATCCTTGAAGCCTGTGTCCTTGCCAAGTACCGCCCTATCTCCAACATCCCTTTCATTACCATGTCCTTGTTCGTGCTGTCTCCTCCCAAGTCCGTGCCCATCTTTCACAGAATTCCATTTTGGACCCCGTCATATCAGCTATCGCCCCCTGCCCGACTTCTAAATCGCCCTTACCAAAGTCAGAATTTGTATTCTATGTAACTGTGTCTGTGGTAAGCTATTCCCTCTCTTCCTTTCCGACCTGTCTCATGCCTTTGTCTGGATAAACCACCTCCAACGCCTCTCCAGCGTCATCCAGCTGGGTGGGACTGCAAACGCCTGGCTCTATTCTTATCTATATAACCGTAGCCTGCAACGGCTTCTGTGCTCGCTCCAACACTGTTATCTCTCGCCCCATCTTATCATCATCTACATGCTACTCATCAGCGATATCATCTGTAAACACAACGTCTTGTTCAAAGGCACGCCGGGGACACCCAGCTCCATCTCACCACCACCTCTCCCAACACGGCACTTGTCCCCATTTTGTCACACCGCTTGTCAGATTGGATGAGGAATAATTTCCTGCAACATATTATCGGGAAGACCGAAGTCATTGTATTCGTCCCTGCTTTAAACTCCATTCCCAGCCAACGACTACATCCCTCCCTGGCAAATTTATGAGGCTGGACCAGACCGTGCACAACCTTGGCATTGTAATTGACCCCGAGTTGAGCTTCCGACCACATATCTTCTCCATCACAAAGACTGCCTACTTCCACCTCCGTAACATCACCCGACTCAGCCACTGCCTCAGCGCAACTGCTACTGAACCACTCATACATGCTGCGGTGGCCTCTAGGATTGATTACTCCAAATCTCTCCTGGCAACCCTATCATCTTCCAACCTCCTTAAGCTTGAGCTCATCCAAAACTCTGCTGCCTGTATCCCAACTCGCAGCAAGGCCCGTTCACCCAGCACCCCCTGAGCTCGCTGAACTACAATTGCTCCCGGTTCATCAGAGTCTAAATTTTAATATTCTCATTCTTGCTTTCAAATCTCACCCTGGCCTCGCCCCTCCCTATCTCTGTAACTTCTTCCATCCCTACAATCATCTGAGGTTTCTGCCCCCCTCCAATTCTGGCCTCTTGGGAATCCTGGATTTCAATCGATCCACCATTGGCGACCGTGCCTTCCACTACAAAAGCAATATTGACTGGGCGGGGTGAAGGTGTAATAGGGACTGGGCAGGCTGAAGGTGCAATGGAAGTTGGCTGGGCGAATTTGCAAATTAAACTGGGCGGGATGAAGGTGCCATAGGGACTGGGCAGTGTAAATATTCAGTGGAAGTGGCCATGGTGAATATCCAATGGATGATGTGCAGTGGAGCTGCAATGGAGAACAGTCTAGATGAAGGTGCAATGGAAACTGGGCGATGTGAAGTTGCAAGAGAGTCTGGGCAGGGTGAATGTTCAATGGACGTGGGCGGGTTGGAGGTGCAATGAGGAAGGGGCTAGGTGAACGTGCAGTGGGGCACGGACTAGGCAAAGGTGCAATGGGGATCGGGCTGGGTGAAGGTGCAATAGGGACTCGACAGTCTGATTTTTCTCTGGAAGTGGACAGGGTGAAGGTGCAATGCGGTACAGGCTGGGTGAACGTGCAATCGAGAACGGACTGCGTGAAGGTGCAATGGTGACTGGGCGAGCTGAAGGTGCAATGGGGATCGGGCGTGGTGAAGGTGCAGTAGGGACTGGGCAGGCTGAACGTTCAATGGAAGTCGGCGGGGTGAATGTGCAATGGGGAACAGGCTGGGTGAAGATGCAATGGGGAACTGGCTGGGTGAAGGTGCAACGTTGACTGAGCAGAGTGAAGGTGAAATTGGGACTGTGGGGTGAAGGTCAAGTGCCAATACAAAGTGAGCCCGGCTGATTAAAGAGAAAATAATAACTAAAGGTATACATTGAGTACATTACAGAGACAATAAAGGAGAGGAAGGCAAATGCCAACACGATGTTAGGAAATAAGCCAATATACAATTAGGAAATCAATGTCGAATTACAAAATTAAATTATCAATCAATATAAAAATAAATATTTCAGAATTCTATAAGCATAGGAATAGGAAAATAGGGATATGGCCACTTAGGAATGGACAGGATAAACTCTAAAATAAAAGCAGTGAAATGAAATAAATTGAACAGTTCTTTTACCTCAGTTTTTACCAGGGCCACAAACATGGTGGGCGTGAAATTATCCGAGGAATTCAAAATGCATACCAAGGCTTCTAAGATAGACAGGAGCGAGGTCTTTGATTAGAAGTGCATGTAACACGGGCAATACAGTAATCATGGTTGACTTTAATGTACATATAGATTGGACAAATCAAAAACCACTAATGGTGTGAAGGACGAATTCTTGGAATGCATGCAAGATGGTTTCCTCGATCGATATTTGGAGGAACCAACCAGGGAACAGACTCTGCTGGATCTGGTACTGTTAATGAGAAAGGGCTAATCAATAATCTTGTGTTAAAGTGTCCTTTACTGACAAATGACCATAATATGATTGAATTGTAATACGTTTGAGAGTGATGTCGTCCAATCTGAAACTAAATTCTTCAGTCTCAACAAAGGAAACTACAAGGGAATGTGGGACAAGTTGAGCATGGTAGATTGGGAGGCTATACGAAAAGGTACGAAGGTGGAAATACAATCGCTAACATTCAAGGTAATAATGCATATTTTGAAAAAAAACATATATTTCTCTATGGCATAAATACCCAAAAGGAGGAGTGATCCAACCATGGCAAACAAAATAAAATGAACTAGTATTGAGTCAAAGGTGGAAGCTTAAAAAGTTGCCAGAAAAAGGGGTCAGCCTGAGAATTGGGATTTTTTAGAAATCTGCAATGGGTGACCAAAATTTGATAAAGGAAATGAAACTGTAATATGAGCAAAAACTAGCGAAAAATGTAAAACCGGATTGTAAATGCTTCTCTAGGTATGTAAAAAGGCAAAGTCTGGCGAAAGTAAATGTAGGTCTTTTACAGTCAGAGACGGGAGAATTTATAATGGGGAATGAGGAATTGGGAGGGAAATTAAATAAATACTTTGTTTCTGTCTTCACGAAGTAAAACACAACAAATCTCCCATAAATACGAGAAAACGAAAGCTGTGGCGAGAATAAGGATCTTTAAGAAATTATTTTTATTAAAAAAAAGAAATAGTAGCAAAATTAATGGGACTAAAATTCGATAAACCTCAAGGAATGGATGACCTGCATCCCAGGGTTTTGCAAGAGGTGGCCATTGGGATAGTGGACGCATTGCTTTTCATCTTCCAAAATTTTATAGATTCAGGAACGGTTCCTGCAGATTTGAGGATAGCAAATGTATCCCCACTACTTAAGAAAGTGCGGAGAGTGAATACGGGGAACTACAGACCTGTTAGCCTCACATCAGTCGTTGGGAAAATGCTGGAATATATTGTAAAGGATGCAATAACTGGGCACTTAGAAACGAATAGTAAGATTGGGCAGATTCAACATGGATTTATAAAAGGGAAATACTGTTTAACAAACTTATTGGAGTTCTTTTAGGATGGAATTAATGCAGCAGGCAAAGGAGAACTGGTTGATGTGTTGTATTTGGATTTTCAGAAGGCTTCGATAAGGTCACACACAAGAGGTTGGTGACCAAAATTTGGACACATGGAATTGGGGGAAATATACTAGCCTTGATTAAGAATTGGTTAACAGACAGAAAACAAAGAGTAGGGAAAAACGTGTATTTTTCAGGATGGCAGGCTGTGCCTAGAGTGGTACCGCAAGGACATTGCTTAGGTCCCAGCTATTCACGTTCTCTGTCAATGTTTTAGATGAGGGGACTAAATGTCACATTTCCAGATTTTACTGATGTCACAAAGCTAGGTGGCAGTGTCTGTTGCGAAGAGGATGTGAAGAGGCTTCAAGGGGCTCTCGACAGGTTCAATGAGAGGGCGAGAACAGGGCAGATGGATTATAATGTGGATAATTTTGAAGGTAGAAAAATCAAACAGGCAGAATATTTCCTAAGTGGTGAAAGATTGGGGAATGTAGATGCTCAAAGGGACTTGGGTATCCTTGTACATGTGTCACTAAAATGAATGTGCAGTTGCAGCAAGCTATTAGGAAGGCAAATGGTATGCTGGCCTTCATTATAAAACGATTTGCGTACAGGAGTAAAGACGTCTTACTCCAATTATATAGGGCATTAGTGAGACCGCACCTGGAGTATTGTGTACAATTTTGTTCTGCTTACCTAAGGAAGGATATAATTGCCATAGAGGGAGTGCAAGGAAGGGTAACGAGATTGATTCCTGGGATGGCAGGATGGTCGCATGAGAAGATATTGAGTAAACTAGGCCTGTATTTGCTTGAATTTAGAAAAATGAGAGGGCATCTCATTGAAGCATACAAAATGATTTCAGGGCTTGATAGGGTGGATGCTGGGAGAATGTATCCCTTGGCTGGGGAGTCTAGGATCTGGGGCACAGCCTCAGGGTAAAGGGAAGGCCATTCAGGACTGAGACGAGAGGACATTTCTTCACACAGAGGTTGGAGAATCTTTGGAATTGTCTGCCCTAGAGGGAAGTGGAGGCTCAGTCACTGGGCGTATTCAAAACAGGAGTCGATAGATTTCAGACTAGTAAGGCCATCAAGGGATATGGCGATAAGGCCGATGCATGGAATTGAGGAAGAAGATCAGCCATGAACTCATTGAATGTTGGAGCAGGCTCGAGGGGCCTAATGGCCGAGTCCTGCTCCTTTTTCTTATGTTCTTATGATAAACTAAACATATGTATAGAGGATAAATCCCGTGTCTGGAAGGACTATTTCCACTCACAGTCAAAGCTAAGGAAGAGACAGCAGAGGCACTGTATATAAATATATGTAAACATTCTTAGAACTTTCATCCAGTGCGCTTAACAAGGGTGAGAGGAAAGGTATAGTAATCTTCGCTCAAACATAAAAAAGAAATTTCTCTTGAAACCGAAACATAATAAAGTCTAGTCAGCACGGATTTCAAACGGGAAGCTCCTACTTGACCAACCGTACTGCGTTATTTGAAAAACTAGCAGAGTAGATAATGGTAAGGTAGTGAATATAATATAAATAGACATTTATAAGAGCTTCCACCGCCATAGTAGACTCGTGACTAAGGTACGAGCCTGTAGACTCAGTGGAAAAGTGGCCGAATGGATAGAAAAACTGGCTGCTCAATAGAAAACAGAGAGTAGATGTTAAAGGTAGTTGCTCAGACTGGGGAAATGTGGGAAGTGGTGTTCCACAGGGGTCACTATTGGTTACAATTTACAGTAGTGGGTTGGACTTGGGAATCAGAAATATAATATCAACATTTGTGGATGACACCAAATTATGGGGTATAGTTAACACTGCGGATGTTTGCGACAAAATTCAGGAAGTTATTAACAAAATGGAATCATGGAGAGAAAATGATAACTGATTTTCAGTAAATATAATGTGAGGTTGTGTATTTTGGTAGGTGGAATAAGTAGGGCACATGAGACTTGGAAAATAAGAGTCCAAATGCTGGGAGAAGATAAGGAATTTAGGGCTACAAATTCACAAAGGGATGAAAGAAGCCATTAAGCGTACAGTCAAAGCAACGGAGTTCATTTCTAGAGGAATGGAAAACAATAACAGAGGAGATGTGTTAAACTTATATTGAACCTTGGAGAGACCACACTTAGAGTGCTGTGAACAGTTATGATCTGCTTAGCCCAATAAGAGGATAGAAGCACTGGAGAAAGTGCAAAAAATATTAGAAAGTGGAACTCGTTAAAATCCATTAAGGCTATGACTGATCTGATCTTGGCCTCGAATCCAATTCCCTGCCCGCTCCCCATAACCCTTGATTCCCCTATAATTCAAAATTCTGTCTATCTCCACCTTGAATATATTCAATGACCCAACATCCACAGCTGTCTGATGCAGAGAATTCCAAAGATTCATGACCAGCTGAGAGAAGAAATGCCTCCTCATCTCCAATTAGAAACTATGCCACCCTTGTTCTAGATTCCCCCACGCGAGGAAACATTATCTGTGCATCTACCCTGTCAAGCCCACTTAGAATATTGGCCCAGAAATTCGGTTCGGTGGCTTCCCGCGGGTGCAAGCCTCTGACGTGCACTTCCCTAGCATGCCGGCCGTTGAGATGTGGGCCTGCGTGGTATTCCGATCCTGTGCCTCCTCCAACTGCCAGCGCGCAGTGCTTGTGTATCTCAGGGGCGCAGTTAGTTCGAGTCACCCCCTGGGATCACGTGGGCCATGGAGAGCCAATGGTAGCAGGGTATGCTTCATTCATAAGTTTGACAGGAAGAGCTGTCAATCCTATAAATACTATAAGCCCCAAAACGTAACTAAAATTTCAAATAAATTAAAAAAAAACATTGCATTTTTAAAATAACTATAAATTACATGAAATAACTATTTTAAACAATAATTTAAATTTTTGAAAAAATTAATTACATTTTCTAATGGGGCTAAAAATAAGCTTACCTTTCTTTGAAGTATTTAAAAATAATAAACCTGTGGAAAAATGTTATAACATTGATTAATGCACCACTTACCTTTTTAAAAGCAGGCCTGAGGACTGCACTTTACATGTCTAATTTCTGGAGACTTATCTTCTGGAGAAACCTGGAAAAAATAGTAAGTTAAATGTGCACGCTCTGCCTCTCCCACGCACGCGTTCCACCTCTTAACCCCATCTTTCAGAGGAATGGAAGTTCTGCTTTCCCGCGCATGTGCAGTGCACACACGAAAACGGCACTTCGATTGGGCCCACGGGCGAGTACCCCGTGCGTACTCAACCGTGGCGACCCGAATTTCTGGGTCACTATAAGTTTCAATAAGATAATTTCTCAATATTCTAAACTCCAATGAGTATCGTCCCAACCTGCTCAAATGTTCTTCATAAGACAACCCCCGATGGGAATGGGAATGACGGACTTGCTCTACAGAGAACTGGCACGCACTCGATGAGCCGACTGGCCTCCTCTTTTGCCGTTATGGCTCTATGACTCTATGCCATGCAGTATTTGCAGAACTTTGCAAAGATGCATGTAAGTGGCAGTTGGATAACTATAGGAGTCAAAAATTAATAGAATGATATGTTAGTGGAGTGAGATGAGGAAATGCGGGAAATGGCTCGTGTGGAACATTAATCTGTTGGGCAGAATGGCCTGTTTCTATGCTGTAAAATTGTAAGTTATCCCATTCTATGTAAGGGGAACCTGCGGGGTGTAGATACAATGGAAACAGGACAGGAGGAAGGTACATGGGGTATGGGTAGGTGAAATTGCATTAGGGACTCGGCATGGTGATGGTGCAATGAGTACTGCACCTGGGGAAGGAGAATTGGGGACCGGAAGGTGTAAAGCTGCAATGGGGACGTGGCAGGAAGAAGGTACAATTGGAACACGTGTTTCCTCCAGTTTAAAATCGGGCTTGCTGTACGGTAGATAAGTGAGAAAGAAGTAATGAGTTGTTGATAGTGCTGAATCATTGTGATATAGTTAGAGGTGGACCCGATAAGAGTAAGGATGCAGCAAGAGGACATGAATAGCGACCACTGGAGGGAAGCCAGGAGCAGATATTGGGCACGGATACGAGGATAGGCGTGTTTTCATACATAGAAGCCGAGAAACCTTTTACATTCACCTGTGGGGAGGATCTGAATATGGTGCTGGGCCTAGGCTCCGCACTGCTGTCTGTCTGATATCAAATATGTTGCTGATGTTGAACACAGAGACTTATCTTAGCAACGTTTTAATATCTGCGGATAAAACACGCGTTAATTTGAAGCAGAATTCCCTACCTCCCCCCAGACTACGCCACCAGGCTGAATTAAAACGATAGCAAAATATTGCTGATGCTGGAAATCCGAAATAACAACAGAAACCTCGACATCCGAATAGGCAGTTTACAGCCTCCCGGACTCAATATCGAGTTCAACAAATTCACAGCACAATCTCGGCCTCTATTAATTTTCTATATATTTTTAATCCACGCCTTTGATTGTGCCTTCCCCCTTTTTCTCTCCCACATGCTAGCTGTCTCTTATTCTGCCAGCGCATTTCACACTTCATCTAGAGCCATCTTAAGTCTCTTCACTTGTCCTATTACCACCTCGTCTCGTCTTGAATACCTCCTAATGTCTCTTCACTTCGCTTTTGTTCTTTCATCCCCTCCCCCATTTCCCATGCGCCAAATGGCTTTTTAATCTATCTCATTTCCTGCCTTTCTTTCTCAGTTCTGATGAAGGGTATCGACCTGAAATGTTGAATCTATTTCTCTCTCCACGGATGTTGCCTGGCCTTTTCTTTCCATATATCTATATTACATTCACTAGATAATTGAGTGCATAATTCAGTTGGGAATTCTGTTGATAATTCAGTGCTTAATTCGGTGGATAATTTAATAAATAATTATTTTGATGATTCGGTTGATAGTGGTTTGGAAAATTCTTTTCCAGCGGTTTCTGTTGTTAGACCAAAAAAATTGAGTTTGATTTAAAGTGGGATTAAATTAGAAAAGTGAGAAGTAATATTATGTGAACGACAAGCAGGTATGTCCACAGAACTTTCATTGGTTCTGCAATTTCGAGAAATTCATTCCAATGGATTTCATATATATTTATCCCATAAATTATAAAATAATTACCTACTGAATTATCCAGCGCATGAAACACTGAAGGAGTCAAATAATTGTCATCGAAAACATCGATTCAAATATCAACCGAATTAAGTATTGAAATATACAAAGAATTTTCCAAACGACTATCAACCGAATCATCAAAATAATTATTTATTAAATTATCCACCGAATTAAGCACTGAATTATCAACAGAATTCCCAACTGAATTATGCACTGAATTATCTAGTGAATGTAATATAGATATATGGAAAGAAAAATCCACTCATTTATCCACCGATTTAAACTATCCAAATATTTATCCACTCAATTATTTATCGAATTAAGCACTGCAATATCCAAAAGATTAACCACTCAATATTCTATAGAATTAAACACTGAAATATCCAATAATTATCCTCTCAAGTTTCTATCGAATTAAACACTGAAATATCCAAATAATTATCCACAAAATTATCCTCCGAATAAACACTGAAATATCTAAAGAATTACCAGCTCAATTATCCATCGAATTAAATACTGAAATATCCAAAGTATTATCCTCTCAATTATCCATCGACTTAAACACTGAAATATCAATAGTATTATCCTCTCAATTATCCACCGAATTGAACCAAGAAATATCCAAAAAATTATCCACACAATTATCCATCGAATTAAACACTGAAACATACAAATAATTATCCTTTAATTATCTATAGTATTCAACTCTGAAATATCCAATGTATTAACCACACAACTATCTAGCGAATGACACATTATATTATACAAAGAAGTAAGCACTCGATTATCCACTGAATTATCAACCAAATTAAATACTGCAATCTCCAATGAATTATGCTCTGAACTACTCACTGTTCTTTCAAAATTCAACCTATTTTTGAACTCCTGTTGATTTGTAGTGTGGTAATTATATCAGGTTCAGCAGACATACGTTTCAGTTTCCTTGGGTTCACTCTTGTAATGTGCCTACTTTGATTAAACCTATTGCTGTTAAAGAATGTATTTGTATTTCTACTTCCACATCTGTTCAGCAGGAATGTGCGATTCACAATATAAACAGAGATTAGCACTTTGACATGGCTTCTGATAAAATCCCAAAGCGCCCATGAAGATCTGAAGCGCTGCCCCGTTTGTTGTAGCTGAAGCAGCAACCGAGCAAGATCCAATGAACACATTTTTCGGTGGCGCTGGTTTAAAGTAGGCACGCTGGCCACAAAAAGGGGAAAACTTGGAGAGCAGTCCCTCCTGCAAAGGCTCCTGGTTTAAAAGGGGAAACGTGGTTCCTCACCCTTGACAATGCAGCACCAACTAAAGGAAATGTCAGTTTCTTGCAAGTTTATATAGCAGAGTGAAACTTCAACAGGCAACTTTCTGAATTAAATATTGGCAGCTGGTACCAAGGACCAGCTAAAAATATACATATTGTAAAGAATTTTACAATTTAACGTATAATTTAATAATACTTTTGTAATCAGCAATCCCACTTTCTAAAGTGGCAATTTATGTTTATCACTGAGGGACAGGTAGTTGACAAGATGTAAAATCGGACCGTATACTTCCCAAGGCAATTCAGTTATACATTAAAGAAAGTGTGAAAGTAAAACACCATATCAGGAAATATAGAGCAACACTGGACTGAACTGAATAGTGAGATCCGCAGAATTGCTCAAGGTAAATATATGAATGAATATTGCTTCAATAGATAAATAAACACAGTCACTGAAATTCCTTTAACATTTACAACTTGTTGTGCTGGAAAACATTCCTGAAGTTTTCGCTGTATAACAGTCAAAAGAAATATCACTGAAATAGAAATAATGTTATTGGGTAGTGCATCCCTTCTTTCCAATACAGAAACACCACTGAACATCAATAAATACATTCTTTATTAGTTGAAAGTGACTTTTGGAGAAAGCGAGCATAGCAGCATGATTCATTTCTATTTAGTTATTAAAGTGTTGCAGATTTAAGTCAGACGACCCTATTTCTCAATGTTTTAGTGTCCTTTAATCCGGAACCCAGATTGCATGCCATTCTTTTTAGAAGAAGCATGGTATCATCACTGGAGACTGCAGTGTGAAGGAAGACACCACGTTAATTAAGCAGGGAACATTCGGGTTAATCTGACAGCAAACCTCAGATAACTGTGCTACCCAGAGAATAAGAAAAGCACATTTTGCCAGACATGCAGCACGAGAAGCTTTGTAGTTAAGAGATTTTTTATCAGATTCATGTCTTTCTTCACCACTCACCAGGAACACCAACAGCTGCGAGAATAGGATAGTAAATGGCGATTATCTGCTGAAGTATCAGGACTTCCATTTAGTGTGAGGAGCGATGATCCCTGTAGTGATGGACACAGCAGGCCCGGTGGAAAGTGTGATGTGATACATTGAAGGCAGCCTTTATTTATACAGCAGGGAAATCTCCAGTGAACAGTTCTGTCCCCGGGCAACTGATGTTAGTTACAGTCATTTGAACAAACAGGTTGCGTCAGCCACTTTACTCCCAGGTTAATACTGTTATGGGAATAAAAATAGCAAAGTGACACATCAAACATTGGAATAATATCTTTCCTCAAATGGATAACAAACAGGTGTAATAGTAGAATTCATCTGGTAAATGTTACAGGCGTTATACCAGGTTGGCAAATTACTGAGTGGGGTTGCTATTGATCGGTGCTGAGATAGCTTTCATTGCAAATTTACTTCAAAAATAAAACCTATGAAACTCAATGTAAATTTGTCAGTCTTGCAGATATTTTCGGGAGTTTCAGTTGGCGGAGATCACAGCTCAGAAACAACACAACGTTTTGGGCAAAAGCTTCGGGAGGGATAATAACGGTCGGTGTGATTTTATGCTGAATCTCGTTACATACTACACATCGTAAGGTGAATGGGACGTCCATATACTATTTGAATAGTGTTTGTTGAGCTGAGGCTAAAGCAGAAATACCCTTTGGATTCTAATTAGATTGCATACTCAACAAGGATTACCATTGCAAAACAGCAATCAAAAAATCAATAACATATTCAATTACATATCCAACGCAATAGTGTACAAGTCAGTGAAATTAATTATTTTATTGTGTGGAGCTCGGCTCAGTCAGAAGCTTAAGAAATCTGTCCACCTTTATTCACCGAGACACAAGGGATATATTCAAATACTTGAGGCAGTGCAGGGAACAGCCACAAGGGTGATCCCCAATGTGGAAGCCCTGGTTATTGAGGAAATAATGGAGGAATCTGGAATTACCAACTTCGATAAGACGTGACTAGGCCGATTGGGAGATAATTGATGGTATGGAAAAGGAAATTAAAAATAAATATGTAATCGAAATTGGAAGAGTTGGACAAGGGAAGCATAAACCAAATTGGTAAAAAAGGCTGATTTAGCAATGCAATCAATAGTTATAGTCATAGTGTCATCGAATCATAACGGTAAAGAAGGAGGACATTCGGCCGATAGTGTCCATGCAGACTCTCTGCAGGAAATCCTGTCGGTCCCATTCCCCCGCTCTATCCCCGTAGCCCTGCAAGTTTATTTCCCTCAAGTGCCTATTCAGTCTCCCCTTGAAAACATTGAGTGTCTCCGCTTCCACCACTTCCATCAGCAGCGAGTTCCAGGTACTCACCACTCGCTGTGTAAAATAGCTGTTCCTCACATAACCACTGTATCTATTGCCCAACAAATTAAATCTGCGTCCCGTAGCCCTAGTTCTATCAACTGGTGGCAACAACCTTTCCCCGCCTTGCCTATCCAGCCCGACAAAAACTTGTACACTTCTGTCAAATCACCCCTCAGCCTCCTTTGCTCAAATAAAAACAAATCTAGATTCTCCAATCTGTCGTTGCAGCTAAGATCCCCTAAACCCGGAACAATTAAGAACATAAGAACATAAGAAATAGGAGCAGGAGTAGGGCAATCGGCCCCTCGAGCCCGCTGCACCATTCAATAAGATCATGGCTGATCTGATCCTAACCTCAAATCTTCTATCACTCTGCATCCACCCGAACCCATGTGATCTCCCGGGAGAGGCGAAAAACCAGATAAAGACCCAATGGCCAATTTGGGAGAAAAAAATCTGGGAAATTCCTCTCCGACCCATCTAGGCGATCGAAATTCTTCCAGGAGATCACTCTGTCCCTATATTTTCTACAGTACTTACCTTCTGTAAAGGCGATCTCCACCCCAGCCAGGAACAGGAATAAAACCATCTCCTGAAATCTAACAGAATTAGAACACAGTAGGAGCAGAACAAGGCTACACGGCCCCTCGGCCCGCTCCACTACCCACAGGGCCATGACCATTCCGAACCCAGACTCATGTCCAATTTCCTGCCCGCTCCCCATAACCCTTTATTCCCTTTACTTCTAGGAAACTATCTATTTCTGTTTTAAATTTATTTAATGATGTAGCTTCCACAGCTTTTTGGGGCAGCAATTCCACATACCTACCACCCTCTGAGTGAAGAAGTTTCTCCTCATCTCAGTTTTGAATGAGCAGCCCCTTATTTTAAGATTATGCCCCCTAGTTCTAGTTTCACCCATTATTGGGAACATCCTCACCGCATCCAACCGATCAAGCCCCTTCACAATCTTATATGTTTCAATAAGATCGCCTCTCATTCTTCTGAACTCCAATGAGTAGAGTCCCAATCTACTCAGCCTCTCCTCATATGACCACCCCCTCATCCCCGGGATTAACCGAGTGAACCTTCTTTGTACTGACTCGAGAGCAAGTATGTCTTTTCTTAAGTATGGACACCAAAACTGTATGCAGTATTCCAGGTGCGGCCTCACCAATACCTTGTACAACTGCAGCAATACCTCCCTGTTTTTATATTCCAACCCCCTAGCAATAAAAGCCAACATTCCATTGGCCTTCTTGATCACTTGCTGCACCTGCATACTAACTTTTTGAGTTTCGTGCACCAGGACCCCCAGATCCCTTTGTACTACAGTACTTTCCAGTTTCTTGCCATTAAGATAATAACTTGCTCTATGATTTTTCCTGCCAAAGTGCATAACCTCACACTTTCCAGTATTGTATTCCATCTGCCAAATCTCTGCCCACTTACTTAGCCTGTCTATGTCCCTTTGCAGGTTTTTTATGTCCTCCTCACTCACTACTTTCCGTCCCATCTTTGTATCATCTGCAAACTTTGATATGTTACACTCGGTCCCCTCCTCCAAATCGTTAATGTAGATTGTAAAGAGTTGGGGACCCAGCACTGACCCCTGCGGAACACCACTAGTTACTGGTTGCCAATCTGAGAACGAACCATTTATCCCAACTCTCTGCTTTCTGTTAGAGAGCCAATCCTCCACCCATGCCAGAATTTTACCCCCAATCCCGTGATTTTTTATCTTGAGCAATAATCTTTTGTGTGGCACCTTGTCAAATGCCTTTTGGAAGTCTAAATACACTACGTCCACTGGTTCCCCTTTATCCACCCTGTATGTTACTTCCTCAAAAAACTCAAGCAAATTTGTTAAACATGACTTCCCCTTCATGAAACCATGCTGAGTTTGCCCTATTAAATTATGTTTATCCAAATGTCCCGTTACTGTCTCCTTAATAATGGACTCTAACATTTTACCAACCACAGATGTTAGGCTAACAGGTCTATAGTTTCCAGCCTTCTGCCTACTACCCTTTTTAAATAATAGTGTTACATTAGCAGTTTTCCAATCTGCCGGGACCTTTGCTGAGTCCAGTGAGTTTTGGAAAATTATTACCAATGCATCCACAATCCCTACCGCTACTTCCCTCAAGACCCTGGGATGCAAGCCATCAGTTCCAGGGGATTTATCCGCCTTGAGTCCCATTATTTTACCAAGTACCACTTCCTTAGTGATTTTAATTGTATTTAGTTCCTCCCCCCCTAGAGCCCCCTGTTTGTCCAGTGTTGGGATATTCTTAGTGTCCTCTACTGTAAAGACTGATACAAAATAATTGTTCAGTGTTTTTGCCATCTCCATGTTTCCCACCATTAATTTCCCGGTCTCATCCTCTAAGGGACCAACATTTACTTTAGCCACCCTTTTTCTTTTTATATAACTATAGAAACTTTTACTGTCTGTTTTTATATTTTTTGCTAATTTACTTTCATAATCTATCTTCCCTTTCTTAATCAATCTTTTTGTTATTTTTTGCTGTCTTTTAAAGACTTCCCAATCTTCCATCCTCCCACTAGATTTGGCTACCTTATATGCTCTTGTTTTTAGTCGGATACTATCCTTAATTACTTTACTTAGCCACGGATGGCTATTTTTCTTTTACACCCTTTTTTCCTCAGTGGAATATATTTTTCTTGGAAGTTGTAAAATAACTCCTTAAATGTACACCACTGGTCATGTACCGTCTTACCCTTTAATCTATTTTCCCAGTCCACTCTAATTAATTCCGCTCTCACACCTTCATAGTCTCCTTTATTCAAGCTCAGCACGCTTGTTTGAGATCCAACCTTCTCACCCTCTAATTGAATATGGAACTCAACCATGTTATGGTCACTCATTCCAAGGGGATCCTTTACTAGGACATTTTTAATTAATCCTGTCTCATTACACAGGACCAAATCTAAGGTTGCTTGCCCCCTGGTCGGTTCAGTTACATACTGCTCAAGAAACCCATCCCTAATACACTCAATGAACTCTTCCTCAAGGCTGCTCTGCCCAATTTGAATTGTCCAGTTAATATGATAATTAAATCCCCCATAATTATAGCTGTTCCCTTATTACAAGCCTCAACTATTTCCTGATTAATACTCCGTCCAACAGAGTTGCAACTGTTCGGAGGCCTATAGACTACACCCACTAGTGTTTTTTTCCCCTTATTATTCCTTACCTCCACCCAAACTGTTTCACTATCCTGCTCCTTTGACCCAATATCATTTCTCTGTATTATAGTGATTCCTTCCTTTATTAACATAGCCACCCCACCTCCTCTCCCTTCCTGCCTGTCCTTCCTGATTGTTAAATAACCTGGTATGTTTAATTCTCAGTCATGGTCACCCTGCAGCCATGTTTCTGTAATGGCCACAAGATCATATCCATATGTCATTATTTGTGCCGTTAACTTATTCATTTTGTTGCGAATGCTACGTGCATTCAGATAAAGAACTTTCAAATATGTTTTGTAACACTTAGTTCCTGTTTTTTCCCTTTTTAGTACTTTACTTTTTACTCCATACCTTCTGTCCCTTCCTGACACATTCTGTTTTTTAATTCCCCCACTGCTACCTAAGTCTATGACCTTCTCTGTTGTCATTTCTATGATTTGCTCTCTAGAAACCTCCCCCCCACTAATTAGTTTAAAGCCCTCTCTACAGCCCTAGTTATATGATTCGCCAGGACTCTAGTCCCAGCACTGGCCAAGTGGAGTCCGTCCCAACAGAACAGCTCCCTCCTGTCCCAGTACTGGTGCCAGTGTCCCAAGAAGCAAAACCCATTTCTCCCACACCAGTCTTTGAGCCACGCATTTAACTCTTTAATTTTATTTATCCTAGCCAAATTCGCTCGTGGCTCAGGTAATAACCCAGAGATTATTACCCTTGAGGTTCTGTTTTTTAATTTGACCCCTAGCTGCTCATACTCCTTTAACAGAACCGTCTTCCTTGTCCTATCTACGTCGTTTGTACCAACATGGACCACGACAACTGGATCCTCCCCCTCCCACTGCAAGTTTCTTTCCAGCCCAGAAGAGATGTCCTTAACCCTGGCACCAGGCAGGCAACACAGCCTTCGGGACTCCCGCTCTTGACTGCAGAGAACCCTATCTATCCCCCTAATGATACTATCCCCTACCACTACAACATTTCTTTATACTCCCTCCACTTGAATGGCCCCCTGTACCACGGTGCTGTGGCCAGGTTGTTCATCCTCCCTGCAGTCCCCGCTCCCGCCCTCACAGGGAGTAAGAACCTCGATCCTGCTGGACAGGAACAAGGGCTGCGTCTCCTTCAACATTACATCCTGGATCCCTGTACCTTCCTCACTCGTAGTCGCACCGTCCTGTCCCTGACCACGGACTACATCTGCAGTAATTAACTTCATAGGTGCGACCATCTCCTGAAACATAGAGTCCAGGAACTTCTCCCCCTCCCTGATGTGTCGCAGTGTCCGAAGCTCGGTCTCAAGCTCCATAACATGGAACTTGAGTTCCTCTAGCAGCAAACACTTGTCGCAGATGTAAGCACCGTTAGCCTCAATGGGGTTCACTGGCTCCCACATCTCGCAACAGTAACACATCACCTGCTCCATTCTATATAATTAATTAAATTTCTTATTATTAGTTATGAAGACCCTGCCCGGATATATATGATAATATCACACCACTATTCAATAGAACTTACCAACTTAAAGGTATGAAAGAGAAGAGAAGGAAGAAAACCAAGCAACCAGCTGATCACCAACCTCCTCCTTGAATACTGTCTGTGGAGCCTGTTTGGTTGACACGTCTCGCTGCTCCGCCTCCGCAGTGATGTCTAAGCCTGGGAGTGGGGAACAAAACAGAGCAAAAAACACCCTCACCTCCCACTTATCCGAACTCTCCCACTTAGCAAAACTCCAACAGCACTCAATGCACAAAGCACTCCGTGCACCGCACTAGCCCCTCCCCTTTTATACCCGGATTCTACTTCCTCTTTAAACTGCACAAGAGTTTCAAAAACCGTTAAAAAATTAAACTTACTTCAAATAATTGACTTCTTAACACACTAAAATACACAAAATACACTTAAATGATTTTTCTCCCACTTAGCAAAACTGCAACAGCACTCAATGCACAAAGCACTCCGTGCACCGCACTAGCCCCTCCCCTTTTATACCCGGATTCTACTTCCTGTTTAAACTGCCCAAGAGTTTAAAAAACCCTTAAAAAATTAAACTTACTTCAAATAATTGACTTCTTAACACACTAAAATTCACAAAATACACTTAAATGATTTTTCTCCCACTTAGCAAAACTCCAACAGCACTCAATGCACAAAGCACTCCGTGCACCGCACTAGCCCCTCCACTTTTATACCCGGATTCTACTTCCTGTTTAAACTGCCCAAGAGTTTAAAAAACCCTTAAAAAATTAAACTTACTTCAAATAATTGACTTCTTAACACACTAAAATTCACAAAATACACTTAAATGATTTTTCTCCCACTTAGCAAAACTCCAACAGCACTCAATGCACAAAGCATCTGGTAATTCTACTCTGCACCGTCTCTAGTGCTTTCCCAACCTTCCTGAAGTGTATTTATAAACACAGAGAGCTGACACACCAGGGGAAAGCTCACAGTGTCGGACATAGAGAGAATTACACTGAAGTGTTTATAAACACAGTGAGCTGAAACACCAGGGGAGAGCTCACAATATTGGGCAAGGAGTGAATTATATTGACGTGTTTATAAACACAGTCAGCTGACACAGCAGGGGAGAGCTCACAGTGATGGACACGGAGTGAATTATGCAGAATTGTTTATAAACACAGTCAGCTGACACACCAGGGGAGTGCTCGCAATTTTGGGCATGGAGTGAATTACATAACATCATAAGAACATAAGGCGCAGGAGCAGGAGTAGGTGATTTGGCCCCTCGAACCTGCTCCGCCATATAATAAGATAATTGCTAATCTGATCTTGGCCTGGACTCCACTTCCCTGCCCGTTCTCCATAACCATTGACTCCCTTACCTTTCAAACATCTGTCTAACTCCAACTTAAATATATTCAATGTCCCAGCCTCCACAGATCTCTGGGGAAGAGAACTCCAAATATTCATGTCCCTCTGATGGAACAAATTCCTCCCCATTTCCGATTTAAACGTGTGCCCCCATATTCTGAAATTATGCCCCCTAGTTTCAGATTCGCCTACTGGGGGAAACATCGTCTCTGCATCTACCGTGTCAAGACCATTCAGAATCTTATAATTATCAATCAGATCCTCTCACATGCTTCTAAACTCCAATGAGTATAGGCCCAACCTGTTCCAACTATCTTCATGAGACAATCCCTTCATCTCCTGAATCAACCTCGTGAACCTTCTTTGAACTGTCTCCAATGCAAGTATATTCTTCCTTAAATAAGTAGACCAAAACTGTTCGCAGTACTCTAGGTGTGGTCTCATCAACGCCCTGCATATTTGTAGAAGGACTTCCCTCCTTTTATACTCCAGCCCCCTTGCAATAAAGGCCAACATTCCATTTGCCTTCTGAAATGAATCAGTCATTCATGAAATAAAGTTTTATGAAATAATGTTGAGCGGCATGTGGGTGGCGCTGTCCAGGGAGGGTATAAATACTCGGGCACGGGCCCAGCTTGCGCAGGACATTCTTATCAGTGTAAGAAGTCACACAACACCAGGTTATAGTCCAACAGCTTTATTTGAAGTCACAAGCTTTCGGAGCGCTGCTCCTTCTTCAGGTGAAGTGGAGAAATGCATAAAGACACAGCTTATATAGTCAGAGAATCATGTCAGATGTTTACAGGTAACCTTTCCAAATGCCATTTATCACACCTCGGCAGAGAGATAATCACAGCAGTCAAAGGTGTGAATGGTGTCCAAACAGGTCAGTCAGGGAAACATTACATCAAAGAACAATGAGGTGGGGTCACAAGGGGTCAAATATTGCAGATGCTGGGGTCTGTATGCGGCCGGACCTGCTGTGATATCCAGCCAAAAAAAATGTTTTTTCTCAGTTTTTTTGTTTTTCATACAGACCCCAGCATCTGCAATATTTGACCCCTTGTGACCCCACCTCATTGTTCTTTGATGTAATGTTTCCCTGACTGACCTATTTGGACACCATTCACACCTTTGACTGCTGTGATTATCTCTCTGCCGAGGTGTGATAAATGGCATTTGGAATGGTTACCTGTAAAAATCTGACATGATTCTCTGACTATATAAGCTGTGTCTTTATGCATTTCTCCACTTCACCTGAAGAAGGAGCAGCGCTCTGAATGCTTGTGATTTTAAATAAAGCTGTTGGACTATAACCTGGTGTTGTGTGACTTCTTACATTTGTCCACCCTAGTCCAACTCCGGCATCTCCACACAATTCTTATCAGGATCTAGTGAAGGACAGAACTAGACCTCCATGTTGTAAAACAGTTGATTGAAGCTTTGTTTAATGCTTAGACCAAGTGCCTAGTAGTTTTCACATGTCACCTTCCTAACTATTTGCTATACCTGCATGATAACTGTTTGTGATTCATGTACAAAGACCCCCAGATCCATCTGTACCTCAGCATTCTGTAATTTCTCCCCATTTAAATAATAATTTGCTTTTTAATTTTTACTACCAATGCGGATAACCTCGCAGTACCCCACCTGCCAGATGTTTGCCCACTTACTTAGCCTATCTATATACATTTGGAGATGCTTTGTGTCCTCCACGCAAATTCCTTTCCCACCTATGTTTCCATCTTCGGCAAACTTTGCCACATTACATTCTGTCCCTTCAACCAAGTCACTAATATAGATTGTAAGTAGTTCAGGCCCCAGCACCAATCCCTGCGGCACTGCACTAGTTAAAGATTGCCAATCTGAAATTGTCCAATTTACATCTACTCTTTGTTATATGTTTGTTAGCCAATCCTCTATCCATCATACTAATATATCACTCCCAACCCCATCAGCTCTTAACATGTGTAAACATAGAAACATAGAAGATAGGAGCAGGAGTAGGCCTTTGGCCACTCGAGCCTCCTCTGCCATTGAAGGAGATCATGGCTGATCATACAGCTTCAGTAGCCTGTCCCTGCCTTCTCCCAATATCCCTTGATCCCTTTAGCCTTAAGAAATATACCTAACTCCTTCTTGAATGTATTTAATGAATTGGCCTCCACTGCCTTCTGTGATAGAGTATTCCACATGTTCACCACTCTCTGAGTGAAGAAATTCCTCCTCATCTCTGTCCTAAATGGCTTACCCCTTATCCTTAGACTGTGGCCCCTGGTTCTGGACTTCCCGGCCATCGGGAGCATCCTTCCTGCATCTAGTCTGTCTAGTCCTGTGTAGAAACATTATATGTGACACCTTATCGAATACCTTCTGGAAATCCATATACACGATCTCTACTGGTTCCCCTTTATCCATCCTGCTCGTTACATCCTCAAAGAACTCCAGAAAATTGGCAAAAATGATTTCCCTTTCATAAAACTAAGCTAACTCTGCTTGGCTATACTCTAAATTTTCTAACTCTCCTGCTACCATGTCCTTAATGATGCACTCTAGCATTTTCCCAATGACAGAAGCTAGGCAAACAGGTCGAAAATTCCCTGCATTCTGTCTACTTCCAGCCTTAAATAGGGGCGTTATATTTGTGGATTTCCAGTCGGCTGGGACCTCTCCAGAATCCAGGGATCTATCGTAATTTACACCCAATGCATCCACTATCTCTGCAGCCACATCTTTTAAGGCACTGGGATGCAGGCCATCGTGTCCAGGGAAATTGTCGACCTTTTGTCCCATTAGATTGCTCAGTACATTCTGTCAAGTGACAGTCATTGTTTCAAGTTTCCACCCCGCACTCCAGTAGCCCTTTGATTATCCATTATTGGCATGCTTCAAATGCCTTCTACCATGAAGACCAATACAAAATATTTGGTCAAAATATCCGCCATATCCCTGTTTCCTATTATTAGTTCCCCAGACTCATCCTCTAGGGGACCAACGTTTACTGTAGCTAGTCGCTTTACATTATTATATACGTGTAGAAACTCTTACTCTCTGTTTTTATATTTCTTGCTAACTTAATCTCATAAGCTATCTTCTCTCCCTTTACCATTTTTTTAGTTGTCCTTTGCTGGTTTTTTTAATAATTTCAATCTCCTGGCCTTTCACTATTTTTTGCAACTTTTGACATACTTTTTTTTTCCAAATTGATACCATGCTTTACATCCTTAGTTTGCCACGAATTGTTCATCCTTCCCTTACAGTATTTCTTTCACACAGGTAAATATCTTTACTGAGAGTTATGAAATGTCTCCTTAAATGATTACCATTGCTTTTCTACAGTTTTACACTCTAACATGTTTTTTCCAGTCCTCTTTAACCAGATTTGCCTTCATACCTTTGTAATTACCTGTGTTTATGTTCAGACACTAGATTGACAGCTAACTTTTGCACCCTCAAACTGAATTTGAAATGCTACCATGCTTTGATCACTCTTCCCAAGAGTATCCTTCACTTCGAGATCATTAACTAATCAAGCCTCGTTACAAATTACCAGATGTAAAATACTCTTCTCCCTGGCTGGATCCATAACATATTGTTCCAAGAAACCATCCCATTTAGTCTTTAAGAACACTTCCTGAAGTCTACCTTCGCCATTTTGCTTTGTCCAATCAATATGAAGATTAAAATCTCCCATGATGATTACCCTACCTTTGTTACAAACTTCTATTATTTCTCGATGTATACTCTGCCCTACCGTGTGGTTACTGTTTTGCGGGGCTGGAGACCATTCCCACCGGTGACTTCTTACGATTATTATTTCTTATCTCTACCCTAATTGATTCTACATCTTGATCTTGCAGGCCAATTTAATTTCTCAATACCGCACTGAAGTTAACCCTTATTAAGAGAGCTCGTTTTCCTTTCTGCCTATCGTTACGAAATGGCAAAACCCCCTGAATATTCAGTTCCCAGCCTTAGTCACATTGCAACCACGTCTGTCTAAAGGCTGTCCGATCAAACTCAGTTACTTCTATTGGTGCTGCCAACTCATCTATCTTGTTACGAATGCTGCTTGCTTTCAGATATAGAGTTGTTAATGATGTCTATTAACTATTTTTCCCTACTCGGACCCCTCTTTCTAATGCTCTCTTATGTGTATACGCTCTGTACCTCTCTGTCAAATTTTGGCTATCATTACCCCTATCGCTACCATGCACTGTTGCCTTCACTGAGATGTTGATAAACACAGTGAGCTGACACACCATGGGAGAGCTTACAGTGTTGGACATGGAGTGAATTACACTGAAGTGTTTATAAACATAGTGAGCTGACACATCAGGGGAGAGCTCACAGTGTTTGACACGGAGTGATTTACACTGAAGTGTTTATAAGCACAGTGAGCTGACACACCAGGGGAGAGCTTACATTGTTGGACACGGAGTGAATTACACTGAGGTGTTTATTAAAACATGGCGCTGACACACCAGGGGATAGCTAACAGTGTCGGACGCGAAGTGAATTACACTGATGTGTTCATAAACACAGTGAGCTGACACATCAGGGGAGAGCTCACAGTGTCGGACACGGAGTGATTTACACTGAAGTGTTTATAAACACAGAGAGCTTACGCACCGGAGGATAGCTAACAGTGTCAGACACGAAGGGAATTACACTGAAGAGTTTATAAACACAGGTGGCTGACAAACCAGGGGAGAGCTCACGGTGTAGGACACAGGGTGAATTATACTGAAGTGTTTATAAACACTGTGAGCTGACACACCAGAGGAGAGCTCACAGTGTGGGACACGGAGTGAATTACACTGAATTGTTTACAAACACAGTGTGCTGACACACCAGAGGAGAACTCACAGTGTGGGACATGGAGTGAGTTACACTGAAGTGTTTATGAACACAGTGATCTGACACACCAGAGGAGAACTCACAGTGTGGGACATGGAGTGAGTTACACTGAAGTGTTTATGAATACAGTGATCTGACACACCAGGGTAGAGCTCACAGTGTGGGACACGGAGTGAATTACACTGAAGTGTTTATAAACACAGTGATCTGACACACCAATGGAAAGCTCAATGTGTCGGACTTTGAGTGAATTACACTGAAGTGTTTATAAAAACAGAGAGCTGACATACCAGGGGAGAGATCCCAGTGCTGGACACGGAGTGAATTACACTGAAGTGTTTTTAACACAGTGAGCTGACACACCTGGGTAAAGTTCAATTGGTTGGAGAGGGGGTGAAATACACTGAAATGTTTATAAACACAGTGAGCTGACACACCAGGGGAGAGCTCACAATGTTGGGCACGGAGTGAATTACACTAAGTGTTTAGAAACACAGCGTGCTGACACACCAAGAGAGAGTTCACAATGTTGGGCACGGAGTGAATTACACTGAAGTGTTTAGAAACACAGTCAGCTGACACACCAAGAGAGAGTTCACAATGTTGGGCACGGTGTGAATTAAACTGAAGTGTTTAGAAACACAGTGAGCTGACACACCAGTGGAGAGCTCACAGTGTTGGACACGGAGTGAATCATACTGAAGTGTTTATAAACACAGGGAGCTGACACACTAAAGGAGAGCTCATAGTGTGGGACACGGAGAGAGTTACACTGAAGTGTTTATAAACACAGTGATCTGACACACCAATGGAAAGCTCAATGTGTCGGACTTTGAGTGAATTACACTGAAGTGTTTATAGAAACAGAGAGCTGACATACCAGGGGAGAGATCCCAGTGCTGGACACGGAGTGAATTACACTGAAGTGTTTTTAACACAGTGAGCTGACACACCTGGGTAAAGTTCAATTGGTTGGAGAGGAGGTGAAATACACTGAAATGTTTATAAACACAGTGAGCTGACACACCAGGGGAGAGCTCACAATGTTGGGCACGGAGTGAATTACACTAAGTGTTTAGAAACACAGCGTGCTGACACACCAAGAGAGAGTTCACAATGTTGGGCACGGAGTGAATTACACTGAAGTGTTTAGAAGCACAGTCAGCTGACACACCAAGAGAGAGTTCACAATGTTGGGCACGGTGTGAATTAAACTGAAGTGTTTAGAAACACAGTGAGCTGACACACCAGTGGAGAGCTCACAGTGTTGGACACGGAGTGAATCATACTGAAGTGTTTATAAACACAGGGAGCTGACACACTAAAGGAGAGCTCACAGTGTGGGACACGGAGTGAGTTACACTGAAGTGTTTATAAACACAGTGATCTGACACACCAATGGAAAGCTCAATGTGTCGGACTTTCAGTGAATTACACTTAAGTTTTTATAAAAAAAGAGAGCTGACATACCAGGGGAGAGATCGCAGTGCTGGACACGGAGTGAATTACACTGAAGACTTTCTAAACGCAGTGAGCTGACACACCTTGGTAAAGCTCAATTGGTTGGAGAGGTGGTGAAATACACTGAAATGTTTATAAACACAGTGAGCTGACACAGCAGGGGAGAGCTCACAATGTTGGGCACGGAGTGAATTACACTAAGTGTTTAGAAACACAGTGTGCTGACACACCAAGAGAGAGTTCACAATGTTGGGCACGGAGTGAATTACACTGAAGTGTTTAGAAACACAGTCAGCTGACACACGAAGAGCGAGTTCACAATGTTGGGCACGGAGTGAATTACACTGAAGTGTTTAGAAACACAGTGAGCTGACACACCAGGGGAGAGCTCACAGTGTTGGACACGGAGTGAAGCATACTGAAGTGTTTATAAACACAGGGAGCTGACACACCAAGGGAGAGCTCACAGTGCCGGTCTTGGAGTGAATTACACTGAAGTTTTTATAAACACAATCAGCTGAGACTCCAGGCGAGTGCTCGCAATGTTGGGCACGGAGTGAGTTACATATCATCATAAGAACATAAGCCGCAGGAGCAGGAGTAGGTGATTTGGCCCCTCGAGCCTGCTCTGTCATATAATAAGATAACTGCTAATCTGATCTTGGCCTCGAATCCACTTTCCTGCCCGTTCTCCATAACCATTGACTCCCTTACCTTTCAACCATCTGTCTAACTCCAACTTAAATATATTCAATGACCCAGCCTCCACAGATCTCTGGGGAAGATAACTCCAAAGAATCACGTCCCTATGAGGGACCAAATTCCTCCCCATTTCCGATTTAAACGTGTGCCCCCATATTCTGAAGGTATGCCCCCTAGTTTCAGATTTCTCTCTGTATCTACCTTGTCAAGACCCTTAAAAATCTTATAAATTTCAATAAGATCCTCTCTGAATCTTCTAACCTCCAATAAGTATAGGCCCAAACTGTTCCACCTCTCTTAATAAGAATATAAGAACATAAGAAATACGAGCAGGCATAGGCCAATCGGCCCCTCGAGCCTGCTCCGCCATTCAATAAGGTCATGGCTGATCTGATCCTAACAGCCAATCTACTATCACAGAACCATCTCCTGAATCTTACAGAATTAGATACACGAAATATTAGCAGGATCTGGCTACACGGCCCATGACCCGCTCTGCTACCAATAGGGCCATGTCTGATCCGAACCTAGACTTGTCCAAATTCCTGCCCGCTCCCCGTAACCCGTAATTCCCTTTACTTCGAGGAAACTGTCTATTTCTTTTTTAAATTTATGTAATGATGTAGCTTCTACAGCTTTTTGGGGCAGCATATTCCATGGACCTACCACACTCTGAGTGAAGTAGTTCCTCCTCATCACAGTAGTTTTGAAAGAGCAGCCCCTTGTTATAAGTCTAAGCCCCCTAGTTTTGTTTCACCCATCATCGGGAACATCCTCCCCGCATCCACCCGATCGAACACCTTCACAACCTTATATGTTACAATAAGATCGCCTCTCATTCTTCTGAGCTCCAATGAGTAGAGTCCCAATCTACTCAACCTCTCTTCATATGTCCATCCCTTCATCCCCGGGATTAACCGAGTGAACCTTCTTTGTACTGACTCGAGAGCAAGTATGTCTTTACTTAAGTATGGACACCAAAACTGTATGCAGTATTCCAGGTGCTGTCTCACCAATACCTTGTACAACTGAAGCAATACCTCCCTATTTTTATATTCTATCACCCGAGCAATGAAAGCCAACATTCCATTGGCCTTATTAATCATTTGCTGCGCCTGTATACTAACCTTTTGAGTTTCGTGCACCAGGACCCCCGGATCCCTTTGTACTTCAGTACTTTCCAGTTTCTTGCCATTAAGATAATAACTTGCTCTACGATTTTTCCAGCCAAAGTGCATAACCTCACACTTTCTAGTATTGTATTCCATCAGCCAAATCTCTGCCCACTTACTTAGCCTGTCTATGTCACCTTGCAGTTTATTTATGTCCTCCTCACTCACTACTTTCCCCCCCATCTTAGTATCATCTGCAAATGTTGATATGTTACTCTCGGTCCCCTCCTCCAAATCGTCAATATAGATTGTAAAGAGTTGGGGACCCAGCACTGACCACTGCAGAACACCACTAGTTACTGATTGCCAGTCTGAGAATGAACATTTATCCCAACTCTCTGCCTTCTGTTAGATAGCCAATCCTCTATCCATGCCAGAATATTACCCCTAATCCAGTGATTTTTTATCTTAAGCAATAATCTTTTGTGTGACACCTTGTCAAATGCCTTTTGGAAGTCTAAATACACTATGTCCACTGGTTCCCCTTTATCCACCCTATATGTTACTTCCTCAAAGAACTCCAGCAAATTTGTCAAACATGACTTCCCCTTCATAAAACCATGCTGACATTGTCCTATTAAATTATGATTATCCAAATGTCCTGTTACTGTCTCCTTAATAATGGACTCCAAAATTTTACCTACCAGAGATGTTAGGCTAACCGGTCTATAGTTTCCAGCCTTCTGTCTACTGCCCTTTTTAAATAACGGTGTTACATTAGCAGTTTTCCAGTCTGCCAGGACCTTTGCCGAGTCCAGGGAGTTTTGGAAAATTATTACCAATGCATCCACAATCCATACCGCCACTTCCCTCAAGACCCTAGGATGTATGCCATCCGGTCCAGGTGATTTATCCGCCTTGAGTCCCATTATTCTACCGAGTACCACTTCCTTCGTGAGTTTGATCGTGTTTAGCTCCTCCCCCCCTATAGCCCCCTGTTTTTCCAGTGTTGGGATATTCTTAGTGTCTTCTACTGTAAAGACTGATACAAAATACTCATTCAGTGTTTTTGCCATCTCCATATTTCCCACCATTAATTTCCCGGTCTCATCCTCTAAGGGACCAAAATTTACTTTAGCCACCCTTTTTTTTTATATAACTATAAAATCTTTTACTATCTGTTTTTATATTTTTTGCTAATTTACTTTCATAATCTATCTTCCCTTTCTTAATCAATCATTTTGGAATTTTTTGCTGTCTTTTAAAGTTTTCCCAATCCTCTATCCTCCCACTAGATTTGGCTACCTTATTTGCCCTTGTTTTTAGTCGAATACTATCCTTGATTTCTTTACTTAGCCACGGATGGCTGTCTTTTCTTTTACACCCTTTTCTTCTCAGTTTTTTGGAAGTTGCAAAATAACTCCTTAAATGTACACCACTGATTTCTTTGTGTTCGGACATGTTGTTTTCAATGGATCAGTTACTCTGTCCTCGGTCTGGTTGTGTTCAGTGGGTCAGTTTCTGTGTGTTCGCACAGTTTGTGGTCAGTGGGTCAGTTTCTGTGTGTTCAGTCAGGTTGTTGTCAGTCGTTCAGTTTTTCTGTGTTCCGTCAGTTTGTAGTCAGTGGGTCAGTTTCTATGTGTTTGTTCATTTTGTGTTCAGTGGGTCAGTTTCTGTGTGTTCGGTCAGCTTTTGGTTAGTGGGTCAGTTTCTGTGCGTTCTGACAGGTTTTGGTCAGTGGATCAGTTTCTGGCTGTTCGTTCAGGTTCTGCTCAGTGGTTCAGCTTCTGCGTGTTCAGTCATGTTTTGTCAGTGGGTCAATTTCTGTGTTTTCAGTCAGCTTCTGTTCAGCGGGTCAGTTTCTGTGTGTTCGGTCAGGTTGTGTTCAGTGGGTCAGTTACTGTGTCTTTGCTCAGGTTGTGGTCAGTGGGTCAGTTTCTGTGTGTTCTTTCAGCTTTTGGACAGTGGGTCAGTTTCTTTGTGTTCAGTCAGGTTGTGGTCAGTGGATCAGTTTCTGTGTGTTTGGTCAGGATGTGGTCAGTGGGTCAGTTTCTGTGTGTTCTGACAGGTTGTGGTCAGTGGGTCAGTTACTGTGTGTGCGGAGAGGTGGTTGTAGTCTGAGGGTCAGTTTCTATGTGTTCGTACAGGTTGTGGTCTGTGGGTCAGTTTCTGTGTGCTCAGTCAGGTTGTGTTCAGTCTGTCAGTCTCTGCGTGTTCGGAGAGGTTGTGGTCAGTGGATCAGTTTCTGTGTGTTTGTTCAGGTTGTGGTCAGTGGTTCAGTTTCTGTCTGTTCGGTCAGTTTGTAGTCAGTGGGTCTGTTTCTGTGTGTTTGTTCAGGTTGTGTTCAACATTTGAGTTTCTGTCTGTTCATTCAGTTTAGATCAGTGTGTCCGTTTCTGTGTGATCGGTCAGGTTGTGTTCAGTGGGCCAATTTCTGTGTTTCCAGTCAGCTTCTGGTCAGCGGGTCAGTTTTGGTGTGTTCGGTCAGGTTGTGTTCATTGGGTCAATTACTCTGTGCTCGGTCTGGTTGTGATCAGTGGGTCAGTTCCTGTGATTTCGGACAGGTTCTAGTCAGTGGCTTAGTTTCTGTGTCTTTGTTCATGTTGTTTTCAGTGGGTTAGTTTCTGTGTGTTCGGTCACCTTGTGTTCAGTGGGTCAGTTTCTCTGTGTTCGGTCAGCTTCTGGTCAGTGGGTCGGTCTCTGTGATCTCAGTCAGGTTGTGGTCAATGGATCAGATTCTGGGTGTTCGGTCTGTTTGTGGTCAATTGTTCAGCTTCAGCGTGTTATCGGTCAGCTCCTTGTTAGCGGGTCAGTTTCTGCGTGTTCGGTCAGGTTGTGTTCATTGGGTCAGTTACTGTGTCTTTGGTCAAGTTGTGGTCAGTGGGCCAGTTACTATGTTTTCTGTCAATTTGTGTTCAGTGGATCAGTTACTGTGTCCTCAGTCAGGTTGTGGTCTGTGGGTCAGTTTCTGTGTGTTCGGAAAGTTTGCCGTCAATGGGTCAGTTTCTGTATTTTCGGTCAGGTTGTGGTCAGTGGGTCAGTTTCTCTGTGATTGGTCAGATTGTGTTCAGTGGGTCAGTTTATGTGTGTTCGGTCAGCTTTTTGTCAGTGGGTCAGTTTCTTTGTGTTGAGTCAGGTTGTGCTCTGTGGATCAGTTTCTGGTTTTCGGTCAGGTTGTGGTCATTGTTTCAGCTTCTGCGTGTTCAGTCAGGTTTTGTTCAGTGGGTCAATTTCTTTATTTTCGTTCAGCTTCTGGTCAGCGGGTCAATATATATGTGTTCGGTCAGCTTGTGTTCAGTGGGTCAGTTACTGTGTGCTAAGTCATTTTGTGGTAAGTGGGTCAGTTTCTGTGTTTTCGGATAGGTTGTGGTCAGTGGGTCAGTTTCTGTGTGTTCGGTCAGGTTGTGGTCAGCTGGTACGTTTCTGTGTGTTTGGTCAGGTTGTGGTCAGTGGGTCAGTTTCTGTGTGCTCGGACAGTTTGTGGTCAGTGGTTCAGTTTCTGTTTGTACAGTCAGGTTGTGGTCAGTGTGTCAGATTCTGTGTGTTCGGTCACGATGTGTTCAGTGCATCAGTTACTGTGTGCTTCATCTTTTTGTGGTCAGTGGGTCAGTTTCTGTGTGTTCGGACAGTTTGTGGTCAGTGGGTCAGTTTCTGTATGTTCAGTCAATTGTGGTCAGTGGGTCAGTTTTTGTGTGATCGGTCAGTTTGTGTTCAGTGGGTCAGTTACTGCGTGCTCAGTCAGGTTGTGGTCAGTAATTCAGCCTCTGTGTGTTTGGTCAGGTTGTGGTCAATGGTTCAGTTTCTGTGTTCTCGCTCAATTTGTCGTCAGTGGTTCAGTTACTGTGTGTTCGGACAGGTTGTGGTCAGTAGATCAGTTACTGTGTGATCAGTCAGGTAGTGGTCAGTGGATCAGTATCTGTGTGTTCTGTCTGGTTGTAGTCTGAGGGTCAGTTTCTGTGTTCGGACAGGTTGTTGTCAGTGGGTCAGTTTCTGTGTGCTCAGTCAGGTTGTGTTCAGTCTGTCAGTCTCTGCGTGTTCGGACAGGTTGTGGTCATTGTTTCAGTTTCCGTGTGTTTGTTCATGTTGTGGTCAGTGGTTCAGAATCTGTGTGTTTGGTCAGTTAGTTGTCAGTGGGTCAGTTTATGTATGTTTGTTCAGTTTGTGGTCAGTGGGACAGTTTCTGTGTGTTCCGTCAGGTTGTGGTCAATGGGTCAGTTTCTGTGTGATCGGTCAGGTTGCTGTCAGTGGGTCAATTTCTGTGTGTTCAGTCAGGTTGTGTTCAGTGGATCAGTTTCTGAGAGATCAGTCAGCTTCTGATCAGCGGGTCAGTGTCTGTGTGTTCGGTCAGGTTATGATCGTTGGGTCACTTACTGTGTGCTCGGTCTGGTTGTGGTTAGTGGGTCAGTTCCTGTGTTTTCGCACAGGTTGTTGTCAGTGGCTCAGTTTCTGTGTCCTTGGTAAGGTTGTGTTCAGTGTGTTTGTTTCTGTGTGTTCGGTCACGTTGTGTTCACTGAATCAGTTCCTGTGTCCTCGGTCTCGTTATGATCTATGTGTCAGTTTCTGTGTGTTCGGGAAGGTTGCTGTCAGTGGGTCAGTTTCTGCGTGTTCGGTCAAGTTGTGGTCAGTGGGTCAGTCTCTGTGTGATCGGGCAGGTTGTGTTCAGTGGGTCAGTTTCTGTGTGTTCGTTCACCTTTTGGTCACTGGATCAGTTTCTGTGTGTTCAGTAAGGTTGTGGTCAGTGGATCAGTTTCCGGGTGTTCGGTCAGGTTGTGGTCAGTAGTTCAGCTTCTGTGTGTTCGGTCAGGTTGTGGTCAATGGTTCAGTTTCTGTGTTCTTGCTCAGTTTGTCGTCAGTGGTTCAGTTTCTGTGTGTTCGGAGAGGTTGTGGTCAGTAGATCAGTTACTGTGTGATCAGTCAGGTTGTGGTCAGTGGATCAGTATCTGTGTGTTCTGTCTGGTTGTAGTCTGAGGGTCAGTTTCTGTGTTCGGACAGGGTGTGTTCAGTCTGACAGTCTCTGCGTGTTCGGACAGGTTGTGGTCATTGGGTCAGTTTCTGTGTGCTTGTTCAAGTTGTGGTCATTGGTTCAGAATATGTGTGTTCCGTCAGTTTGTAGTCAGTGGGTCAGTTTCTGTGTGTTCGGTCAGGTTGTGGTCAGTGGGTCAGTTTCTGTGTGATTGGTCAGGGTGTTGTCAGTGGATCAATTTCTGTGTGTTCAGTCAGGTTGTGTTCAGTGGATCAGTTTCTGAGAGTTCGGTCAGGTTGTGGTCAGTGGGTCAGTTCCTGTGTGTTTGTTCAGTTTTTGGTCAGTGGGCCAGTTTCTGTGTGTTCGGTCAGGTTGTGGTCTGTGGGTCAGTTTTTGAGTATTCGGTCAGGTTGTTGTCAGTGGCTCAGATTCTGTGTATTCGGTCAGGTTGTGGTCAACATGTCAGTTTCAGTGTGTTCATTAAGTTTCTGGTCAGTGTGTCCGTTTCTGTGTGATCGGTCAGGTTATGGTCATTGGGTCACTTACTGTGTGCTCGGTTTGGTTGTGGTCAGTGGGCCAGTTCCTATGTTTTCGCACAGGTTGTTGTCAGTGGCTCAGTTTCTGTGTCCTTGGTGAGGTTGTGTTCACTGTGTTAGTTTCTGTGTGTTCGGTCCCGTTGTGTTCACTGGATCAGTTCCTGTGTCCTCGGTCTGGTTGTGATCTATGTGTCAGTTTCTGTGTGTTCGGGAAGGTTGTTGTCAGTGGGTCAGTTTCTGCGCGTTCGGTCAAGTTGTGGTCAGTGGTTCAGTTTCTGTGTGCTCGTTTTCCTTTTGGTCACTGGATCAGTTTCTGTGTGTTCAGTAAGGTTGTGGTCACTGGATCAGTGTCCGGGTGTTCGGTCAGGTTGTGGTCAGTGGTTCATCTTCTGGGTGTTGAGTCAGGTTTGGTCAGTGGGTCAACTTCTGTGTTTTCGGTCAGCTTCTGGTCAGTGGGTCAGTTCCATGTGTGTTCGGTCAGGTTGTGGTCAGCTGGTACGTGTCTGTGTGTTTGGTCAGGTTGTGGTCAGTGGGTCAGTTTCTGTGTGTTCGGACAGGTTGTGCTTATTGGGTCAGTTTCTGTGTGTGTGGACAGGTTGTGGTCATTGTTTCAGTTTCTATGTGTTCGGTCAGGTTGTCGTCAGCTGGCAAGTTTCTGTGTGTTTGTTCAGGTTGTGTTCTGTGGATCAGTTTGTGTGTGCTCCATCTGGTTGTGGTCAGTGGGTCAGTTTCTGTGTGTTTGGACAGTTTGTGGTCAGCGGGTCAGATTTTGTGTGTCCAGTCATGTTGTGTTCAGTGGGTCAGTTACTGTGTGCTCAGTCAGGTAGTGGTCAGTGGGTTAGTTTCTGTACGTTCGGACAGATTCTTTTGAGTGGGTCAGTTTCTGTGTGTTCGGACATTTTGTGTTCAGTGGGTCAGCTCCTGTGTGTTCAGTCAGGTTGTGGTCAGTCGGTCAGTTATTGTGTGTTCGTTCAGTTTGTTTTCATTGGATCAGTTACTGTGTGCTCGGTCAGGTTGTGGTCAGTGGTTCAGTTACTGTGTGTTCGGTCATGTTTTGGTCAGTGGTTCAGTTTCTGTTTTCTCGCTCAGTTTGTGGTCAGTGGTTTAGTTTCTGTGTGTTCGGACAGGTTGTGCTCAGTAGATTAGTTACTGTGTGAACAGACATGTTGTGCTCAGTGGGTCAGTCTCTGCGTGTTCGGACAGGTTGTGGTCATTGTGTCAGTTTCTGTGTGTTTTTTCAGGTTGTGTTCAATGGGTCAGTTTCTGTGTGTTCGGTCATTTCGTAGTCAGTGCGTCATTTTAAATGTGGTCGTTCAGGTTGTGGTCAGTGCATCACTTTCTGTGTGCTCGGTCTGTTTGTGTTCAGTTTGTCAGTCTCTGCGTGTTCAGACAGGTTGTGCTCATGGGACAGTTTCTGTGTGTTTGCTCACGTTGTGGTCAGTGGGTCAGTTTCTGTGATTTTGGTCATTTTGTAGTCAGTGGGTCAGTTTCTGTGTGTTTGTTAAGGTTGTGTTCAGTGGGACAGTTTCTGTGCTTTCGGTCAGGATGTGGTCAGTGGGTCAGTTTCTCTGTGTTCGGTCAGGTTGTGGACTGTGGGTCAGTTTTTGTGTGTTTGGTCAGATTGTTGTCAATGGGTCATATTCAGTGTGTTCGGTCAGGCTGTGGTCAACATGTCAGCTTCTGTGTGTTTGTTCAGTTTCTGGTCAGTGTGTCAGTTTCTTTGTGATCCGTCAGGTTGTGTTCAGTGGGTCAATTTCTGTGTTTCCATTCAGCTTCTGGTCAGCGGGTCTGTTTCTGTGTGTTCGGTCAGGTTGCGTTCATTGGGTCACTAATTGTGTGGTCAGTCTGGTTGTGGTCAGTGGGACATATCCTGTGTTTTCGGACAGGATGTTGCCAGAGGCTCAGTTTCTGTGTCTTAAGTCAGGTTGTGTTCAGTGGGTCAATTTCTGTGTGTTCGGTCACGTTGTGTTCACTGGATCATTTAACGTGTCCTCGGTATGGTTTTGATCTATGGGTCAGTTTCTGTGTGTTCGGGAAGGTTGTGGTCAGTGGGTCCGTTTCTGCGTGTTTGATCAGGTTGTGGTCAATGGGTCACTTTCTGCGTGATCGGTCAGGTTGTGTTCAGTGAGTCAGTTTATGTGCGTTCAGGCAGCTTATGGTCAGTAGGTCAGTTTCTTTGTGTTCCGTCAGGTTGTGTTCAGTGGGTCAGTTACTGTGTGCTCGGTCTTTTGGTGGTCAGTGGGTCAGTTTATGTGTTTCCAGACAGGTTGTGGTCAGTTGTTCAGTATCTGTGTGTTCGGTCAGGTTGTGGTCAGCTGGTACGTTTCTGTGTGTTTAGTCAGCTTGTGGTCAGTGGGTCAGTTTGTTTGTGTTTGGTTAGGATGTGGTCAGTGGGTCAGTTTCTGTGTTTTCGGACAGTTTGTGGTCAGTGGGTCAGTTTCTGTGTGTTCAGTCAGGTTGTGGTCATTGGGTCATTTTTGTGTGTTCGGTCAATTACTGTTCAGTGGGTCAGTTACTGTGTGCTCGCTTAGGTTGAGGTCAGTGGTTCAGTTTCTGTGTGTTCGGTCATGTTGTGGTCGATGGTTCAGTTTCTGTGTTCTTGCTCAGTTTGTGGTCAGTGGTTCAGTTTCTGTTTGTCTGGAAAGGTTGTGGTCAGTAGATCAGTTACTTTGTGATCCGTCAGTTTGTGGTCAGTGGGTCAATATCTGTGTGTTCTGTCTGGTTGTAGTCTGTGGGTCAGTTTCTATGTGTTCGGACAGTTAGTGGTCAGTGGGTCAGTTTCTGTGTGCTCAGTAAGTTTTGTTTCAGTCTCTCAGCCTCAGCGTGTTCGGACAGGTTGTGATCATTGTGTCAGATTCTGCGTGTTTCCTCAAGTTGTGGTCAGTGGTTCAGTTTCTGTGTGTTCGGTCAGTTGTAGTCAGTGGGTCAGTTTCTGTGTGTTTGTTCAGGTTGTGGTCAGTGGGTCAGTTTCTGTGCGTTCAGTCAGGTTGTTGTCAGTGGGTCAGATTCTGTGTGTTCTGTCAGGTTGTGGTCAACATGTGATTCTCTGTATGTTCATCCAGTCTCTGGACAGTGTGTCCGTTTCTGTGTGATCGGTCAGGGTGTGTTCAGTGGGTCAATTTCTGTGTTTCCTGTCAGCTTCTGGTCAGCGGGTCAGTTTCTGTGTCTTTGGTCAGGTTCTGTTTAGTGGGTCAGCTTCTGTGTGTTCGGGAAGTTTGTGGTCAGTGGGTCAGTGTCTGTGTGTTCGTTCAGCTTTTGGTCAGTGGGTCAGTTTCTGTGTGTTCAGTTAGGTTGTGGTCAGTGGATCAGTTTCTGAGTGTTCGGGCATGTTGTGGTCAGTTGTTCAGCTTCTGCGTGTTCATTCAGGTTGTGTTCAGTGGGTCAATTTCAGTGCTTTCGGTCAGCTTCTGATCAGCGGAACATTTTCTGTGTGTTCGGTCAGGTTGTGTTCAGTGGGTCAGTTACTGTGTGCTCGCTCTATTTTGTGGGTAGTGGATCAGTTTCTGTGTGTTCGGACAGGTTGTGGTCAGCTGGTAAGTTTCTCTGTCTGTGGACAGGTTGTGGTCAGTGGGTCAGTTTCTGTGTGTTCGGTCAGATTGTGGTCATTGTGTCAGTTCTGTGCTTTCGGACATTTTGTGGTCAGTGGTTCAGTTTCAGTTTTTTCAGTCAGGTTGTGGTCAGTGTGTCAGTTTCTGTATGTTCGTTCAGGTTGTGTTCAGTGGATCAGTTTCTGTGTGTTCCTTCTGGTTGTTGTCAGTGGGTCAGTTTCTGTATTTTCGGACAGGTTGTGGTCAGTGGGTCAGTTGCAGCGTGCTCGGTCAGGTAGTGGTCAGTGGGTCAGTTTCTGTGTGTTCAGACAGATTGTGTTGAGTGGGTCAGTTTCTGTGTGTTCGGACACGTTGCTGTCAGTGGGTCAGGTTCCTTGTTTTTGGAGAGTTTGTGGTCAGTGGGTCAGTTTCTGTGTGTTCTATCATGTTATGTTCCGTGGTTCAGTTTCTGTGTGTTTGGTCAGGTTGTGGTCAGTAGTTCTGTTTCTGTGTGATCGGATAGATTGTGGTCAGTGGGTCAGTGTGTTTGTGTTTGGTCAGTTTGTGGTCAGTGGTTCAGTTTCTGATTGTTCGGTCAGGTTGTGGTCAGTGGGTCAGTCTCTGTGTGTTCGTTCAGGTTGTGGTCAGTAGGTCAGTTTCTGTGTGTTCGTTCAGGTTGTGGTCATTGGGTCAGTTTCTGTGTTATCGGGCAGTTTGTGGTCACTGGTTCACTTTCTGTTTGTTCAGTCAATTTGTAGTCAGTGTGTCAGTGTCTGTGTTTTCGGAGAATTTGTGGCCAGTGTGTGGTTTCTGTGCGTTCTATCATGTTATGGTCAGTGGATCAGTTTCTGTGTGTTCGGGTAGGGTGTGGTCAGTGGGTCAGCTTCTTTGTGTTCAGTCAGGTTGACATCAGTGAGTCAGTTTTTGTGTGTTCGGTCATGTTGTGTTCAGTGGGTCAGTTGCTGTGTGTTCGGACAGGTTGTGGTCAGTGGGTCATTTTCTTTGTTTTCGGAGAGCTGGTCGTCAGTCGGTCAGTTTCTGTGTGTTCTGTCATGTTATGGTCAGTGGTTCAGTTTCTGTGTGTTCTGTCAGGTTGTGGACAATGGTTCAGTTTCTGTGTGTCCGGATAGGTTGTGGTCAGTGGATCTGTTACTGTGTGATCGGTCAGTTTGTAGTAAGTGGGTCAGTGTCTGTGTGCTCCATCAGGTTGTGTGTGCTCGTTCACCTAGTGGTCAGTGGGTCAGTTCGTGTGTGTTCGGTCAGGTTGTGGTAAGTGGGTCAGCTTCTGTGTGTTCGGTCAGGTTGTGGTCAGCAGTTCAGTTTCTGTTTTCTCGCTCAGTTTGTGGTCAGTGGTTCCGTTTCTGTGTGTTTGGACAGGTTGTGGTCAGTGGATCAGTTACTGTGTGATCGGTCAGGTTGTGGTCAGTGGTCAGTATCAGTGTGTTCTGTCTGGTTGTTGTCTGTGGGTCAGTTTCTATGTGTTCAGACAAGTTGTGGTCAGTGGATCTGTTTCTGAATGCTCGTTCAGGTTGTGTTCAGTCTGTCAGTTACTGTGTGCTCGGTCAGGTTGTGGTCAATGGCTCAGATACTTTGTGCTCGGTCGACTTGTGGTCAGTGCGTCAGTTTGTGTGTGTTCGGTCAGGTTGTGGTCACTGGGGCAGCTTCTGTGTGTTCGGTCTGGTTGTAGTCTGTGGGTCAGTTTCTGCGTGTTTGGCAGTTTGTGTTCAATGAGTCAGTTTCTGTGTGTTTGTTCAGGTAGTGGTCATGGGTAAGTTTCTTTGTGTTCGTTGAGATTGTGGTCAGTGGGTTTTTTATTTTTCTTTGTTCAGGTTGTGGTCAGTGGGACAGTTTCTGTGCATTCGCTCAGGCTGTGGTCAGTGGATCAGTTTCTGTGTGTTCGTTCAGTTTGTGGTCAGTGCATCAGTTTCGGTCTGTTTGTTTGGTTTTTGGTCAGTTGGTCAGTTTCTGTGTGCTCAGTTAGATTGTGTTCAGTGGGTCAATTTTACCTCTTTACGCTCATCTTCTGGTCTGTGGGTCAGTTTCTGTGTGTTCAATCATGTTGTGTTCATTGGGTTACTTACTGTGTGCTCGTTCTGTTTACGGTCAGTGGGTCAGTTCCTGTGATTTCGGACAGGTTGTGGTCAGTGCGTCAGTTTCTGTGTCTTTGCTCAGGTTTTTTGAGGGAGTAACTGGTAGAATAGATGGGGGAGAGCCAGTAGATGTGGTGTACCTGGACTTCCAAAAGGCCTTCGATAAGGTCCCACATAAAAGATTAGCATGGAAAATTGAGGCTCATGGGATAAAGGGGAAAGTTTTGGCGTGGATAGGGAACTGGCTGTCAGATAGAAAACAGAGAGTTGGAATAAACGGCTCATTTTCTGAATGGCAGGCAGTAACAAGTGGGGTACCACAGGGATCTGTCCTGGGCCCCCAGCTGTTCACAATTTACATTAATGACCTGGATCAGGGAGTCGGATGCAGCATTTCCAAATTTGCAGACGACACTAAACTAGGAGGTGGGGTGGGCTCAGAGGAAGAGACCAGGAAGCTCCAGAGCGATTTGGACAGACTGGGCGATTGGGCGGATAAATGGCAGATGCACTATAATGTGGACAAGTGCGAAGTTATCCACCTTGGGTGCAGGAACGGGAGGGCAAATTATTATTTAAATGGCAATAGATTGGGAGAGGGGGAAGTACAGAGAGACCTGGGTGTTCTTGTACACCAGTCACTGAAGGCGAGCATGCAGGTGCAACAGGCGGTCAAGAAGGCAAACGGTATGCTGGCCTTCATAGCAAAAGGGTTAGAATACAGGAACAGGGATACCTTGCTGCAGCTGTACAGGGCACTGGTGAGACCACACCTCGAGTACTGTGTACAGTTTTGGTCGCCTCATCTGAGGAAGGATGTTCTTGCCATGGAGGGGGTGCAGCGGCGATTCACCAGGCTGATACCAGGAATGGCGGGAATGACCTATGAGGAGAGACTATGTAGTTTAGGGATGTACACACTGGAGTTTAGAAGATTGAGAGGGGACCTCATAGAAGTGTATAAAATTCTGACAGGTCTAGACAGACTGGATGCAGAAGGAATGTTTCCCTTGGCGGGTGAGAACAGAACTAGAGGACATAATTTAAGGATAAGGGCTAAACCATTTAGGACAGAGATGAGGGGGAATTTCTTCACTCAGAGAGTGGTGAACCTGTGGAACTCATTGCCACAGAGGGCAGTGTACGCCAGCTCATTAAATATATTTAAGAGGGAATTAGATATATTTCTACGGGCAAAAGGGGTTAAGGGTTACGGAGAGAAGGCGGGGACGGGATACTGAATTAAAGGATCAGCCATGATCTCATTAAATGGCGGAGCAGGCACGAAGGGCCGAATGGCCTACTCCTGCTCCTATCTTCTATGTATCTATGTATCTATGTGATCAGTGGGTCAGTTTCTGTGTGTTCGGTCAGGTTGTGTTCATTGAATCAATTGCTGTGTCCTCGGTCTATTTGTGTTCAGTTGGTCAGTTTATGTGTGCTCGGTCTGGTTGTAGTCTGTGGGTCAGTTTCTGTGTGATCGGTCACGTTGTTTTCATTGGGTCAATTTCTGTGTGTTCGGTCAGCTTTTGGTAAGTGGGTCAGTTTCTTTGTGCTCTGTCAGGTTGTGGTCTGTGGATCAGTTTCTGTGTGTTCGGTCAGGTTGTGTTCATTGGTCAATTACTGTGTGCTCTGTCTTTTTGAGGTCAGTGTGTCAATTTCTGTGTTTTCGGACAGGTTGTGGTCAGTGTGTCAGTTTCTGTGTGTTCGGTCAGGTTGTGGTCAGCTGGTAAGTTCCTGTGTGCTTGGTCAGTTTGTGGTCAGTGGGTCAGTTACTGTCTTTTCGGACAGGTTGTGGTCAGTGGGTCAGTTTCTGTGTGTTCCGATAAGCATGTTCGGTCTGGTTGTGGTCAGTGGGTCAGTTTCTGTATGTTCGGAAAGGTTGTGGTCATTGGGTCAGTTTCTCTGAGTGTGGTCATGTTGTGGTCAGTGGGTCAGTTTCTTTGTGTTAGGTCTTGATGTGTTCAGTGGGTCAGTTTCTGTGTGTTCAGTCAGGATGTGGTTATTGGTTCAGTTTCTGTGTATTCGGACAACTGGTGGTCAGTGGGTCAGTTTCTGTTGGTTCGGTCATGTTATGGTCATTGTATCAGTTTCTGCGTGTTCGTTCAGGTTGTGTTCACTGCATCAGTTTCTGTGTGCTCGTACTGCTTGTGGTCAGTGGGACACTTTATGTGTGCTCGGAGATGCTGTGTTTAGTCGGTCAATTACTGTGTGTTCAGTCAGGTTGTGGTCAGTGGGTCAGTTTTTGTGTGTTTGCTCAGGTTGTGTTCAGTGCATCAGTTATTGTGTGCTCGGTCAGGTTGTGGTCAGTGGGTCAGTTTCTTTGTGTCTGGTCAGGTTGTGTTCAGTGGGTCAGTTTCTGTGTGTTCAGTCAGGTTGTGGTCAGTGTGTCAGTTTCTGTATGTTCGTTCAGGCTGTGTTCAGTGGATCAGTTTCTGTGTGTTCGGTCTGGTTGTGGTCAGTGGGTCAGTTTCTGTGTGTTCGGTCAGGTTGTGTTCAGTGGGTCAGTTACTGCGTGCTCGGTCAATTTTGTGGGTAGTGGATCAGTTTCTGTGTGTTCGGACAGTTTGTGGTCAGCTGGTAATTTTCTTTGTGTGTGGACATGTTGTGGTCAGTGGGTCAGTTTCTGTGTGTTCGGTCTGGTTGTGGTCAGTGGGTCAGTTTCTGTGTGTTCGGTCAGGTTGTGTTCAGTGGGTCAGTTACTGTGTGCTCGGTCTATTTTGTGGGTAGTGGATCAGTTTCTGTGTGTTCGGACAGTTTGTGGTCAGCTGGTAATTTTCTTTGTGTGTGGACATGTTGTGGTCAGTGGGTCAGTTTCTGTGTTTTCGGTCAGATTGTGGTCATTGTGTCAGTTCTGTGTTTTCGGACATTTTGTGGTCAGTGGTTCAGTTTCTGTTTTTTCAGTCATGTTGTGGTCAGTGTGTCAGTTTCTGTATGTTCGTTCAGGTTGTATTCAGTGGATCAGTTTCTGTGCGTTCGGTCTGGTTGTGGTCAGTGGGTCAGTTTCTGTGTTTTCGGACAGGTTGTGGTCAGTGGGTCAGTTACTGCGTGCTCGGTCAGGTAGTGGTCAGTGGGTCAGTTTCTGTGTGTTCAGACAGATTGTGTTGACTGGGTCAGTTTCTGTGTGTTCGGACACGTTGCTGTCAGTGGGTCAGGTTCTTTGTTTTTGGAGAGTTTGTGGTCAGTGGGTCAGTTTCTGTGTGTTCTATCATGTTATGTTCAGTGGTTCAGTTTCTGTGTGTTCGGTCAGGTTGTGGTCAGTAGTTCTGTTTCTTTGTGATCGGATAGATTGTGATCAGTTGGTCAGTGTGTTTGTGTTTGGTCAGTTTGTGGTCAGTGGTTCAGTTTCTGATTGTTCGGTCAGGTTGTGGTCAGTGGGTCAGTTTCTGTGTGTTCGTTCAGGTTGTGGTCAGTGGGTCAGTTTCTGTGTGTTTGTTCAGGTTGTGGTCAGTGTGTCAGTTTCTGTGTGTGCCGATAAGCATGGTCAGTGGGTCAGTGTCTTTGTGTTTGGCCTCGTTGTGTTCAGTGGATCAGTTACTGTGTGCTCGGTCTGGTTGTGGTCAGTGGGCCAGTTTCTGTGTGTTCGGACAATTTGTGGTCAGTGGGCCAGTTTCTGTGTGTTCAGTCAGGTTGTTGTTAGTGGGTCAATTTTTGTGTGTTCGGTCAGTTTGTGTTCAGTGGGTCAGTTACTGTGTGCTCGGGCAGGTTGTGGTCTGTGGGTAAGTTTCTGTGTGTTCGGACACATTCTGTTGAGTGGGTCATTTTCTGTGTGTTTGGACAGGTTGTGGTCAGTGGGTCAGTTTCTTTGTTTTCGGAGAGTTCGTCATCAGTGGTTCAGTTTCTGTGTGATCTGTCATGTTAATGTCAGTGGTTCAGTTTCTGTGTGTTCGGTCAGGTTGTGGTCAGTGGATTAGTTACTGTGTGATCGGTCAGGTTTGGTCAGTGGGTCAGTTACTGTGTGACCGGTCAGGTTGTGCTCAATGGGTCAGTTTATGTGTGCTCGTTCACCTTGTGGTCAGTGTGTCAGTTTGTTAGTGTTCAGTCAGGTTGTGGTCAGTGTATCAGCTTCTGTGTGTTTGGTATGTTTGTAGTCTTTGTGTCAGTTTCTGCGTGTTTGGACAGGATGTGGTCATTGGGTCAATTTCTGTGTGTTTGTTCAGGCTGTGGCCAGTGGGTCAGTTTCACTGTGTTCGGTCAGCTTTTGGACAGTGTGTCAGTTTGTGTGTGTTCGGTCAGGTCGTGGTCAGTGGGAAAGTTTCTGTGCTTTCGCTCAGGCTGTGGTCAGTGGGTCAGTTTCTATGTGTTCGGTCAGCTTTTGGTCAGTTGGTCAGTTTCTGTGTGTTCAGTCAGATGGTGGTCAGTGGATCAGTTATTGTGTGTTCGGTCAGATTGTGGTCAGTGGTTCAGCTTCTGCATGTTCAGTCTGGTTGTGGTCAGTGGGTCAGTTTCTGTGTCTTTGGAAAGGTTGTGGTCATTGAGTCAGTTTCTCTGAGTGTGGTCAGGTTGTGGTCAGTGGGTCAGTTTCTATGTGTTAGGTCCTGATGTGCTCAGTGGGTCAGTTTCTGTGTGTTCAGTCAGGATGTGGTTATTGGTTCAGTTTCTGTGTATTCGGACAACTGGTGGTCAGTGGGTCAGTTTCTGGTGGATCGGTCATGTTGTGGTCATTGTATCAGTTTCTGTGTGTTCAGTCAGGTTGTGTTCACTGCATCAGTTTCTGTGTACTCGTACTGCATGTGGTCAGTGGGTCAGTTCATGTGTGCTCGGAGATGCTGTGTTTAGTCGGTCAATTACTGTGTGTTCAGTCAGGTTGTGGTCAGTGGGTCAGTTTTTGTGTGTTTGCTCAGGTTGTGTTCAGCGCATCAGTTATTGTGTGCTCGGTCAGGTTGTGGTCAGTGGGTCAGTTTCTTTGTGTCTGGTCAGGTTGTGTTCAGTGGATCAGTTTCTGTGTGTTCAGTCAGGTTGTGGTCATTGTGTCAATTCTGTGTTTTCGGACATTTTGTGGTCAGTGGTTCAGTTTCTGTTTTTTCAGTCAGGTTGTGGTCAGTGTGTCAGTTTCTGTATGTTCATTCAGGTTGTGTTCAGTGGATCAGTTTCTGTGTGTTCGGTCTGGTTGTGGTCAGTGGGTCAGTTTCTGTGTTTTCGGACAGGTTGTTGTCAGTGGGTCAGTTACTGCGTGCTCGGTCAGGTAGTGGTCAGTGGGTCAGTTTCTGTGTGTTCAGACAGATTGTGTTGAGTGGGTCAGTTTCTGCGTGTTCGGAAACATTGCTGTCAGTGGGTCAGGTTCTTTGTTTTTGGAGAGTTTGTGGTCAGTGGATAAGTTTCTGGGTGTTCGGGCATGTTATGGTCAGTTGTTCAGCTTCTGCGTGTTCATTTAGGTTGTGCTCAGTGGGTCAATTTCTGTGTTTTCGGTCAGCTTCTGATCAGCGGATCAGTTTCTGTGTGTTCGGTCAGGTTGTGTTCAGTGGGTCAGTTACTGTGTGCTCGGTCTATTTTGTGGGTAGTGGATCAGTTTCTGTGTGTTCGGACAGTTTGTGGTCAGCTGGTAATTTTCTTTGTGTGTGGACAGTTTGTGGTCAGTGGGTCAGTTTCTGTGTTTTCGGTCAGATTGTGGTCATTGTGTCAGTTCTGTGTTTTCGGACATTTTGTGGTCAGTGATTCAGTTTCTGTTTTTTCAGTCAGGTTGTGGTCAGTGTGTCAGTTTCTGTATGTTCGTTCAGGTTGTGTTCAGTGTATCAGTTTCTGAGTGTTCAGTCAGATTGTGTTGAGTGGGTCAGTTTCTGTGTGTTCGGACACGTTGCTGTCAGTGGGTCAGGTTCTTTGTTTTTGGAGAGTTTGTGGTCAGTGGATCAGTTTCTGTGTGTTCTATCATGTTATGTTCAGTGGTTCAGTTTCTGTGTGTTCGGTCAGGTTGTGGTCAGTAGTTCTGTTTCTGTGTGATCGGATAGATTGTGGTCAGTGGGTCAGTGTGTTTGTGTTTGTTCAGTTTGTGCCCAGTGGTTCAGTTTCTGAGTGTTCGGTCAGGTTGTGGTCAGTGGGTCAGTTTCTGTGTGTTCGTTCAGGTTGTGGTCAGTGGCTCAGTTTCTGTGTGTTCGTTCAGGTTGTGGTCATTGGGTCAGTTTCTGTGTTATCGGACAGTTTGTGGTCAGTGGTTCACTTTCTGTTTGTTCAGTCAATTTGCGGTCCGTGTGTCAGTGTCTGTGTTTTCGGAGAGTTTGTGGCCAGTGTGTGGTTTCTGTGTGTTCTATCATTTTATGGTCAGTGGATCAGTTTCTGCGTGTTCGGATAGGGTGTGGTCAGTGGGTCAGTTTCTGTGTGTTCAGTCAGGTTGACATCAGTGAGTCAGTTTTTGTGTGTTCGATCATGTTGTGTTCAGTGGGTCAGTTTCTGTGTGTTCGGGCAGGTTGTGGTCAGTGGTTCAGTTTCTGTGTGTTCTGTCAGGTTGTGGTCAGTGGTTCAGTTTCTGTGTGTTCGGATAGGTTGTGGTCAGTGGATCTGTTACGGTGTGATCGGTCAGTTTGTGGTTAGTTAGTCAGTGTCTGTGTGCTGCATCAGGTTGTGTGTGCTCGTTCACCTTGTGGTCAGTGGGTCAGTTCGTGTGTGTTCGGTCAGGTTGTGGTAAGTGGGTTAGCTTCAGTGTGTTCGGTCCGGTTGTGGTCTGTAGTTCAGTTTCTGTTTTCTCGCTCAGTTTGTGGTCAGTGGTTCCGTTTCTGTGTGTTTGGACAGGTTGTGGTCAGTGGATCAGTTACTGTGTGATCGATCAGGTTGTGGTCAGTGGTCAGTATCACTGTGTTCTGTCTGCTTGTTGTCTGTGGGTCAGTTTCTATGTGTTCAGACAGGTAGTGGTCAGTGCGTCTGTTTCTGAATGCTCGTTCAGGTTGTGTTCAGTCTGTCAGTTACTGTGTGCTCGGTCAGGTTGCGGTCAACGGCTCAGATACTTTGTGCTCGGTCGACTTGTGGTCAGTGCATCAGTTTGTGTGTGTTCGCTCAGGTTGTGGTCAGTGGGGCAGCTTCTGTGTGTTCGGTCTGGTTGTAGTCTGTGGGTCAGTTTCTCCGTGTTTGGCAGTTTGTGTTCAATGAGTCAGTTTCTGTGTGTTTGTTCAGGTTGTGGTCATGGGTAAGTTTATTTGTGTTCGGTGAGATTGTGGTCAGTGGGTTATTTATTTGTCTTTGTTCAGGTTGTGGCCAGTGGGACAGTTTCTGTGCATTCGCTCAGGCTGTGGTCAGTGGGTCAGTTTCTGTGTGTTCGTTCAGTTTGTGGTCAGTGCATCAGTTTCTGTGTGTTTGTTCGGTTTTTGATCAGTTGGTCAGTTTCTGTGTGATCAGTTAGGTTGTGTTCAGTGGGTCAATTTATCTCTTTACACTCATCTTCTGGTCAGCGGGTCAGTTTCTGTGTGTTCGATCATGTTGTGTTCATTGGGTTACTTACTGCGTGCTCGTTCTGTTTACGGTCAGTGGGTCAGTTCCTATGATTTCGGACAGGTTGTGGTCAGTGCGTCAGTTTCTGTGTCTTTGCTCAGGTTGTGATCAGTGGGTCAGTTTCTGTGTGTTCGGTCAGGTTGTGTTCATTGAATCAGTTGCTGTGTCCTCGGTCTATTTGTGTTCAGTTGGTCAGTTTATGTGTGCTCGATCAGGTTGTAGTCCGTGGGTCAGTTTCTGTGTGATCGGTCAGGTTGTTTTCATTGGGTCAATTTCTGTGTGTTCGGTCAGCTTTTGGTAAGTGGGTCATTTTCTTTGTATTCTGTCAGTCTGTAGTCAGTGGGTCAGTTGCTATGTGTTCGGTCAGCTTTTGGTCAGTGGGTCAGTTTCAGTGTGTTCAGTCAGATTGTGGTCAGTTGATCAGTTATTGTGCGTTCGGTCAGATTGTGGTCAGTGGTTCAGCTTCTGCATGTTCAGTCTGGTTGTGCTCAGTGGATCAGTTTCTGTGTGTTCGGAAAGGTTGTGGTCATTGGGTCAGTTTCTCTGAGTGTGCTCAGGTTGTGGTCAGTGGGTCAGTTTCTTTGTGTTAGGTCAGGATGTGTTCAGTGGGTCAGTTTCTGTGTGTTCAGTCAGGATGTGGTTATTGGTTCAGTTTATGTGTATTCGGACAACTGGTGGTCAGTGGGTCAGTTTCTGGTGGTTCGGTCATGTTGTGGTCATTGTATCAGTTTCTGTGTGTTCGGTCAGGTTGTGTTCACTGGATCAGTTTCTGTGTGCTCGTACTGCTTGTTGTCAGTGGGTCAGTTTATGTGTGCTCGGAGATGCTGTGTTCAGTGGGTCAGTTTCTGATGGTTTGGTCAGGTTGTGGTCAGTGGGTCAGTTACTTTGTTTTCAGAGAGATTGTAGTCAGTGTGTCTGTTTCTGTGTGATCGTTCAGCTGATGTTCAGTGTGTCTGTTTCTTTTTGTTCGGGCCTGTGTGTATGTTCAGGTTGTGGTCAGTGGGACAGATTCTGTGAATTCGGAGAGTTTGGGGTCAGTGGGTCAGTTTCTGTGCGTTCGTTCAGCTGGTGTTCAGTGTGTCAGTTTCTGTATTTTCGGTCAGATTGTGGTCTGTGGGTCAGTTTCGGTGTGTTTGGTCAGGTTGACTTCAGTGGGTCAGTTTCTGTGCGTTTGGTCAGGTTGTGGTCAGTGGGTCAGTTCCTTTGTTTCCGGAAAGTGTGTGGTTATTGGGTCAGTTTCTGTTTGTTCGGTCAGCTTGTGGTCAGTCTGTCAGTTTCTGTGTGCTCGGTCAGGTTGTGGTCATTGCGTCTGCTTCTGTGTGTTCGGTCAGTTTGTGGTCAGTGGTCAGTTTCTGTGTGCTCGGTCAGGTTGTGTTCAGTGGGTCAGTTTCTGTGTGTTCGGTCAGGTTGTGGTCAGTGGTTCAATTTCTGTGGGCTCGGTGAATTTCTGGTCAGTGGTCAGTTTCTGTGTTTTCTGTCAGGTTGTGGTCAGTGGGTCAGATTCTGTGTGTTCAGTTAGGTTGTGGTCAGTTGGTCAGTTTCTATGTGTTCAGTCAGTTTGTTTTCAATGCGTCAGTTCCTGTGTATTCAGTCACGTTGTGGGCAGTGGGTCAGTTTATGTGTGTTTGGTCAGATTTTGGACACTGGGTCATATTCTGTGTGTTTGGTCAGGTTGTGATCAATGGGTCAGTTTATGTGTGCTCGTTCACCTTGTGGTCAGTGGTTCAGTTTCTGTGTGTTCGGACAGGTTGTGGTCAGTGGATCAGTTACTGTGTGATCGGTCTGGCTGCGGTCACTGGGTCAGTATCAGTGTGTTCTGTCTGGTTGTATTCTGTGGATCAGGTTCTATGTGTTCGGACAGGTTGTGGCCAGTGGGTCCGTTTCTATGTGCTTGGTCAGCTTTTGTTCAGTCTGTCAGTTACTGTGTGCTCGGTCAGGTTGTATTCAATGGGTCAGTTTCTTTGTGCTCGGTCGACTTGTGGTCAGTGGGTCAGTATGTGTGTGTTCGGTCAGATTTTGGTCAGTGGGTTATTTATTTGTGTTTGTTCAGGTTGTGGTCAGTGGGACAGTTTCTGTGCTTTCGCTCAGGCTGTGGTCAGTGGGTCAGTTTCTGTGTGTACGGTCAGGTTGTGGTCTGTGGGTCAGTTTCTGAGTGTTCGGTCAGGTTGTTGTTAGTGGGTCAGATTCTATGTGTTCGGTCAGGTTGTGGTCAACATGTCAGTTTCTGTGTGTTCGTTCACTTTCTGGTCAGTGGATCCGTTTCTGTGTGTTTTTTCAGTTTGTGTTCAGTGGGTCAGTTCCTGTGTGATCAGTTAGGTTGTGTGCAGTGGGTGAATTTCTCCGTTTCCGGTCAGATTCTGGTCAGCGGGTCAGTTTCTGTGTGTTCGGTCAGGTTGTGTTCATTGGGTCACTTACTGTGTGCTCGGTCAGGTTGTGGTCAGCGGGTCAGTTTCTTTGTTTTCGGAAAGTTTTGTGGTAAGTCGGTCAGTTTCTGTTTGTTCAGTCAGGATGTGGTAAGAGCGTCAGATTTTGTGTGTTTGGTCAGGTTGTGGAAAGTGGGTCAGCTTCTGTGTGTTTGGTCAGGCTGTGGTCAGTGGGTCAGTTTCTGTGTGTTCGGTGAGGTTGTGGTCAGTGGGTCAGTTTCTGTGTGTTCGGTCAGGTTGTGGACAGTGGGTCAGTTTCTGTATGCTCAGTCAGGTTGTGGTCATTGGGTCTGTTTCTGTGTGTTCGGTCTGGTTGTGGTCAGTGCGTCAGTTTCTTTATTTTCGGAAAGTTTGTGGTCAGTGGTTCAGTTTCTGTTTGTTCGGTCAGCTTGTGGTCAGTGTGTCAGTTTCTGCGTGCTCGGTCAGGATGTGGTAAGTGCGTCAGATTTTGTGTGTTTGGTCAGGTTGTTTTCAGTGGGTCAGTTTCTGTGTGTTCGGTCAGGTTGATGTCAGTGGGTCAGTGAAATAAAGAGTAGATTTGCCTATCTAAATGTAGGCTTTTTTAACCTTAAAAACCCAGCAGCACATCTTCAACACCCAGTCCCAACCAAGGCTGTAGAGAACTGAATTTAAGATGGCCACCACAAATCACATGACATCAACTACCAATGAGTTTACAGCATATATCTCAAGGCAGGAAACAGGCAACCAATTACAATGCTTCTTACAAAACAAGAATAATCACCACATTCACCCCTCCTTTTAAAACATACTCCAACCTAGGTAGCCTTTACAATTTATAATTAATCATTTATAACTAAAACAATACAAATATAATATTTCAACAATTTTAAAACATTACTATCAAATTATTTTAAAAGTCCATTTTCAATCGGCCGACCGGATATCTTGTTCGTGTCGACCTTCTTAACCTTGGTGAAATTCCTTGCCCTCCCACACCAGGAGACACGGAGGTATCTTCTGCAGGAAGGCTATCCATATCCCGATTATCAACGGTTTCCGGATTGGAAATCCCATCAGAATGTAAACTGGGACGGTCATGAACATCCATTGAGGGCTGACTAATAGAGTTATAATTATCTGCAATAGGATTGGAAATATTCGTAGTATCTGTGACGACATCCACATTAACTGAATCATGACTATTGTTAATATCCTCAGAAGAGGGCTGGCCACCACAATGAGCCAAGTCTTTAATTGAAACCGTACTTTCTTTCCCATCTTGGAATCGAATATGAGCATATTGGGAATTTGCCTCCAACAGCTCCACCTCCTCCACTAAAGTATCATATTTTGACAATCTAACATGGCGTCGAAGCAACACAGGTCCCTGCATAGTAAGCCCTGAAGGTACCGAATATCCCGTAGTAGATCTCCGCAGATAGTTAAAGAGCCTTTCATGGGGGGTCACATTAGGAGCCGTTGAAAGCAATGATCTAATGGAATGCAGGGCATCAGGCAATAACATTTCCCACTCTGTATTCTTAATGTTCCGGGATGTCAAAGCCAACATAACAGCCTTCCAGATCACCCCATTATATCGTTCGCACTGTCCATTACCCTGGGGATTATACGGGGTAGTCCGACTCGTAGAGATTCCCCGACTCTGGAGGCATTCCTTCAACTGGGAAGGCATAAAAGAACTTCCCTGATCCGAATGGATATACGCAGGCATCCCAAAAATGACAAAATTTGAGTCAGACATTTGATAACTGTAGCAGCTGATACATCTGCGCAAGGAAAAGCAAAATGGAACCTTGAAAACTCATCCACAACAGTAAATATATATCGATTCTGAGTCGTTGAAGGAAGAGGCCCCTTAAAATCAACGCTCAAACGTTCAAAAGGAGAAGTAGCCTTTATAAGATGACCTCGTTGAGGCTTAAAGAAATTCGGTTTAAACCGAGCACAGATAGAACATGATGAAATCATCCGCTTGACGTCTTCAATGGAAAAGGGCAAATTCTTACTGCGTACGAACTGTATCACCCTCGTAACACCAGGATGGCATAAAGCATTATGAAGATTAATAAGCGTATCTCCGTGAGTCACAGAACAATAAGCCCTTGACAGCGCATCAGCAGCAACATTATCCTTCCCCGGACAGTAAACTATATCAAAATGGTAACATGCCAACTCAATCCTCCACCTCATTATATTATCATTCTTGATCTTTCCAAAATGTTTGACATCAAACATAAAAGACACAGATTTTTGATCAGTTACCAATGTAAAATGTCGCCCCGATAAATAATGTCTCCAGTTACGCAGTGCTTCTACTATTGCATACGCCTCTTTCTCTATTGAGGAGTGTCTTTTCTCACTATTGTTCAAAGTACGTGAGAAAAAGGCCACAGGTTTTCCATTTTGGTTCAGATTAGCCCCAATTGCAAAATCGGAAGCGTCCGTCTCAATCACAAAGGGCACCTGCTCATCAATAGAATGCACAACTGCTCCAAGGATATCCTTTTTGAAATTATCAAAACATGTCCTGGCCTCACATGATAGAGGTTATGTCGTAACCCGAATAAGGGGCCGGATCTTCTGCGGAAAGTTTGCAATCCAATTAGAATAATAAGAAAACAGTCCAACAACTCGTTGCAATGCTTTAGAATTAGTAGGAAAAGGTAAATCAATCAATGGTCGCAGGCGTTCTGGATCTGGTTTAATCTTGTTTCCCGAGATAATACACCCCAGTAGATTTACCTCAGTGGTCAAAAAGATGCACTTTTCTTTATTGAAAGTTAAACCAACTTTTTCCGCAGCTTGAAGGAATCTTTCTAAATTAGAATCATGCTCCACCCTTGATTTGCCACACACCGTGATGTCATCTAAATATGAAAAGGTGTCAGATAGAGAGTTATCACTTATAAAAGCATCCATTGCCCGTTGAAAACAGGCAACACCATTAGTAACACCAAATGGTACACGGCAAAACTGATACAGCTTTCTGCCAGCCTCAAAGGCCGTATATGGTTGATCCCTCTTAACGATAGGAATCTGATGATAAGCACTCTTTAGGTCAATAGTGCTAAAAACCTTATACTGAGATACTTTGTTGATAAGCTCATCAATCTTAGGCAAAGGGTGCGTATCTAATTGAGTATACCTGTTAATAGGTTGAGAGTAGTCTATCACCATTCGTTTCTTATGTCTCTCGTTAGTGGTGACAACCACCTGTGCCCGCCAGGGTGAACAACTTGGTTCAATGATTCCTTCCAATAAATGACGTTGAACTTCAGAATTAATAAATTCTTTATCCTGACTGCTATACCTTCTTGACTTGGTAGCAATTGGCTTACAATCCGGCATCATATTGGAAAAAAGTGAGAATGGAGAAATAGATAAAGAAGTTAATCCACAAATAGATAAAGGTGGCTTAGTTCCTCCAAAAGAAAGACTGAGAGACTCGTGTAATTGAAGCACATCATGACCAATCAAAATATCCGCACAAAGATTAGGCAAAACAGATAGGCATATATCAGTATACGTATTACCTAGAATAATTAATTTCACAAGGCAACAACCAGCTACTTGTGAAGTGAGAGTCATCTGCGCCATACACACCTGATAAGTAACAGGCGAAATTTTCAAACGCTTCTCCTTCGCAAACTGAAGACTTATAAAACTCTCGGTACTCCAGTATCTATAAGGGCCTTCACTTCTAACCCATTAACTTGGGCCGTAACTATAGCTTTGTTTAGGCCATGAGCAAAGGCAGCAGAAACTGATGCAATAAACACCCTATCTAAAGGCTGAATAGTCGCAAAAGAGGCAATTGATTTACAAACACGTGCGTAATGACCTCTCTTGCCGCATTTACTGCACACAGCCTCCCGAACAGGACACTTCAGACGAGGGTGCCGGGCGTTCCCACAAAAATAACACTTCTGAATCCTAGAGGCAACAGCAGCCAAAGTAGAAACTGTTTCAGAATCTGGTAAACCACTCCTATTAAGTCCACATAATTCCTTTTCATCCGGAACTGCCAAAGCCACAGTCGCAGGCCGATTAAAAAGAGCGTAAAAATCCGAACTTCTCTGAGCCAAATCCAATGTAGAGGCTTGCTCAAAAGCACTCTTCAGATCCAAAGTCTTATTTTCTAATAACCGCTGACGAATTGATCTAGACAGTAATTCATTAATAAAAGCATCCCGTACCGATTCTTCCTTATATTCTTCTGCCGACACAGCAATATAATTACAGTTAGCACCAAGGCGCCGAAGTGCTTGTAAATAAGTATCCAAAGATTCTCCCACCTGCTACCTACGAGTAGTTAGAAGGTGACGTGCAAATACCTCATTCTTTGGCTTAATAAAAATCTTTTCCAATGTAGCAATAGCCAATTCGTAAGTTTCACAGTACAAGATATACTTATACACATCCGGAGCAATGTAGTTGATCAGTATATTCCACTTATTTAGAGACTCTTGATCCAACACACCCAAAAAGTTTTTAAATGTATAATACCAGTGTTTCCCTTTATCATCCACTCCTGCAGAATTAGGGTCAGCATTAAATCATTCCGGTTGAAGATATCGCTCCATTCTAACAAAAGGTTAATAAATCGAAATAAAGAGTAGATTTGCCTTTCTAAATCTAGGCTTTATTAACCTTAAAAACACAGCAGCACATCTTCAACACCCAGTCCCAACCAAGGCTGTAGAGAACTGAATTTAAGATGGCCACCACAAATCACATGACATCAACTACCAATGAGTTTGCAGCATATATCTCAAGGCAGGAAACAGGCAACCAATTACAATGCTTCATACAAAACAAGAATAATCACCACAGTCAGTTTCTTTGTTTTCGGAAAGTTTGTGGTCAGTGGTACAGTTTCTGTTTGTTCGGTCAGGTTGTGGTCAATGTGTCAGTTTCTGTTTGCTCGGTCAGGATGTGGTAGCTGCGTCAGATTTTGTGAGTTTGGCTAGATTGTTGGAAGTGGGTCAGCTTCTGTGTGTTTGGTCAGGCTGCAGTCAGTGGCTCAGTTTCTGTGTGTTCGTTGAGGTTGTGTTCAGTGGGTTAGTTTCTGTGTGTTCGGTCAGGTTGTGTACAGTGGGTCTGTTTCTGTGTGCTTGATCAGGTTGTGTTCAGTGGGGCAGTTTCTGTATGCTCGGTCAGGATATGTTCAGTGGGTCAATTTCTGTGATTGCGTTCATTTTTTGGTTCAGTGGGTCAGTTTCTGTGTGTTCGGTCAGGTTGTGGTCAGTGGTTCAATTTCTGTGGGCTCGGTGAACTTCTGGTCAGTGGTCAGTTTCCGTGTTTTCTGTCAGGTTGTGGTCAGTGGTTCAGATTTTGTGTGTTCATTAGGTTGTGGTCAGTGGGTCAGTTTCTGTGTGTTCAGTCAGTTTCTTTTCAATGTGTCAGTTTCTGTGTGTGCAGTCACGTTGTGGTCAGTGGGTCAGTTTATGTGTGTTTGGTCAGATTTTGGACACTGGCTCATTTTCTTTGTGTATGGTCAGGTTGTGGTCAATGGGTCAGTTTCTGTGTGCTCGTTCACCTTGTGGCCAGTGGGTCAGTTTGTGTGTGTTCAGTCAGGTTGTGGTAATTGGGTCAGCTTCTGTGTGTTCGGTCCGGTTGTGGTCTGTAGTTCAGTTTCTGTGTTCTTGTTCAGTTTATGGTCAGTGGTTCAGTTTCTGTGTGTACGGACAGGTTGTGGTCAGTGGATCAGTTACTGTGTGATTTGTCAGGCTGTGGTCAATGGGTCAGTATCAGTGTGTTCTGTCTGGCTGTAGTCTGTGGATAAGTTTCTATGTGTTCGGACAGGTAGTGGTCAGTGTTTCCTTTTCTGTGTTCTCGGTCAGGTTGTGTTCAGTCTGTCAGTTACTGTGTGCTTGGTCAGGTTGTAGTCAATGGCACAGTTGCTTTGTGCTCGGTCGACTTGTGGTCAGTGGGTCATTTTTTGTGTGTTCGATCAGATTGTGGTCAGTGGGTTATTTATTTGTGCTTGTTGAGGTAGTGAACAGTGGGACAGTTTCTGTGCTTTTGCTCAGGCTGTGGTCAGTGGGTCAGTTTCTGTGTGTACGGTCAGGTTGTGGTCTGTGGGTCAGTTTATGTGTGTTCGGTCAGGTTGTTGTTAGTGCGTCAGATTCTGTGTGTTCGGTCAGGTTGTGGTCAACATGTCAGTTTCTGTGTGTTCGTATACTTTCTGGTCAGTGGATCCGTTTCTGTGTGTTTGTTCAGTTTGTGGTCAGTGGGTCAGTTCCTGTGTGAACAGTTAGGTTGTGTGCAGTGGGTGAATTTCTCTGTTTCTGGTCAGATTCTGGTCAGCGGGTCAGTTTCTGTGTGTTCGGTCAGGTTGTGTTCATTGGGTCACTTACTGTGTGCTCGGTCTGGTTGTGGTCAGTGGGTCAGTTCCTGTGTGCTCAGTCATGTTGCCGTCTGTGGGTCAGTTTCTGTTTGTTTGGTCAGGTTGTGGCCAGTGGGTCAGTTTATGTGTGTTCGGTCAGCTTCTGGCCAGCGGGTCAGTTTCTGTGTGTTCGGTCAGGTGGTGTTCAGTATGTCTGTTACTGTGTGCTCGGTCTGTTTGTGGTCAGTGGAACAGTTTCTGTGTTTTCGTACAGGTTGTGGTCAGTGGGTCAGTCTCAGTGTGTTTGGTCACATTGTGGTCAGTGGGTCTGTTTCTGTGTGTTCGGTCTGGTTGTGGTCAGTGGGTCAGTGTCTTTGTGTTTGGTCAGGTGGTGGTCAGTGGGTCAGTTTCTGTGTATTCGGTCTGGTTGTGCTCAGTGGGTCAGATCCTGTGTGTTCAGTCAGGTTGTGGTCACTGGGTCAGTGTCTTTGTGTCTGGTCAAGTTGTGGTCAGTGGGTCAGTTTCTGTGTGTTCAGTCAGGTTGTGGTTATTGGTACAGTTTCTGTGTATTCAGACAGCTGCTGGTCAGTGGGTCAGTTTCTGCTGGTTCGGTCAGTTTGTGGTCAGTGCTTCAGTTACATTGATTTCCGAGAGTTTGTGGTCAGTGTGTCAGTTTCTGTGTGATCGCTCAGCTGGCGTTCAGTGTTTCAGTTTCTGTGTGTTTGTATCTGTGTGTTTGTTCTGGTTGTGGTCAGTGGGACTGTTTCTGTGAATTCGGAGAGTTTGTTGTAAGTGGATCAGTTTCTGTGTGTTCGTTCAGCTGGTGTTCAGTGTGTCAGTTTCTGTTTTTGTCGGTCAGATTGTGGTCTGTGGGTCAGTTTCTGTGTGTTCGGTCAGGTTGTGGTCAGTGGGTCAGTTTCTTTGTATTCGGAAAATTTGTGGTCAGTGGGTCAGTTTCTGTTTGTTCGGTCAGCTTGTGGTCAGTGTGTCAGTATCAGTGTGCTCGGTCAGGATGCAGTAAGTGCATCAGATTTTGAGTGTTTGGTCAGATTGTGGAAAGTGGGTCAGCTTCTGTGTGTTTTGTCAGGCTGTGGTCAATGGGTCAGTTTCTGTGTGTTTGGTGATGTTGTGGTCAGTGGGTCTGTTTCTGTGTGTTTTGTCAGACCGTGGTCAGTGCGTCAGTTTGTGTGCTCGGTCAGGTTGTTGTCAGTGGGTCAGTTTCTGTATGCTCGGTCAGGTTATGTTAAGTGGGTCATTTTCTGTGTTTGCGGTCATTTTTCTGTTCAGTGGGTCAGTTTCTGTGTGTTTGTTCAGTTTGTGGTCAGTGGGTCAGTTTCTGTGTGATCAGTTAGGTTAACATAAGAACATAAGAACATAAGAAATAGGAGCAGGAGTAGGCCAATTGGCCCCTCGAGCCTGCTCCGCCATTCAATAAGATCATGGCTGATCTGATCCTAACCGCCAATCCACTATGACAGGACGATCTCCTGAATCTAACAGCATTAGTCACACGAAAACAGGAGCAGGATCAGGCTACACGGCCCCTGGGCCCGCTCCGCTACCCACAGGGCCATGACTTATCCGAACCTAGACTCATGTCCAAATTCCTGCCCGCTCCCCGTAACCCTTAATTCCCTTTTCTACTAGGAAACTGTCTATTTCTGTTTTAAATTTATGTAATGATGTAGCTTCGACAGCTTTTTGGGGCAACATATTCCATGGACCTACCAACCTCTGAGTGAAGTAGTTCCTCCTCATCTCAGTTTTGAAAGAGCAGCCCCTTATTCTAAGACTATGCCCCCTAGTCCTAGTTTCACCCATCATCTGGAACATCCTCCCTGCATCCACATGTGTTCAGTGGGTCAATGCCTCTGTTTCTGGTTTGCTCCTGGTCAGTGGGTCAGTTTCTGTGTGTTCGGTCAGGTTATGTTCATTGGGTCAATTACTGTGCGCTCGGCCTTGTGTTCAGTGTATCAGTTCCTGTGTTTTTGGACAGGTTGTGGTCAGTGGGTCAGTTTCTGTGTCTTTGTTCAGGTCGTGGTCAGTGGCTCAGTTTCTGTGTGTTCGGTCAGGTTGTGTTCAGACGATCAGTTGCTGTGTCCTCGGTCTGTTTGTGTTCAGTGGGTCAATTTCTGTGTTTTCGGTCACCTACTGGTGAGCGGGTCAGTTCCTGGGTGTTCGGTCAGGTTCTGGTACTGGGTAAGTTTCTGTGTGATCTGTCAGGTTGTGTTCAGAGGGTCAGTTTCTGTGTGTTCGGTCAGCTTTTGGTCAGTGGGTCAGTTTCTCTGCGTTCAGTCAGGTTGTGGTAAGTGGATCATTTTCTGGGTGCTCGGTCAGGTTCGGGTCAGTGTTTCAGCTTCTGCGTGTTCAGTCAGGATGTGGTCAGTGGGTCAATTTCTGTTTTATCGGTCAGCTGCTGGTCAGTGGGTCAGTTTCTGTGTGTTCGGTCAGGTTGTGTTCAGTGGGTCAGTTACTGTGTGCTCGGTCTTTTTGAGGTCAGTGGGCCAATTTTTTTTTTCGGACAAGTTGTGGTCAGTGGATCAGTTTCTGTGTGTTCAGTCAGTTTAATTTCAATGCGTCAGTTTCTGTGTGTTCGGTCACGTTGAGGTCAGTGGGTCAGTTTATGTGTGTTTGGTCAGATTTTGGACATTGGGTCAGTTTCTGTGTTTTTGGTCAGGCTGTGGTCAATAGGTCAGCTCCTGTGTGTTCGTTCACCTTGCGGCCAGTGGGTCAGTTTGTGTGTGTTCGGTCAGGTTGTGGTAAGTGGGTCAGCTTCTGTGTGTTCGGTCAGGTTGTGGTCAATAGTTCAGTTTCTGTGTTCTCGCGCAGTTTTTAGTCAGTGGTTCAGTTTTTGTGTGTTCGGACAGGTTGTGGTCAGTGGATTAGTTACTGTGTGATCAGTCAGGTTATGGTCAGTTGGTCAGTATCAGTGTGTTCTGTCTGGTTGTAATCTGTGGGTCAGTTGCTATGTATTCGGACAGGTAGTGGTCAGTTGGTCAGTTTCTGTGTGCTCGGTCAGGTTGTGTTCAGTCTGTCAGTTACTGTGTGCTCGGTCAGGTTGTGGTCAATGGCTCAGTTGATTTGTGGTCGGTCAGGTTGTGGTCAATGGATCAGTTGCTTTCTAATCGGTCGACTTGTGGTCAGTGGGTCAGTTTCTGTGTGTTTGTTTAGGTTGTGGTCAGCGGGTCAGTTTCTGTGTGTTCGGTCAGATTGTGGTCAGTGGGTTATTTATTTGTGTTTGTTCAGGTTGTGGTCACTGGGACAGCTTCTGTGCTTTTGCTCAGGCTGTGGTCAGTGCGTCAGTTTCTGTGTGTTCAGTCAGGTTGCGGTCTATGGGTCAGATATGCTATGTTCGGTCATATTGTAGTCAACATGTCAGTTTCTGTGTGTTCGTTCAGATTGTGGTCAGTGGATCAGTTTCTGTGTGTTTCTTCAGTTTGTGGTCAGTGGGTCAGTTTCCGTGTGATCAGTTAGGTTGTGTTCAGTGGGTCAATTTCTCTGTTTCCGGTCAGCTTCTGGTCAGCGGGTCAGTTTCTGTGTGTTCGGTCAGGTGGTGTTGATTGGGTCACTTACTGTGTGCTCGGTCTGGTTGTGGTCAGTGGGTCAATTCCTGTGTTTACGGACAGGTTGTGGTCAGTAGGTCAGTATCTGTGTTTTTGGTCAGGTTGTGGTCACTGGGTCAGTTTCTGTGTGTTCGGTCAAGTTGTGTTCAGTGGATCAGTTACTGTGTCCTGGGTCGGTTTGTGTTCAGTGGATCAAGTTCTGAGATTTCGGTCAGCTTCTGATGAGCGGGTCAGTTCCTCTATGTTCGGTCAGGTTGTGGTCTGTGGGTCAGTTTCTGTGTGATCGGTCAATTTGTGTTCAGTGGGTCAGTTTTTGTGCGTTCAGTCAGGTTGTGGTCAGTGGATCAGTTTCTCAGTGTTCGGTCAGGTTGTGGTCTGTGTTTCTGCTTCTGCCTGTTCAGTCAGGTTGTGGTCAGTGGTTCAATTTCTGTGTTTTCGGTCAGCTCCTGGTCAGCGGGTCAGTCTCTGTGTGTTCGGTCAGGTTGTGTTCAGTGGGGCAATTATTGTGTGCTCTGTCTTTTTGAGGTCAGTGGGTCAGTTTCTGTGTGTTCTTTCAGTTTGTGGTCAGCTGTTAAGTTCCTGTGTGTTTGGTCAGTTTGTTGTCAGTAGGTCAGTTACTGTGTGTTCGGACAGGTTGTGGTCAGTGGGTCAATTTCTGTGTGCGCCGACAAGCTTGGGCAGTGGGTCAGTGTCTTTGTTTTTGGTCTGGTTGTGGTCACTGGGTCATTTTCTTTGTATTCGGTCATGTTGTTGTCATTGTGTCAGTTTCTGTGTTTTCGGACAGTTTGTGGTCAGTGGTTCAGTTTCTGTTTGTTCCGTCAGGTTGTGGTCAGTGTGTCAGCATTTGTGTATTCTGTCAGTTTGTGTTCAGTGCGTCAGTTACTATGGGCTCGTTCTGGTTGTGGTCAGTGTGTCAGTTTCTGTGTGTTTGTACAGTTTGTGGTCAGTGGGTCAGTTTCTGCGTGTTCAGTCAGGTTGTGGTCAGTGGGTCAGTTTTTGTGTCTGCTGTCAGTTTGTGTTCAATGGGTCAGTTACTGTGTGCTCGGACAGGTTGTGGTCTGTGGGTCAGTTTCTGTGTGTTCGGGCAGATTCTTTTGAGTGGGTCAATTTCTGTGTGTTCGGAGAGGTTGTGGTCAGTGGGTCAGTTTCTTTGTTTTCGGAGACTTTGTCATCGGTGGGTCAGTTTCTGTGTGATCTGTCATGTTATGGTCAGTGGGTCAATTTCTGCGTGTTCAGTCAGGTTGTGGTCAGTGGGTCAGTTTCTGTGTGTTCGGTATTGTTGTAGTCTTTGGGTCAGTTTCTGCGTGTTCGGACAGGTTGTGGTCATTGGTTCAGTTTCGGTGTGTTTGGTCAGGTTGTGTTCAGTGGGTCAGTTACTGTGTGATCGGTTTTTTGAGGTCAGTGGGTAAGTGTCTGTGTTTTCGGACAGGTTGTGGTCAGTGGGTCAGTATCTGTGTGTTCAGTTAGGTTGTGGTCAGTGGGTCAGTTTCTGTGTGATCAGTCAGTATTTGCACATTGAGTCAGTTTCTGTGTGTTTAGTCAGGCTGTCGTCAATGTGTCCGTTTCTGTGTGCTCGTTCACCTTGTGGTCAGTGGATCAGTTTGTGTGTGTTCGGTCAGGCTGTGGTCAGTAGTTCAGTTTCTGTGTGTTCTGTCAGGTTGTGGTCAATAGTTCTGCTTCTGTGTTCTCGCCCAGTTTGTGATCAGTGGTTCAGTTTCTGTGTGATGGACAGGTTGTGGTCAGTGGATTAGTTACTGTGTGATCGGTCAGTTTGTGGTCAGTGGGTCAGTATCAGTGTGTTCTGCCTGGTTGTAGTCTGTGGGTCAGTTTCTATATGTTCGGACAGGAAGTTGTCAGTGGGTCTGTTTCTGTTTGCTCGGTCAGGTTGTGTTCAGTCAGTCAGTTACTTTGTGCTCGGTCAGGTTGTGGTCAATGGCTCAGTTTCTTTGTGCTCAGTCGACTTGTGGTCACTGGGTCAGTTTGCGTGTGTTCGGTCAGGTTGCGGTCAGTGGGACTGCTTGTGTGTGTTCAGTCTGTTTGTAGCCTGTGGGTCAGTTTCTGCGTGTTCGGACAGGTTGTGTTCATTGGGTCAGTTTCTGTGTGTTTGTTCAGGTTGTGGTCAGTGGGTCAGTTTCTGTGTGTTCGGTCAAATTGTGGCCAGTGAGTTATTTATTTATGTTTGTTCAGTTTGTGGTCAGTGGGACAGTTACTGTACTTTCGCTCAGGCTGTGGTCAGTGGGTCAGTTTCTGTGTGTATGGTCAGGTTGTGGTCTGTGGGTCAGTTTGTGTGTGTTCGGTCAGGTTATTGTTAGTGGGTCAGATTCTGTGTGTTCGGTCAGGTTGAGGTCAACATGTCAGTTTCTGTGTGTCCGTTCAGTTTGTTGTCAGTGGATCAGATTCTGTGTGTTTGTTCAGTTTGTGGTCAGTGGGTCAGTTTCTGTGTGATCAGTTAGGATGTGTGCAGTGGGTCAATTTCTCTGTTTCCGTTCAACTTCTGGTCAGCGGGTCAGTTTCTGTGTGTTTGGTAAGGTTGTGTTGATTGGGTCACTTACTGTGTGCTCGGTCTGGTTGTGGTCAGTGGATCAGTTTCTGTGTGTTCAGTCATGTTGTCGTCTGTGGGTCAGTTTCTGTCTGTTTGGTCAGGTTGTGGGCAGTGGGTCAGTTGCTGTGTGCTCGGTCTGGTTGTGGTCACTGGGTCAGTTTCTGTGTGAACTGTCAGCTTGTGATCAGTGGGTCAGTTTCTTTGTGTTCAGTCAGGTTGTGGTAAGTGGATCATTTTCTGGGTGTTCGGTCAGGTCTGGTCAGTGTTTCAGCTTATGCGTGTTCAGTCAGGATGTGGTCAGTGGGTCAATTTCTGTTTTTTCGGTCAGCTTCTGGTCAGCGGGTCAGTTTCTGTGTGTTTTGTCAGGTTGTGTTCAGTGGGTCAGTTACTGTGTACTCGGTCTTTTTGAGGTCAGTGGGTCAGTTTCTGTGTTTTCGGACAAGTTGTGGTCAGTGGATCAGTTTCTGTGTGTTCGGTCAGGTTGTGGTCAGTGGGTCCGTTTATATGTGTTCAGTTAGGTTGTGGACAGTGGGTCAGTTTCATTGTGTTCAGTCAGTTTGATTTCAATGCGTCAGTTTCTGTGTGTTCGGTCACGTTGTGGTCGGTGGGTCAGTTTATGTGTCTTTGGTCAGATTTTGGACATTGGGTCAGTTTCTGTGTTTATGGTCAGGCTGTGGTCAATGGGTCAGCTTCTGTGTGCTCGTTTACCTTGTGGTCAGTGGGTCAGTTTGTGTGTGTCGGTCAGTTTGTGGTAAGTGGGTCAGCTTCTGTGTGTTCGGTCAGGTTGTGGTCAGTAGTTCAGTTTCTGTGTTCTCGCGCAGTTTTTGGTCAGTGGTTCAGTTTCTGTGTTTTCGGACAGGTTGTGGTCAGTTAGTCACTATCAGTGTGTTCTGTCTGGTTGTAATTTGTGGGTCAGTTTCTATGTGTTCGGACAGGTAGATATCAGTTCGTCAGTTTCTGTGTGCTCTGTCAGGTTGTTTTCAGTATGTCAGTTACTGTGTGCTCGGTCAGGTTGTGGTCAATGGCTCAGTTTATTTGTGCTCGGTCAGATTGTGGTCAATGGCTCAGTTTCATTCTGCTCGGTCGACTTGTGGTCAGTTGGTCAGTTTGCGTGTATTCGGTCAGGTTGTGGTCAGTGGGTCAGCTTCTGTGCGTTCAGTCTGGTAGTAATCTGCGGGTCAGCTTCTGCGTGTTCGGACAGGTTGTGTTCATTGGGTCAGTTTCTGTGTGTTTGTTCAGATTGTGGTCAGTGGGTCAGTTTCTGTGCTTTCGCTCAGGCTGTGGTCAGTGCGTCAGTTTCTGTGTGTTCGGTCAGGTTGTGGTCTGTGGGTCAGATACGCTATGTTCGGTCAGATTGTGGTCAACATATCAGTTTCTGTGTGTTCGTTCAGTTTGTGGTCAGTGGGTCAGTTTCTGCGTGATCAGTTAGGTTGTGTTCAGTGGGTCAATTTCTCCGTTACCGGTCAACTTCTGGTCAGTGGGTCAGTTTCTGTGTGTTCGGTCAGGTTGTGTTCATTGGGTCAGTAACTGTGTGCTCGGTCTGGTTGTGGGCAGTGGGTCATTTCCTGTGTTTTCGGACAGGTTGTGGTCAGTAGGTCATTATCTGTGTTTTTGGTCAGGTTGTGGTCAATGGGTCAGTTTCTGTGTGTTCGGTCAGGTTGTGTTCAATGGATCAGTTACTGTGTCCTGGGTCGGTTTGTGTTCAGTGGATCAAATTCTGAGATTACGGTCAGCTTCTGGTGAGCGGGTCAGTTTCTGTGTGTTCGGTCAGGTTGTGGTCAGTGGGTCAGTTTCTGTGTGATCGGTCAGGTTGTGTTCAGTGGGTCAGTTTTTGTGCGTTCAGTCAGGTTGTGGTCAGTGGATCAGTTTCTGAGTGTTTGGTCAGGTTGTGGACAGTGTTTCTGCTTCTGCGTGTTCAGTCAGGATGTGGTCAGTGGGTCAATTTCCGTGTTTTCGGTCAGCTCCTGGTTAGTGGGACAGTCTCTGTGTGTTCAGTCAGGTTATGTTCAGTGGGGCAATTATTGTGTGCTCTGTCTATTTGAGGTCAGTGTATCAGCTGTTAAGTTCCTGTGTGTTTGGTCAGGTTGTTGTCAGTAGGTCAGTTAATGTGTGTTCGGACAGGTTGTGGTCAGTGGGTCAGTTTCTGTGTGTTCGGTCAGCTTGTGGTCAGCTGTTAGTTCCTGTGTGTTTGATCAGGTTTTTGTCAATACGTCAGTTACTCTGTGTTCGGACAGGTTGTGGTCAGTGGGTCAGTTTCTGTGTGTTCGGTCATGTTGTTGTCATTGTGTCAGTTTCTGTGTTTTGGAGAGTTTGTGGTCAATGGTTCAGTTTCTGTTTGTTCAGTCACGTTGTGGTCAGTGTGTCAGTTACTGTGTGCTCCGACAGGTTGTGGTCTGTGGTTCAGTTTCTGTGTTTTCGGAAAGATTCTTTTGAGTGGGTCAGTTTCTTTGTTTTCGGAGACTTTGTCATCAGTGGGTCAGTTTCTGTGTGGTCTGTCATGTTATGGTCAGTGTGTCAATTTCTGCGTGTTCGGTCAGGTTGTGGTCAGTGGGTCAGTTTCTGTGTGTTCGGTGTGGTTGTAGTCTTTGGGTCAGTTTCTGCATGTTCGGACAGGTTGTGGTCATTGGTTCAGTTTCTGTCTGTTTGGTCAGGTTGTGTTGAGTGGGTCAGTTGCTGTGTGCTTGGTCTTTTTTACATCAGTGTGTCAGTTTCTGTGTTTTCGGACAGGTTGTGGTCAGTGGATCAGTTTCTGTGTGTTCGGTCAGGTTGTGGTCAGTGGGTCAGTATCTGTGTGTTCAGTTATATTGTGGTCAGTGGGTCAGTTTCTGCGTGATCAGTCAGTTTTTGGACACTGAGTCAGTTTCTGTGCGTTTGTTCAGGCTGTGGCCAATGTGTCAGTTTCTGTGTGCTCGTTCACCTTGTGGTCAGTGGGTCTGTTTGTGTGTGTTCGGTCAGGTTGTGGTCAGTAGTTCAGTTTCTGTGTGCTCGATCAGGTTATGGTCATTGGTTCGGTTTCTGTGTGATGGACAGTTCGTGGTCAGCGGATTAGTTACTGTGTGATCGGTCAATTTATGGTCAGTGGGTCAGTATCAGTGTATTCTGCCTGGTTGTAGTCTGTCGGTCAGTTTCTATGTGTTCGGACAGGTAGTGGTCAGTGGGCCTGTTTCTGTGTGCTCGGTCAGGTTGTGTTCTGTCTGCCAGTTCCTTTGTGCTCGGTCAGGTTGTGGTCAATGGCACAGTTTCTTTGTGCTCGGTCGACTTGTGGTCAGTGGGTCAGTTTGTCTGTGTTCGATCAGGTTGTGGTCAGTGGGACAGCTTCTGTGTGTTCGGTCTGGTTGTAGTCTGTGGGTCAGTTTCTGCGTGTTCGGACAGGTTGTGTTCATTGGGTCAGTTTCTGTGTGTATGTTCAGGTTGTGGTCAGTGGCACAATTTCTGTGTGTTCGGTCAAATTCTGGCCAGTGGGTTCTTTATTTATGTTTGTTCAGGTTGTGGTCAGTGGGAAAGTTTCTGTGCTTTCGCTCAGGCTGTGGTCTGTGGGTCAGTTTCTATGTGTTCGGTCAGGTTTATGTTATTGGGTCAGATTCTGGTTGTTCAGTCAGGTTGTGGTCAATATGTCAGTTACTGTGTGTTCGTTCAGTTTGTGGTCAGTGGATCAGTTTCTGTGTGTTTGTTCAGTTTGTGGTCAGTGGGTCAGTTTCTGTGTGATTAGTTAGGTTGTGTGCAGTGGGTCAATTTCTCTGTTTCCGGTCAGCTTCTGGTCAGCGTGTCGGTTTCTGTGTGTTCGGTCAGGTTGTGTTCATTGGGTCACTTACTGTGTGCTCGGTCTGGTTGTGCTCAGTGGTCAGTTTCTATGTGTTCAGTCATGTTGTCGTCTGTGGGTCAGTTTCTGTCTGTTTGGTCAGATTGTGGGCAGTGGGTCAGTCTCTGTGTGCTCGGTCTGGTTGTGGAATGTGGGTCAGTTTCTGTATGTTCAGTCATGTTGTCGTCTGTGGGTCAGTTTCTGTCTGTTTGGTCAGGTTGTGGCAAGTGGGTCAGTTTCTGTGTGATCGGCCACGTTGTGGTCAGTGGGTCAGTTTCTTTGTGATCGATCAGGTTGTTTTCAGTGTGTCAGTTTCTGTGTGTTCGGTCAGCTTCTGGCCAGCGTGTCAGTTTCTGTGTGTTCGGTCAGGTTGTGATTAGTCGTTCAGTTTCTGTGTGTTTGGTCAGGTTGTTGTCAGTGGGTCAGTTTCTGTGTGTTCGGTCAGGATATTTTCAGTATGTCAGTCACATTATGCTCGGTCTAATTGTGGTCAGTGCTTCATTTTCTGTGTTTTCGAACAAGTTGTGGTCGGTTGGTCAGTTTCAGTGTGGTCGGTCAGATTGTGGTCAGTGATTCTGTTTCTGTGTGTTCGGTCTGGTTGTGGTCAGTGGGACAGTTTCTGTGTGTTTGGTCATGTTGTGTTCAGTGGGTCAGATTCTGTGTTTTCGGTCAGGTAGTGGTCTGTGGGTCAGTTTCTGCGTGATCAGTCTGTTTCTGGTCTGTGGGTCAGTTTCTGTGTATTCGGCCAGGTTCTGGTCAGTGGGTCAGTTACTGTGAGCTCTGTCAGTTTGTGGTCAGTGGGTCATTTTCCATGTGTTCGGACAGGTTGTGGTCAGAGGGTCAGTTGTTTTGTGTTCGGACAGGTTGTGGTCTGTCTGTCAGTTTCTTTGTGTTCGGTCAGTTTGTGGTCAGTGGGTCAGGTGCTGAGTGTTTGGTCAGGTTGTGGTCAGTAGGTCAGTTTCTGTAGGTTAGGTGAGTTTGTGGTCAGTGGGTCAGTTTCTGTGTTTTCAGTCAGCATGGCGTCAATGCTTTAGTTTCTGAGTGTTCGGCTATGTTATGGTCAGTAGCTCAGTTTCTGAGTGTTCGTTCAGGTTGTGGACAATGTCTCAGGTTCTTTGTGATCGGTCATGTTGTGTTCAGTTTGTCAGTTTCTGTGTGTTCTGTCAGCATGTGGTCAGTGGGTCAGTTTCAGTGTGTTCAGTCAAGTTGTGGTCAGTGGGTCAATTTCTGTTTGATCAGTTAGGTTGTGTGCAGTGGGTCAATTACTCTGTTTCCGGTCAGCTTCTGGTCAGCGGGTTAGTTTCAGTGTGTTCGGTCAGGTTGTGTTCAACATGCCTGTTACTGTGTGCTCGGTCTGGTTGCGGTCAGTGGGTCAGTTTCTGTGTGTTGAGTCATGTTGTCGTCTGTGGGTCAGTTTCTGTCTGTTTGGTCAGGTTGTGGCCAGTGTGTCAGTTTCTGTGTGATCGGTCAGGTTGTGGTCAGTGGGACAGTTTCTGTGTGATCGGTCAGTTTGTTTTCAGTGTGTCAGTTTCTGCGTGTTCGGTCAGCTTCTGGGCAGCGTGTCAGTTTCTGTGTGTTCTGTCAGGTGGCGTTCAGTATGTCTGTTATTGTGTGCTCGGTCTGTTTGTGGTCAGTGGGTCAGTTTCTGTGTGATCGGTCAGGTTGTTTTCAGTGGGTCAGTTTCTGTGTGTTCGGTCAGCTTCTGGCCAGCGTGTCAGTTTTTGTGTGTTCGGTCAGGTGGCGTTCAGTATGTCTGTTACTGTGTGTTTGGTCCGGTCGCGTTCAGTGGGTCAGTTTCTGGGTGTTCGGTCAGGTTGTTTTCAGTATGTCAGCTACATTATGCTCGGTCTGGTTGTGGTCAGTGCTTCATTTTCTGTGTTTTCGAACATGTTGTGGTCAGTGGGTCAGTTTCAGTGTGTTCGGTCAGATTGTGGTCTGTGTGTCAGTTTCTGCGTGATCAGTCTGTTTGTGGTCTGTGGTTCAGTTTCTGTGTGTACTGTCAGGTTGTGGTCAGTGGATCAGTTAGTGTGTGCTCGGTCTGGTTGTTGTCTGTGTGTCAGTATTTGTGTGTTCGGAGAGGTCGTGTTCAGTGGGTTAGTTTCGGTGGGTTTGGGCAGCTTCTGGTCTATGGGTCAGTTTCTGTGTATTCGTCCAGGTTCTGGTCAGTGGTTCAGTTACTGTGTGCTCTGTCAGGTTGTAGTCAGTGGGTCATTTTCCATGTGTTCGGACAGGTTGTCTTCAGAGGGTCAGTTGTTGTGCGTTCAGACAGGTTGTGTTCAGTGTGTCAGTTTCGTTGTGTTCACTCAGCTTGTGGTCAGTGGGTCAGGTTCTGAGTGTTCGGTCAGATTGTGGTCAGCAGGTCAGTTTCTATGGGTTAGGTGAGGTTGTGGTCAGTGGGTCAGTTTCTGTGTTTTCAGTCAGCTTGTCGTTAATACTTTAGTTTCTGAGTGATCGGCTATGTTGTGGTCAGTAGCTCAGTTTCTGAGTGTTCGTTCAGGTTGTGGACAGTGTGTCAGTTTCTTTGTGATCGGTCAGGTTGTGTTCAGTTTGTCAGATCCTGTGTTATCTGTCAGCATGTGGTCAGTGGGTCAGTTTCAGTATGTTCAGTCAAGTTGTGCTCACTGGGTCAGTTTCTGTGTGCTTGGTCGAGTTGTGGTCAGTGGGTCAGTTTCTGTCTTTTTGGTCAGTGTTTGTTAACAGGTCAGTTTCTGTGTGTTCGTTCAGGTTGTGTTCAGTGGGTCAGTTTCTGTGTTTGCGATCAGCTTCTTGTCAACGGGTAAGTTTCTGTGTGTTCGGTCAGATTGTGTTCAGTGGGTCAGCTACTGTGTGCTCGGTCTGGTTGTGTTCAGTGTTTCAGTTTCTGTGTGTTCAGTCAGTTTGTGGTCAGTGGGTCAGTTTCTGTGTGTTCGGTCAGGTTGTGGCCAGTGGGACTTTTCCTGTGTCTTTGGTCAATTTGTGGTCAGTGGGTCAGTTTCTGTGTGATCGGTCATGTTGTGGACAGTGGGTCAGTTTCTGTGTTTATGGTCAGCTTCTGGTCAACGGGTCAGTTTCTGTGTGTTCGGTCAGGTTGTGGAGAGTGGATCAGTTACTGTGTGATCGTTCAGGTTGTGGGGAGTGTGTCAGTTTCTGTGTGTTCTGTCTTGTTTTAGTCTGTGGGTCAGTTTCTGTGTGGCCTGACAGCTTGTGGTCAGTGGGTCATCTTCTGTGTGCTTGGTCAGGTTGTGTTGAGGCTGCCAGTTATTGTGTGCTCGGTCATGTTGTGTTCAGTGGGTCAGTTTCTGTGTGCTCGGTCATGTTGTGGTCTGTGGGTCACTTTCTGTGTGTGTGTTCAGGTTGTGGTCATTGGGTCAGCCTCTGTGTGTTCGGTTAGCTTGTGGCCAGTAGGACAGTTTCTCTGTGTTCCGTCAGGTTGTGGTCAGTGAGTCAGTTTCAGTGTGTTCGTTCAGCTTGTGGTCAATGGGTCAGTTTCTGTGTGTTCGGTCAGGTTGTGGTCAGTGGGTTAGTTTCTGTGTGATCGGTCAGGTTGTGGTCGGTGGATCAGTTTCTGAGTGTTCGGTCAGGTTGTGGTCAGCGTTTCTGCTTCTGCGTGTTCAGTCAGGATGTGGTCAGTGGGTCAATTTCTGTGTTTTCGGTCAGCTCCTGGTCAGTGGGGCAGTCTCTGTGTGTTCGGTCAGGTTATGTTCAGAGGGGAATTGTTGTGTGCTCTGTCTATTTGAGATCAGTGGGTCAGTTTCTGTGTGTTCGTTCAGTTTTTTGTCAGCTGTTAAATTCCTGTGTGTTTGGTCAGGTTTTTGTCAATACGTCAGTTACTGTGTGTTCGGACAGGTTGTGGTCAGTGGGTCAGTTTCTGTGTGTGCCGACAAGCTTGGTCAGTGGGTCAGAGTCTTTGTGTTTGGTCTGGTTGTGGTCACTGGGTAATTTTCTTTGTGTTCGGTCATGTTGTTTTCATTGTGTCAGTTTCTGTGTTTTCGGACAGTTTGTGGTCAGTGGTTCAGTTTCTGTTTGTTCATTCAGGTTGTGGTCAGTGTGGCAGCATTTGTGTGTTCTGCCAGTTTGTGTTCAGTGGATCAGTTACTGTGTGCTCGGTCTGGTTGTGGTCAGTGGGTCAGTTTCTGTGTGTTTGTACAGTTTGTGGTCAGTGGGTCAGTTTCGGTGTGTTCAGTCAGGTTGTGGTCTGTGGGGCAGTTTCTGTGTGTTCGGTCAGTTTGTGTTCAGTGGGTCAGTTACTGTGTGCTCAGACAGGTTGTTGTCTGTGGTTCAGTTTCTGTGTGTTCGGACAGATTCTTTTGAGTGGGTCGGTTTCTTTGTTTTCGGAGACTTTGTCATCAGTGGGTCAGTTTGTGTGTGATCTCTCATGTTATGGTCAGTGGGTCAATTTCTGCGTGTTCGGTCAGGTTGTGGTCAGTGGGTCAGTTTCTGTGTGTTCGGTATGGTTGTAGTCTTTGGGTCAGTTTCTGCGTGTTCGGACAGGTTGTGGTCATTGGTTCAGTTTCTGTGTGTTTGGTCAGGCTGTGTTCATTGGGTCAGGTTCTGCGTGTTCGGACAGGTTGTGGTCAGTGGGTCAGTTTCTGTGTGTTCGGTATGGTTGTAGTCTTTGGGTCAGTTTCTGCGTGTTCGGACAGGTTGTGGTCATTGGTTCAGTTTCTGTGTGTTTGGTCAGTTTGTGTTCATTGGGTCAGTTGCTGTGTGCTCGGTTTTTTTGACGTCAGTGGGTCAGTTTCTGTGGTTTCGGACAGGTTGTGGTCAGTGGATCAGTTTCTGTGTGTTCGGTCAGGTTGTGGTCAGTGGGTCAGTATCTGTGTGTTCAGTTATGTTGTGGTCAGTGGGTCAGTTTCTGTGTGATCAGTCAGTTTTTGGACACTGAGTCAGTTTCTGTGATCAATGTGTCAGTTTCTGTGTGCTCGTTCACCTTGTGGTCAGTGGGTCAGTTTGTGTGTGTTCGGTCAGGTTGTCGTCAGTAGTTCAGTTTCTGTGTGTTCGGTCAGGTTATGGTCAGTGGTTCAGTTTCTTTGTGATGGACAGTTTGTGGTCAGTGCATTAGTTACTGTGTGATCGGTCAGTTTGTGGTCAGTGGGTCAGTATCAGTGTGTTCTGTCTGGTTGTAGTCTGTGGTTCAGTTTCTATGTGTTCGGACAGGTATTGGTCAGTGGGTCTGTTTCTGTGCGCTCGGTCAGGTTGTGTTCAGTCTGTCAGTTACTTTGTGCTCGGTCAGGTTGTGGTCAATGGCACAGTTTCTTTGTGCTCGGTCGACTTGTGGTCAGTGGGTCAGTTTCTGTGTGATCGGTCATGTTGTGGACAGTGGGTCAGTTTCTGTGTTTATGGTCAGCTTCTGGTCAACGGGTCAGTTTCTGTGTGTTCGGTCAGGTTGTGGAGAGTGGATCAGTTACTGTGTGATCGTTCAGGTTGTGGAGAGTGTGTCAGTTTCTGTGTGTTCTGTCTTGTTTTAGTCTGTGGGTCAGTTTCTGTGTGGTCTGACAGCTTGTGGTCAGTGGGTCATCTTCTGTGTGCTTGGTCAGGTTGTGTTGAGCCTGCCAGTTATTGTGTGCTCGGTCATGTTGTGTTCAGTGGGTCAGTTTCTGTGTGCTCGGTCATGTTGTGGTCTGTGGGTCACTTTCTGTGTGTTCGGTCAGTTGTTGCCAGTGGGACAGATTCTGTGTGTTCAGTCAGGGTGTGGTCAATATTTCAGTTTCTGTGTGTTCGTTCAGGTTGTGGCCAGTGGGTCAGTTTCTGTGTGTGTGTTCAGGTTGTGGTCATTGGGTCAGCCTCTTTGTGTTCGGTTAGCTTGTGGCCAGTAGGACAGTTTCTCTGTGTTCCGTCAGGTTGTGGTCAGTGAGTCAGTTTCAGTGTGTTCGGTCAGCTTGTGGTCAATGGGTCAGTTTCTGTGTGTTGGGTCAGGTTGTGGTCAGTGGGTCAGTTTCTGTGTGATCGGTCAGGTTGTGCTCAGTGGGTCAGTTTCTGAGTGTTCGGTCAGGTTGTGGTCAGTGTTTCTGTTTCTGCGTGTTTAGTCAGGATGTGGTCAGTGGGTCAATTTCTGTGTTTTCGGTCAGCTCCTGGTCAGTGGGACAGTCTCTGTGTGTTCGGTCAGATTATGTTCAGTGGGGCAATTATTGTGTGCTCTGTTTATTTGAGGTCAGTGGGTCAGTTTCTGTGTGTTCGTTCAGTTTTTTGTCAGCTGTTAAGTTCCTGTGTGTTTGGTCAGGTTGTTGTCAGTAGGTCAGTTAATGTGTGTTCGGACAGGTTGTGGTCAGTGGGTCAGTTTCTGTGTGTTCGGTCAATTTGTGGTCAGCTGTTAGTTCCTGTGTGTTTGGTCAGGTTTTTGTCAATACGTCAGTTACTGTGTGTTCGGACAGGTTGTGGTCAGTGGGTCAGTTTCTGTGTGTGCCGACAAGCTTGGTCAGTGGGTCAGAGTCTTTGTGTTTGGTCTGGTTGTGGTCACTGGGTAATTTTCTTTGTGTTCGGTCAAGTTGTTTTCATTGTGTCAGTTTCTGTGTTTTCGGACAGTTTGTGGTCAGTGGTTCAGTTTCGGTTTGTTCATTCAGGTTGTGGTCAGTGTGGCAGCATTTGTGTGTTCTGTCAGTTTGTGTTCAGTGGATCAGTTACTGTGTGCTCGGTCTGGTAAAGGTCAGTGGGTCAGTTTCTGTGTGTTTGTACAGTTTGTGGTCAGTTGTTCAGTTTCGGTGTGTTCAGTCAGGTTGTGGTCTGTGGGGCAGTTTCTGTGTGTTCGGTCAGTTTGTGTTCAGTGGGTCAGTTACTGTGTGCTCGGACAGGTTGTTGTCTGTGGTTCAGTTTCTGTGTGTTCTGACAAATTCTTTTGAGTGGGTCAGTTTCTTTGTTTTCGGAGACTTTGTCATCAGTGGGTCAGTTTGTGTGTGTTCTCTCATGTTATGGTCAGTGGGTCAATTTCTGCGTGTTCGGTCAGGTTGTGGTCAGTGGGTCAGTTTCTGTGTGTTCGGTATGGTTGTAGTCTTTGGGTCAGTTTCTGCGTGTTCGGACAGGTTGTGGTCATTGGTTCAGTTTCTGTGTGTTTGTTCAGGCTGTGTCCATTGGGTCAGGTTCTGCGTGTTCGGACAGGTTGTGGTCAGTGGGTCAGTTTCTGTGTGTTCGGTATGGTTGTAGTCTTTGGGTCAGTTTCTGCATGTTCGGACAGGTTGTGGTCATTGGTTCAGTTTCTGTGTGTTTGGTCAGTTTGTGTTCATTGGGTCAGTTGCTGTGTGCTCGGTCTTTTTGACGTCAGTGGGTCAGTTTCTGTGTTTTCGGACAGGTTGTGGTCAGTGGATCAGTTTCTGTGTGTTCGGTCAGGTTGTGGTCAGTGGGTCAGTATCTGTGTGTTCAGTTATGTTGTGGTCAGTGGGTCAGTTTCTGTGTGATCAGTCAGTTTTTGGACACTGAGTCAGTTTCTGTGATCAATGTGTCAGTTTCTGTGTGCTCGTTCACCTTGTGGTCAGTGGGTCAGTTTGTGTGTGTTCGGTCATGTTGTGGTCAGTAGTTCAGTTTCTGTGTGTTCGGTCAGGTTATGGTCAGTTGTTCAGTTTCTTTGTGATGGACAGTTTGTGGTCAGTGCATTAGTTACTGTGTGATCGGTCAGTTTGTGGCCAGTGGGTCAGTATCAGTGTGTTCTGTCTGGTTGTAGTCTGTGGTTCAGTTTCTATGTGTTCGGACAGGTATTGGTCAGTGGGTCTGTTTCTGTGCGCTCGGTCAGGTTGTGTTCAGTCTGTCAGTTACTTTGTGCTCGGTCAGGTTGTGGTCAATGGCACAGTTTCTTTGTGCTCGGTCGACTTGTGGTCAGTGGGTCAGTTTGTGTGTGTTCGATCAGGTTGTGGTCAATGGGACAGCTTCTGTGTGTTCGGTCTTGTTGTAGTCTGTGGGTCAGTTTCTGCGTGTTCGGACATGTTGTGTTCATTGGGTCAGTTTCTGTGTGTTTGTTCAGGTTGTGGTCAGTGGGTCAGTTTCTGTGTGTTCGGTCCAATTATGGCCAGTGGGTTATTTATTTATGTTTGTTCAGGCTGTGGTCAGTGGGACAGTTTCTGTGCTTTCACTCAGGCTGATTTCAGTTGGTCAGTTTCTGTGTGTACGGTCAGGTTGTGGTCTGTGGGTCAGTTTCTGTGTGTTCGGTCAGGTTTATGTTAGTGGGTCAGATTCTGTGTGTTCGCTCAGGTTGTGGTCAGTGGATCAGTTTCTGTGTGTTTGTTCAGTTTGTGGTCAGTGGGTCAGTTTCTGTGTGATTAGTTAGGTTGTGTGCAGTGGGTCAATTTCTCTGTTTCCGGTCAGCTTCTGGTCAGCGTGTCAGTTTCTGTGTGTTCGGTCAGGTTGTGTTCATTGGGTCACTTACTGTGTGCTCGGTCTGTTTGTGGTCAGTGGATCAGTTTCTGTGTGTTCAGTCATGTTGTCGTCTGTGGGTCAGTTTCTGTCTGTTTGGTCAGATTGTGGGCAGTGGGTCAGTTTCTGTGTTCTCGGTCTGGTTGTGGAAAGTGGGTCAGTTTCTGTGTGATCGATCAGGTTGTTTTCAGTGGGTCAGTTTCTGTGTGTTCGGTCAGCTTCTGGCCAGCGTGTCAGTTTCTGTGTGTTCGGTCAGGTTGTGATTAGTCGTTCAGTTTCTGTGCGTTTGGTCAGGCTGTGGTCTGTGGGCCAGTTTCTGTGTGTTCGGTCAGGTTTATGTTAATGGGTCAGATTCTGTGTGTACGGTCAGGTTGTGGTCAATATGTCAGTTTCTGTGTGTTCATTCAGGTTGTGTTCATTGGGTCACTTACGGTGTGCTCGGTCTGGTTGTGGTCAGTGGATCAGTTTCTTTGTGTTCAGTCATGTTGTCGTCTGTGGGTCAGTTTCTGTCTGTTTGGTCAGATTGCGGGCAGTGGGTCAGTTTCTGTGTGCTCGGTCTGGTTGTGGAATGTGGGTCAGTTTCTGTATGTTCAGTCATGTTGTCGTCTGTGGGTCAGTTTCTGTCTGTTTGGTCAGGTTGTGGCCAATGGGACAGTTTCTGTGTGATCGGCCAGGTTGTGGTCAGTGGGTCAGTTTCTGTGTGATCGATCAGGTTGTTTTCAGTGGGTCAGTTTCTGTGTGTTCGGTCAGCTTCTGGCCAGCGTGTCAGTTTCTGTGTGTTCGGTCAGGTTGTGATTAGTCGTTCAGTTTCTGTGTGCTTGGTCAGGTTGTGGTCAGTGGGTCAGTTTCTGTGTGTTCGGTCAGGATATTTTCAGTATGTCAGTCACATTATGCTCGGTCTAGTTGTGGTCAGTGCTTCATTTTCTGTGTTTTCGAACAAGTTTTGGTCAGTGGGTCAGTTTCAGTGTGGTCGGTCAGATTGTGGTCAGTGGGTCTCTTTCTATGTGTTCGGTCTGGTTGTGGTCATTTGAACAGTTTCTGTGTGTTTGGTCATGTTGTGTTCAGTGGGTCAGTTTCTGTGTTTTCGGTCAGGTCGTGGTCTGTTGGTCAGTTTCTGCGTGATCAGTCTGTTTCTGGTCTGTGGGTCAGTTTCTGTGTATTCGGCCAGGTTCTGGTCAGTGGGTCTGTTACTGTATGCTCTGTCAGTTTGTGGTCAGTGGGTCATTTCCATGTGTTCGGACAGGTTGTGGTCAGAGTGTGAGTTGTTTTGTGTTCGGACAGGTTGTGGTCTGTGTGTCAGTTTCTTTGTGTTCGGTCAGTTTGTGGTCAGTGGGTCAGGTTCTGAGTGTTCGGTCAGCTTGGCGTCAATACTTTAGTTTCTGAGTGTCCGGCTGTGTTGTGGTCAGTAGCTCAGTTTCTGAGTGTTCGTTCAGGTTGTGGACAGTGTCTCAGGTTCTTTGTGATCGGTCAGGTTGCGTTCAGTTTGTCAGTTTCTGTGTGTTCTGTCAGCATGTGGTCAGTGGGTCAGTTTCAGTGTGTTCAGTCAAGTTGTGGTCAGTGGGTCAGTTTCTGTGTGTTTGTTCGGTTTGTGTTCAGTGGGTCAGTTTCTGTGTGATCAGTTAAGTTGTGTGCAGTGGGTCAATTTCTCTGTTTCCGGTCAGCTTCTGGTCAGCAGGTCAGTTTCAGTGTGTTCAGTCAGGTTGTGTTCAACATGCCTGTTACTGTGTGCTCGGTCTGGTTGCGGTCAGTGGGTCAGTTTCTGTGTGTTCAGTCATGTTGTCGTCTGTGGGTCAGTTTCTGTCTGTTTGGTCAGGTTGTGGCCAGTGGGTCAGTTTCTGTGTGATCGGTCAGGTTGTGGTCTGTGGGTCAGTTTCTGTGTGTTTGGTCAGCTTCCGGGCAGCGTGTCAGTTTCTGTGTGTTCGGTCAGGTGGCGTTCAGTATGTCTGTTACTGTGTGTTTGGTCCGGTCATGTTCAGTGGGTCAGTTTCTGTGTGTTCGGTCAGATTGCTTTCAGCATGTCAGTTACATTATGCTCGGTCTGTTTGTGGTCAGTGCTTCATATTCTGTGTTTTCGAACATGTTGTGGTCAGTGGGTCAGTTTCAGTGTGTTCGGTCAGATTGTGGTCTGTGTGTCAGTTTCTGCGTGATCAGTCTGTTTGTGGTCTGTGGTTCAGTTTCTGTGTGTTCTGTCAGGTTGTGGTCAGTGGATCAGTTAATGTGTGCTCGGTCTGGTTGTTGTCTGTGTGTCAGTATTTGTGTGTTCGGAGAGGTCGTGGTCAGTGAGTTAGTTTCTGTGGATTTGGGCAGCTTCTGGTCTGTGGGTCAGTTTCTGTGTATTCGTCCAGGTTCTGGTCAGTGGGTCAGTTACTGTGTGCTCTGTCAGGTTGTAGTCAGTGGGTCATTTTCCATGTGTTCGGACAGGTTGTCTTCAGAGGGTCAGTTGTTGTGCGTTCAGACAGGTTGTGGTCAGTGTGTCAGTTTCGTTGTGTTCAGTCAGCTTGTGGTCAGTAGGTCAGGTTCTGAGTGTTCGGTCAGATTGTGGTCAGTAGGTCAGTTTCTGTGGGTTAGCTGAGGTTGTGGTCAGTGGGTCAGTTTCTGTGTTTTCAGTGAGCTTGTCGTCAATACTTTAGTTTCTGTGTGTTCGGCTATGTTGTGGTCAGTAGCTCAGTTTCTGAGTGTTCGTTCAGGTTGTGGACAGTGTGTCAGTTTCTTTGTGATTGGTCAGGTTGTGTTCAGTTTGTCAGTTTCTGTGTGTTCTGTCAGCATGTGGTCAGTGGGTAAGTTTCAGTGTGTTCAGTCAAGTTGTGGTCAGTGGGTCAGTTTCTGTGTGCTTGGTCGAGTTGTGGTCAGTTGGTCAGTGTCTGTCTTTTTGGTCAGTGTTTGGTAACAGGTCAGTTTCTGTGTGTTCGTTCAGGTTGTGTTCAGTGGGTCAGTTTCTGTGTTTTAGGGCAGGTTGTGGCCAGTGGGACTTTTCCTGTGTGTTCAGTCAGTTTGTGGTCAGTGGGTCAGTGTCTGTGTGATCGGTTAGGGTGTGGACAGTTGGTCAGTTTCTGTGTTTACGATCAGCTTCTGGTCAACGGGTAAGTTTCTGTGTGTTCGGTCAGGTTGTGTTCAGTGGGTCAGCTACTGTGTGCTCGGTTTGGTTGTGTTCAGTGTTTCAGTTTCTGTGTGTTCGGTCAGGTTGTGGACAATATGTCAGATTCTGTCTGTTCAGTCAGGTTGTGTTCATTGGGTAACTTACTGTGTGCTCGGTCTGGTTGTGGTCAGTGGATCAGTTTCTGTGTGTTCAGTCATGTTATCGTCTGTGGGTCAGTTTCTGTCTGTTTGGTCAGATTGTGGGCAATGGATCAGTTTCTGTGTGCTCGGTCTGGTTGTGGAAAGTGGGTCAGTTTCTGTATGTTCAGTCATGTTGTCGTCTGTGGGTCAGTTTCTGTGTGTTCTGTCAGCATGTGGTCAGTGGGTCAGTTTCAGTGTGTTCAGTCAAGTTGTGGTCAGTGGGTCAGTTTCTCTGTGTTTGTTCAGTTTGTGGTCAGTGGGTCAGTTTCTTTGTGATCAGTTAGGTTGTGTGCAGTGGGTCAATTTGTCTGTTTCCGGTCAGCTTCTGGTCAGCAGGTCAGTTTCAGTGTGTTCAGTCAGGTTGTGTTCAACATGCCTGTTACTGTGTGCTCGGTCTGGTTGAGGTCAGTGTGTCAGTTTCTGTGTGTTCAATCATGTTGTCGTCTGTGGGTCAGTTTCTGTCTGTTTGGTCAGGTTGTGGCCAGTGGGTCAGTTTCTGTGTGATCGGTCAGGTTGTGGTCTGTGGGTCAGTTTCTGTCTGTTTGGTCAGGTTGTGGCCAGTTGGTCAGTTTCTGTGTGATCGGTCAGGTTGTGGTCTGTGGGTCAGTATCTGTGTGATCGGTCAGGTTGTTTTCTTTGGGTCAGTTTCTGTGGTTTCGGTCAGCTTCCGGGCAGCGTGTCAGTTTCTGTGTGTTCGGTCAGGTTGCGTTCAGTATGTCTGTTACTGTGTGTTTGATCCGATCGTGTTCAGTGGGTCAGTTTCTGTGTGTTCGGTCAGGTGGCGTTCAGTATGTCTGTTACTGTGTGCTCGGTCTTTTTGTGGTCAGTGCGTCAGTTAATGTGTGATCGGTCAGGTTGTTTTCAGTGGGTCAGTTTCTGTGTGTTCGCTCAGCTTCTAGCCAGCGTGTCAGTTTCTGTGTGTTCGGTCAGGTGGCGTTCAGTATTTCTGTTACTGTGTGTTTGGTCCGGTCATGTTCAGTTGATCAGTTTCTGTGTGTTCGGTCAGATTGTTTTCAGTATGTCAGTTACATTATGCTCGGTCTGTTTGTGGTCAGTGCTTCATTTTCAGTGTTTTCGAACATGTTGTGGTCAGTGGGTCATTTTCAGTGCGTTCGGTCAGATTGTGGTCCGTGTGTCAGTTTCTGCGTGATCAGTCTGTTTGTGGTCTGTGGTTCAGTTTCTGTGTGTTCTGTCAAGTTGTGGTCAGTGGATCAGTTAATGTGTGCTCGGTCTGGTTGTTGTCTGTGTGTCAGTATTTGTGTGTTCGGAGAGGTCGTGGTCAGTGGGTTAGTTTCTGTGGATTTGGGCAGCTTCTGGTCTGTGGGTCAGTTTCTGTGTATTCGTCCAGGTTCTGGTCAGTGGGTCAGTTACTGTGTGCTCTGTCAGGTTGTAGTCAGTGGGTCATTTTCCATGTGTTCGGACAGGTTGTCTTCAGAGGGTCAGTTGTTGTGCGTTCAGACAGGTTGTGGTCAGTGTGTCAGTTTCGTTGTGTTCAGTCAGCTTGTGGTCAGTGGGTCAGGTTCTGAGTGTTCGGTCAGATTGTGGTCAGTAGGTCAGTTTCTGTGGGTTAGCTGAGGTTGTGGTCAGTGGGTCAGTTTATGTGTTTTCAGTGAGCTTGTCGTCAATACTTTAGTTTCTGTGTGTTCGGCTATGTTGTGGTCAGCAGCTCAGTTTCTGAGTGTTCGTTCAGGTTGTGGACAGTGTGTCAGTTTCTTTGTGATCGGTCAGGTTGTGTTCAGTTTGTCAGTTTCTGTGTGTTCTGTCAGCATGTGGTCAGTGGGTAAGTTTCAGTGTGTTCAGTCAAGTTGTGGTCAGTGGGTCAGTTTCTGTGTGCTTGGTCGAGTTGTGGTCAGTTGGTCAGTGTCTGTCTTTTCGGTCAGTGTTTGGTAACAGGTCAGTTTCTGTGTGTTCGTTCAGGTTGTGTTCAGTGGGTCAGTTTCTGTGTTTTCGGGCAGGTTGTGGCCAATGGGACTTTTCCTGTGTTTTCAATCAGTTTGTTGTCAGTGGGTCACTTTCTGTGTGATCGGTTAGGTTGTGGACAGTTCGTCAGTTTCTGTGTTTACGATCTGCTTCTGGTCAATGGGTAAGTTTCTGTGTTTTCGGTCAGGTTGTGTTCAGTGGGTCAGCTACTGTGTGCTCGGTCTGGTTGTGTTCAGTGTTTCAGTTTCTGTGTGTTCGGTCAGTTTGTGGTCAGTGGGTCAGTTTCTGTGTGTTCGGTCACGTTGTGGCCAGTGGGACTTTTCCTGTGTCTTTTGTCAATTTGTGGTCAGTGGGTCAGTTTCTGTGTGATCGGTCATGTTGTGGACAGTGGGACAGTTTCTGTGATTATGATCAGATTCTGGTCAACGGGTCAGTTTCTGTGTGTTCGGTCAGGTTGTGGAGAGTGGATCAGTTACTGTGTGATCGGTCAGGTTGTGGAGAGTGTGTCAGTTTCTGTGTGTTCTGTCTTGTTGTAGTCTGTGGGTCAGTTTCTGTGTGGTCTGGCAGGTTGTGGTCAGTGGGTCATCTTCTGTGTGCTTGGTCAGGTTGTGTTGAGCCTGTCAGTAACTGTGTGCTCGGTCATGATGTGTCCAGTGCGTCAGTTTCTGTGTGTTCAGTCAGGTTGTGTTGAGCCTGTCAGTTACTGTGTGCTCGGTCAGGTTGTGTTCAGTGGGTCAGTTTCTGTGTGCTCGGTCATGTTGTGGTCTGTGGGTCAGTTTCTTTGTGTTCGGTCAGTTGTTGCCAGTGGGACAGATTCTGTGTGTTCAGTCAGGTTGTGGTCAACATTTCAGTTTCTGTGTGTTCGTTCAGGTAGAGGCCAGTGAGTCAGTTTCTGTGTGTGTGTTCAGCTTGTGGTCAGTGGGTCAGTCTCTGTGTGTTCGGTTAGCTTGTGGCCAGTAGGACAGTTTCTGTGAGTCCTGTCAGGTTGTGGTCAGTGAGTCAGTTTCTGTGTGTTCGGTCAGCTTGTGGTCAATGGGTCAGTTTCTGTGTGTTCAGTCAGGTTGTGGCCAGTGGGTCAGTTTCTGTAAGATCGGTCAGGTTGTGTTCAGTTGGTCAATTACTCTGTGTTCGGTCTGGTTGTGGTCAGTGGGACAGTTTCTGAGTTTTTGGTCAGTTTCTGTGTGTTCGGTCAGCTTCAGGTCAGTGGATCAGTTTCTGTCCAGTCGGTCAGGTTGTGTTCAGTATGTCAGTTACTGTGTGCTCGGTCTGGTTGTGGTCAGTGGGTCAGTATCTGTCTTTTTGATCAGTGTTTGGTCAGCAGGTCAGTTTCTGTTTTTTCAGTCAGGTTGTGTTCAGTGGGTCAGTTACTGTTTGCTCGGTCTGGTTGTGTTCAGCAGGTCAGTTTCTGTGTGTTCGGTCAGTTTGTGGTCAGTGGGTCAGATTCTGTGTGTTCGGTCAGGTTATGGTCACTGCGTCAGTTTCTGTGTTTACGATGAGCTTCTGGTCAGCTGGTCAGTTTCTGTGTGTTCTGTCAGGTTGTGGTCAAAGGGTCAGTCACTGTGTGCTGGATCTGCTTGTTGTCAGTTGGTGAGTTTCTGTGTGTTCTGACATATTATGGTCAGTGGTTAAGTTTCTGTGTGTTCGGTCATGTTCTGGTCAGTGGGTCAGCTTCTGTTTCTTCAGTCAGGTTGTGGCCAGTGGGTCAGTTTCACTGTGTTCATCAGCTTGTGGTCAGTGGGTCAGTTTCAGTGTGTTCGGTCAGTTTGTGTTCAGTATGTCAGTAACTGTGTGCGCGGTCCAGTTGTGGTCAGTGGTTCAGTTTCTGTGTTTTCGGACAGGTTGTGGTCAGTGGGTCATTTTCTCTGATTTCAGTAAGGTTTTGATCAGTGGGTCAGTTTCTGTGCGTTCGGCCAGGTTGTGTTCACTGGGTCAGTTTCTGTGTTTTCAGTCAGCTTGTGGTCAGCGGTTCAGTTTCTGTGTGTTCGGTCAGGTTGTGGTCTGTGTGTCAGTTTCTGTGTGCTCAGTCTGGTTGTGGTCTGTGGGTCGGCTTCTGTGTGTTCGACCAGGTTGTGGTCAGTGGTTCAGTTTCAGTGTGTCAGTTAAGGTTTTGGTCAGTGGATCAATTACTGTGTGCTCCGTCTGGTTGTGGTCTGTGTGTCAGTTTCAGTGTGTTCGGCCAGGTTGTGTTCAGTGAGTCAGTTTCTGTGTGTTCGGACAGGTTGTGGTCAGTGGGTCAGTTTCTGTGTGTTCGGACAGGTTGTGGTCAGTGGGGCAGTTTCTGTGTGTTTGGCCAATTGTGGTCAGTGGGTCAGTTTCTGTGTGTTCGGTCAGGTTGTGATCAGTGGGTCAGTTTCTGTGTGTTTGGTTAGGTTGTGGCAATTGGATCAGTTTCTGTGTGTTCCATCTGGTTGTGGTCAGTGTGTCAGTTTCTGTGTGTTCGGACAGGTTGTGGGCAGTGGTCAGTCTCTGTGTGTTCGGTTAGCTTGTGGTCAGTGGGTCAGTTTCTGTGTGATCGGTCATGTTGTGGACAGTGGGACAGTTTCTGTGATTATGATCAGATTCTGGTCAACGGGTCAGTTTCTGTGTGTTCGGTCAGGTTGTGGAGAGTGGATCAGTTACTGTGTGATCGGTCAGGTTGTGGAGAGTGTGTCAGTTTCTGTGTGTTCTGTCTTGTTGTAGTCTGTGGGTCAGTTTCTGTGTGGTCTGGCAGGTTGTGGTCAGTGGGTCATCTTCTGTGTGCTTGGTCAGGTTGTGTTGAGCCTGTCAGTTACTGTGTGCTCGGTCATGATGTGTCCAGTGGGTCAGTTTCTGTGTGTTCGGTCAGGTTGTGTTGAGCCTGTCAGTTATTGTGTGCTCGGTCAGGTTGTGTTCAGTGGGTCAGTTTCTGTGTGCTCGGTCATGTTGTGGCCTGTGGGTCAGTTTCTTTGTGTTCGGTCAGTTGTTGCCAGTGGGACAGATTCTGTGTGTTCAGTCAGGTTGTGGTCAACATTTCAGTTTCTGTGTGTTCGTTCAGGTAGAGGCCAGTGAGTCAGTTTCTGTGTGTGTGTTCAGCTTGTGGTCAGTGGGTCAGTCTCTGTGTGTTCGGTTAGCTTGTGGCCAGTAGGACAGTTTCTGTGAGTCCTGTCAGGTTGTGGTCAGTGAGTCAGTTTCTGTGTGTTCGGTCAGCTTGTGGTCAATGGGTCAGTTTCTGTGTGTTCAGTCAGGTTGTGGCCAGTGGGTCAGTTTCTGTAAGATCGGTCAGGTTGTGTTCAGTTGGTCAATTACTCTGTGTTCGGTCTGGTTGTGGTCAGTGGGACAGTTTCTGAGTTTTTGGTCAGTTTCTGTGTGTTCGGTCAGCTTCAGGTCAGTGGATCAGTTTCTGTCTAGTCGGTCAGGTTGTGTTCAGTATGTCAGTTACTGTGTGCTCGGTCTGGTTGTGGTCAGTGGGTCAGTATCTGTCTTTTTGACCAGTGTTTGGTCAGCAGGTCTGTTTCTGTTTTTTCAGTCAGGTTGTGTTCAGTGGGTCAGTTACTGTGTGCTCGGTCTGGTTGTGTTCAGTAGGTCAGTTTCTGTGTGTTCGGTCAGTTTGTGGTCAGTGGGTCAGATTCTGTGTGTTCGGTCAGGTTATGGTCACTGCGTCAGTTTCTGTGTTTCCGATGAGCTTCTGGTCAGCTGGTCAGTTTCTGTGTGTTCTGTCAGGTTGTGGTCAAAGGGTCAGTCACTGTGTGCTGGATCTGCTTGTTGTCAGTTGGTGAGTTACTGTGTGTTCTGACATATTATGGTCAGTGGTTAAGTTTCTGTGTGTTCGGTCATGTTCTGGTCAGTGGGTCAGCTTCTGTTTCTTCAGTCAGGTTGTGGCCAGTGGGTCAGTTTCACTGTGTTCATCAGCTTGTGGTCAGTGGGTCAGTTTCAGTGTGTTCGGTCAGTTTGTGTTCAGTATGTCAGTAACTGTGTGCGCGGTCCAGTTGTGGTCAGTGGTTCAGTTTCTGTGTTTTCGGACAGGTTGTGGTCAGTGGGTCATTTTCTCTGATTTCAGTAAGGTTTTGATCAGTGGGTCAGTTTCTGTGCGTTCGGCCAGGTTGTGTTCACTGGGTCAGTTTCTGTGTTTTCAGTCAGCTTGTGGTCAGCGGTTCAGTTTCTGTGTGTTCGGTCAGGTTGTGGTCTGTGTGTCAGTTTCTGTGTGCTCAGTCTGGTTGTGGTCTGTGGGTCGGCTTCTGTGTGTTCGACCAGGTTGTGGTCAGTGGTTCAGTTTCAGTGTGTTAGTTCAGGTTTTGGTCAGTGAATCAGTAACTGTGTGTTCAGTCTGGTTGTGGTCTGTGTGTTAGTTTCAGTGTGTTTGTCCAGGCTGTGTTCAGTGAGTCAGTTTGTGTGTGTTCGGACAGGTTGTGGTCAGTGGGTCAGTTTCTGTGTGTTCATACAGGTTGTGGTCAGTGGGGCCGTTTCTGTGTGTTTGGTCAATTGCGGTCAGTGGGTCAGTTTCTGTGTGTTCAGTCAGGTTGTGGTCAGTGTGTCAGTTTATTTGTGTTTGGTCAGGTTGTGGTCAGTGGGTCAGTTTCTATTTGTTTGGTTAGGTTGTGGCCAATGGGTCAGTTTCTGTGTGTTTGGTCAGGTTGTGGTCAGTGGGTCAGTTTCTGTGTGTTCGGTCAGGTTGTGGTCAGTGGGTGATTTGACGTGCGTTCGGTCATGTGGTGGTCAGAGCGTCAGTTTCTGTGTGTTCCATCTGGTTGTGGTCAGCGGGTCAGTTTATGTGTGTTCGGTCAGGTTGTGGTCTGTGGGTCGGCTTCTGTGTGTTCGACCAGGTTGTGGTCAGTGGTTCAGTTTCAGTGTGTCAGTTAAGGTTTTGGTCAGTGGATCAGTTACTGTGTGCTCCGTCTGGTTGTGGTCTGTGTTTCAGTTTCAGTGTGTTCGGCCAGGTTGTGTTCAGTGAGTCAGTTTCTGTGTGTTCGGACAGGTTGTGGTCAGTGGGTCAGTTTCTGTGTGTTCGGACAGGTTGTGGTCAGTGGGGCAGTTTCTGTGTGTTTGGTCAATTGCGGTCAGTGGGTCAGTTTCTGTGTGCTCAGTCAGGTTGTGGTCAGTGTGTCAGTTTCTTTGTGTTCGGTCAGGTTGTGGTCAGTGGGTCAGTTTCTGTCTGTTTGGTTAGGTTGTGGCAATTGGATCAGTTTCTGTGTGTTCAGTCAGGCTGTGGTCAGTGGGTCAGTTTCTGTGTGATCGGTGAGGTTGTTTTCAGTGGTTCAGTTTCCGTGTGTTCGGTCAGCTTCTGCTCAGTGGGTCAGATCCTGTGTGTTCGGTCAGTTTGTGTTCAATATGTATGTTACTGTGTGCTCGGTCTGGTTGTGGACAGTGGGTCAGTTTCTGTCTTTTCGGAAAGGTTGTGGTCAGTGGGTCAGTTTCTGTGTGTTCGGTCAGGTTGTGTTCAGTATGTCAGTTACTGTGTGCTCAGTCTTTTTGTGGTCATTGGTTCAGTTTCTGTGTTATCGGACAGGTTTTGGTCAGTGGGTGAGTTGACGTGCCTTCGGTCATGTGGTAGTCAGTGCGTCAGTTTCTGTGTGTTCCATCTGGTTGTGGTCAGTGTGTTAGTTTCTGTGTGTTCGTTCAGATTGTGTTCAGTGGTCAGTTTCTGTGTTTTCGGTCAGCTTATGGTCAGCGGGTCAGTTTCTGTGTGTTCGGTCATGTTGTGGTCTGTGGGTCAGTTTCTGTGTTTTCAGTCAGCTTGTGGTCAGCGGTTCAGTTTCTGTTTGTTCTGTCAGGTTGTGGTCAGTATGGCAGTTACTGTGTGCTCGGTCCAGTTTTGGTCAGATGTTCAGTTTCTGTGTGTTCGGAAAGGTTGTGGTCAGTGGGTCATTTTCACTGTTTTCAATCAGGTTGTGATCAGTGGGTCAATTTCTGTGTGTTCGGCCTGGTTGTGGTCAGTGGTTCAGTTTCTGTGCGTTCGGTCAGGTTGTGTTCAGTGGTCAGTTTCTGTGCTTTCAGTCAGTTTGTGGTCAGCGAGTCAGTTTCTGTGTGTTAGGTCAGGTTATTGTCTGTGTGTCAGTTTCTGTCTGCTCAGTCAGGTTGTGGTCTCTGGGTCGGCTTCTGTGTGTTCGACCATGTTGTGGTCAGTGGGTCTGCTTCTGTGTGTTAATTCAGGTTTTGGTCAGTGTATCAGTTACTGTGTGCTCGGTCTGGTTGTGGTCTGTGTGTCAATTTCAGTGTGTTTGTCCAGGTTGTGTTCAGTGAGTCAGTTTCTGTGTGTTCGGACAGGTTGTGGTCAGTGGGTCAGTTTCTGTGTGTTCAGACAGGTTGTGGTCAGTGGGGCCGTTTCTGTGTGTTTGGTCAATTGCGGTCAGTGGGTCAGTTTCTGTGTGTTCAGTCAGGTTGTGGTCAGTGTGTCAGTTTATTTGTGTTCGGTCAGGTTGTGGTGAGTGGGTCAGTTTCTATTTGTTTGGTTAGGTTGTGGCCAATGGGTCAGTTTCTGTGTGTTCGGTCAGCTTCTGGTCAGCGGGTCAGATTCTGTGTGTTCGGTCAGTTTGTGTTCAATATGTCTGTTACTGTGTGCTCGGTCTGGTTGTGGTCAGTGGGTCAGTTTCTGGCTTTTTGGAAAGTTTGTGGTCAGTGGGTCAGCTTCTGTGTGTCCGGTCAGGTTGTGGCCAGTGGGTGATTTGACTTGCGTTCGGTCATGTGGTGGTCAGAGCGTCAGTTTCTGTGTGTTCCATCTGGTTGTGGTCAGTGTGTCAGTTTCTGTGTGTTCGGTCTGATTGTGTTCAGTGGGTCAGATACTGTGTTTCCGTTCAGCTTATGGTCAGCGGGTCAGTTTCTGTGTGTTCGGTCAGGTTGTGGTCTGTGGGTCAGTTTCTGCGTGCTCAATCTGGTTGTGGTCTTTGGGTCAGTTTCTGTGTGTTCTGTCAGGTTGTGGTCAGTGGATCTGTTACTGTGTGTTCGGTCTGGTTGTGGTATGTGCGTTATTTTCTGCGTGTTCGGAAATTCCGTGGTCAGTGGGTTCGTTTCTGTGTGTTCGGACAGGTTGTGTTCAGTGGGTCAGTTTCTGTGTGTTCGGGCACGTTGTGGTCAGTGGGGCAGTTTCTGTTTGTTTGGTACATTGTGGTCAGTGGGTCAGTTTCTGTGTGTTCGGTCAGGTTGTGGTCAGTGTGTCAGTGTCTGTGTGTACGGTCCGGTTGTGGTCAGTGGATCAGTTTCTGTCTGTTGGGTCAGGTTGTGGCCAGTGGTTTAGTATCTGTGTGCTCGGTAAGGTTGTGGTCAATGGGTCAGTTTCTGTGTGTTCGGCAAGTTTGTGTTCAACATGCCTGTTACTGTGTGCTCGGTCTGGTTGTGGTCAGTGGGTCAGTTTCTGTGTTTTCGGACAGGTTGTGGTCAGTGGGTCAGTATAAGTGTGTTCGGTCAGGTTGTGGTCAGTGAGGCAGTTTCTGTGTGTTCGGTCAGATGTGGTCATTGGGTCATTTTCTGTGTGTTCGGATGGGTTGTGTTCAGTGGGTCAGTTTCTGTGTTTTCGTTCAGGTTGAGGTCTGTGTGTCTGTTTCAGTGTGTTCAGAGGGTTCGTGTTCTGTGGGTCAGTTTCTGTGCGTTTGTTCAGCTTCCGGTCTGTGGGTCAGTTTTTGTGTTTTCGGCCACGTTGTGGTCAGTGGGTCAGCCAATGTGTGCTCTGTCAGGTTGTGGTCAGTGGGTCGTTTTCCATGTGTTCGGAGAGGTTGTGTTCCGAGAGTCAGTTTTTGTTTTTTCGGTCAGATTGTGGTCAGTAGGTCAGTTTTTGTGTGTTAGGTGAGGTTGTGGTCAGTGGGTCTGTTTCTGTGTGTTTTTCAAGTCTTGGTCATTGGGTCAGTTTCAGTGTTTTCGGACAGGTTGTGGTCAGTGTGTCAGTTTCTTTGTGATCGGTCAGGTTGTGTTCAGATTGTCAGTTTCTGTGTGTTCTGTCAGCATGTGGTCAGTGGGACAGTTTCAGTGTGTTCAGTCAAGTTGTGGACAGTGGCTCAGTTTCTGTGTGCTTGATCGAGTTGTGGTCAGTGGGTTAGTTTCTGTCTTTTTGATCAGTGTTTGTTCAGAAGGTCAGTTTCTGTGTGTTCGTTCAGATTGTGTTCAATGGTTCAGTTACTCTGCGCTCGGTCTGGTTGTGTTCAGTGGGTCAGTTTCTGTGTGATCAGTCAGGTTGTGGTCAGTGGGTCACTTTATGTGTGCTCGGTCAGGTTGTGGCAAGTGTGACTTTTCCTGTGTGTTCGTTCAGTTTGTGGTCAGTGGGTCAGTTTCTGTGTGATCGGTCAGGTTGTGGTCAGTAGTTCAGCTTCTGAGTTTACCATCAGCTTCTGGTCAACGGGTCAGTTTCTGTGTGTTCGGTCAGCTTGTGGTCACTGTGTCAGTTTCTGTCTGTTCGGTCAGTTTGTGGCTAGTGTGTCAGTTTCTGTGTGTTCGGTAAGGTTGCGATCAGTGGGTCAGTTTCTATGTGATCGGTCATGTTGTTTTCTGTGGGTCAGTTTCTGTGTGTTCGGTCAGCTTCTGGTCAATGGGTCAGTTTCTGTGTGTTTGGTCTGGTTGTGTTCAGTGGGAGAGTTTCTCTGTTTTTGGACCGGTTGTGTTCAGTGGGTGAGTTGACGTGCGTTCAGTCATTTGGTGGTCAGTGCGTCAGTTTCTGTGTGCTCCATCTGGTTGTGGTCAGTGGGTCAGTTTCTGTGTATTCGGTCTGTTTGTGTTCAGTATGTCAGTTACTGTGTGCTCAGTCAGGTTGTGGTTTGTGGTTCAGTTTCTGTGTTTTCGGACAGGTTGTGGTCAGCGGGTCTGTTTCTGTGTGTTCGGTCAGATTGTGGCCTGTGTGTCAGTTTCTGTGTGTTCAGTCTGGTTGTGGTCTGTGGGTCGGCTTTTGTGTGTTCGACCAGGTTGTGGTCAGTGGGTCAGTTTCTGTGTTTTAATTCAGGTTGTGTTCAGTGTATCTGTTACTTTGTGCTCGGACTGGTTGTGGTCTGTGTGTCAGTTTCAGTGTGTTCGACAGGTTGTGATCAGTGGGTCAGTTTCTGTGTGTTCGGATAGGTTGTGGTCAGTGGGTCAGTTTCTGAGTTTACGATCAGATTCTGGTCAACGGGTCAGTTTCTGTGTTTGCGGTCAGATTCTGGTCAATGGGTCAGTTTCTGTGTGTATGTTCAGGTTGTTTTCAGTGTTTCAGTTTCTGTGTGTTCGGACTGGTTGTGGTCAGTGTGTCAGTTTCTGTGTGTTTGGTCAGTTTGTGTTCAATGGGTCAGTTTCTGTGTTTTCAGTCAGCTTGTGGTCAGCGGGTCAGTTTCTGTGTGTTCGGTCAGATTGTGGTCTGTGTGTCAGTTTCTGTGTGCTCAGTCTGGTTGTGTTCAGTGGGTCAGTTTCTGTGTGTTATTTCAGGATGTGGTCAGTGGATCAGTTACTGTGTGTTCGGTCAGATTGTGGTCAGTGGGTCAGTTTCTTTCTGTTTGGTCAGGTTGTTTTCAGTGGGTCTGTTTCCAAGTGTTCAGTCAGCTTCTGGTCAGCGGGTCAGATTCTGTGTGTTCTGTCAGGTTTTGTTCAATGTGTCTGTTAATGTGTCCTCGGTCTGGTTGTGGTCACTGGTTCAGTTTCTGTGTTATCAGACAGGTTGTGGTCAGCGGGTGGGTTTACGTGTGTTCGGTCATGTTGTGGTCAGTGCATCAGTTTCTCTGTGTTCCGTCTGGCTTTGGTCAGTGGGTCAGTTTCTGTGTGTTCGGTCAGGTTGTGGTCAGTGGGTCATTTTCACTGTTTTCATTCAGGTTGTGATCAGTCGGTCCATTTCTGTGTGATCATTCTGGTTGTGGTCAGTGGGTCAGTTTCTTTGTGTTCGGTCAGGTTGTGTTCAGTGGGTCCATTACTGTGTGCTCAATTATCGTGTGGTCAGCAGGTCAGTTTCTGTGTGTTCGGTCAGGTTGTGGGCTGTGTGTCAGTTTCTGTGTGTTCAGTCTGGTTGTGGCCTGTCTGTCGGCTTCTGTATGTTCGACCAGGTTGTGGTCAGTGGGTCAGTTTCTGTATGTTTGTTCAGGTTGTGGTCAGTGGATCAGTTACTTTGTGCATGGTCTGGTTGTGGTCTGTCTGTCAGATTCAGTGTGTTTGGACAGGTTGTGTTCAGTCCCCTTGGAATGAGTGATCATAACATGTTTGAATTCCATATTCAATTAGAGGGTGAGAAGTTTGGAACTCAAACAAGCGTGCTAAGCTTGAATAAAGGAGAATATGAAGATATGAGAGTGGAATTGAGTAGAGTGGTTTGGGAAAATAGATTAAAGGGTAAGACGATACATGATCAGTGGTGTACATTAAAGGAGTTATTTTACAACTTCCAAAAAAATATATTCCACTGAAAAGAAAAGGATGTAAAAGAAAAGACAGCCACCCGTGGCTAAGTAAAGAAATTAATGATAGTATTCGACTAAAAACAAGGGCATATAAGGTAGCCAAATCTAGTGGGAGGATAGAGGATTGGGAAAACTTTAAAAGACAGCAAAAAATTCCAAAATGATTGATTAAGAAAGGGAAGATAGATTATGAAAGTAAATTAGCAAAAAATATAAAAGCAGATAGTAAAAGATTTTATAGTTATATAAAAAGAAAAAGGGTGGCTAAAGTAAATATTGATCCCTTAGAGGATGAGACCTGGAAATTAATGGTGGGAAATATGGAGATGGCAAAAACACTGAATGAGTATTTTGTATCAGTCTTCACAGTAGAGGACACTAAGAATATCCCAACAATGGACAAACAGGCGGCTATGGGGGGGAGGAGCTAAACACGATCAAAATCACTGAGGAAGTGGTACTCGGTAAAATAATGGGACACAAGGTGGATAAATCACCTGGACCTGACGGCGTACATCCTAGGGTCTTGAGGGAAGTGGCGGTAGGGATTGTCGATGCATTGGTAATAACTTTCCAAAACTCCCTGGACTCAGCAAACGTCCCGGCAGACTGGAAAACTGCTAATGTAACACCCTTATTTAAAAAGGGCAGTAGACAGAAGGCTGGAAACTATAGACCGGTTAGCCTAACATCTGTGGTAGGTAAAATGTTGGAGTCCATTATTAAGGAGACAGTAACAGGATATTTGGATAATCATAATTTAATAGGACAAAGTCAGCATGGTTTTATGAAGGGGAAGTCACGTTGGACAAATTTGCTGGAGTTCTTTGAGGAAGTAACATATAGGGTGGATAAAGGGGAACCAATGGACGCAGTGTATTTAGACTTCCAAAAGGCATTAGGCAAAGTGCCACCCAAAAGATTATTGCTTAAGATAAAAAATCACGGGTTTGGGGGCAATATTCTGGCATGGATAGAGGCTTGGCTATCTAACAGAAGGCAGAGAGTTGGGATAAATGGTTCATTCTCAGTCTGGCAATCAGTAACTAGTGGTGTTACACAGGGGTCAGTGCTGGTTTCCCAACTCTTTACAATCTATATAACGATTTGGAGGAGGGGACCGAGTGTAACATATCAAAGTTTGCAGATGATGCTAAGATGGGAGGGAAAGTAGTGAGTGAGGAGGACATAAAATACCTGCAGGTGGACATAGACAGGCTAAGAAAATGGGCAGAGATTTGGCAGATGAAATACAATACTGGAAAGTGTGAGGTTATGCACTTTGGCAGGAGAAATCGTAGAACAAGTTATTATCTTAATGGCAAGAAACTTGAATGTACTGAAGTACAAAGGGATCCGGGGGTCCTGGTGCACGAAACTCAAAAGGTTAGTATGCAGGTGCAGCAAGTGATTAAGAAGGCCAATTGAATGTTGGCTTTCATTGCTAGGGGGATAGAATATAAAAATAGGGAGGTATTGCTTCAGTTGTACAAGGTATTGGTGAGACCGCACCTGGAATATTGCATACAGTTTTGGTGTACATACTTAAGAAAAGAAATATTTGCTCTCGAGTCAGTACAAAGAAGGTTCACTCGGTTAACCCCGGGGATGAGGGGATGGACATATGAGGAGAGGTTGAGTAGATTGGGACTCTACTCATTGGACTTCAGAAGAATGAGAGGCAATCTTATTGAGACATATAAGATTGTGAAAGGGTTGGATCGGGTGGATGCGGGGAGGATGTTCCCGATGATGGGTGAAACTAGAATTAGGGGGCATAGTCTTAGAATAAGGGGCTGCTCTTTCAAAACTGAGATGAGGAGGAACTACTTCACTCAGAGGGTGTTAGGTCCATAGAATATGCTGCCCCAAAAAGCTGTAGAAGTTACGTCATTACATAAATTTAAAACAGAAATGGACAGTTTCCTAGAAGTAAAGGTAATTAAGGGTTACGGGGAGCGGGCAGGAATTTGGACATGAGTCTAGGTTCGGATCGGTCATGGCCCTGTGTGTAGCAGAGCGGACCCAGGGGCCATGTAGCCTGATCCTGCTCCTATTTCAATTGTCTAATTCTGTTAGATTCAGGAGATAGTTCTGTGATAGTAGATTGGCGGTTAGGATCGGATCAGCCATGATCTTGTTGAGTGGCGGAGCAGGCTCGAGGGGCCGATTGGCCTACTCCTGCTCCTATTTCTTATGTTCTTATGTTCTTATGTCAGTTTCTGTGTGTTCGGATAGTTTGTGGTCAGTGGGTCAGTTTCTGAGTTTACGATCAGCTTCAGGTCAACGGATCAGTTTCTGTGTGTTCGGTCAGCTTCTGGTCAATGGGTCAGATTCTGTGTGTTCGGTCAGGTTGTGTTCAGTATGTCTGTTACTATGTGCTCGGTCTGGTTGTGGTCAGTGGGTCAGTTTCTCTGTTTTCGGACAGGTTGTGGGCAGTGTGGCAGTTTCTGTGTGTTCGGTCATGTTGTTTTCAGTGGGTCAGTTTCTGTGTGTTCGGACAGGTTGTGATCAGTGGTGCATTTTCTGTGTGCTTGTTCAATTGCGGTTAGTGGATCAGTTTCTGTGTGTTCAGTCAGGTTGTGGACAGTGTGTCAGTTTCTTTGTGTTCGGTCAGATTGTGGTCAGTGGGCCAGTTTCTGTCTGTTTGGTTAGGTTGTGGCCAATGGTTCAGTTTACGTGTGTTCGGTCAGGTTGTGGTCAGTGGGTCAGTTTCTGTGTTATCAGTGAGGTTGTTTTCAGTGGGTCAGTTTCCGTGTGTTCGGTCAGCTTCTGGTCAGACGGTCAGATTCTGTGTGTTCGGTCAGGTTGTGTTCAGTGGATCCGTTACTGTGTGCTCAGTCAGATTGTGGTTTGTGTGTCAGTTTCTGTGTGTTCAGTCTGGTTGTGGTCTGTGGGTCGGCTTCTGTGTGTTCGACCAGGTTGTGGTCAGTGGGTCAGTTTCTGCGTGTTAGTTCAGGTTGTGGTCAGTGGATCAGTTGCTGTGAGCTCTGCCTGGTTGCGGTCTGTGTGTCAGTTTCAGTGTCTTCGGACAGGTTGTGTTCACTGGGTCAATTTCTGTGTGTTCGGATAGGTTGTGGTCAGTGGGTCACTTTCTGAGTTAACGATCAGCTTCTGGTCAACGGGTCAGTTTCTGTGTGTTTGGTCAGCTTCTGGTCAATTGGTCAGTTTCTGTGTGTTCGGTCAGGTTTTGTTCAGTATGTCTGTTACTACGTGCTCGGACTGGTTGTGGTCAGTGGGTCAGTTACTGTCTGTTTGGTTAGGTTGTGGCCAATGGGTCAGTTTCTGTATGTTCAGTCAGATTGTGGTCAGTGGGTAATTTTCTGTGTGATCTGTGAGGTTGTTTGCAGTGGGAAAGTTTCCGCGTCTTCGGTCAGCTTCTGGTCAGCGGGTCAGATTCTGTGTGTTCGGTCACGTTGTTTTCAGTGGATCCGTTACTTTGTGCTCAGTCAGATTGTGGTTTGTGTGTCAGTTTCTGTGTGTTCAGTCTGGTTGTGGTCTGTGGGTCGGCTGCTGTGTGTTCGACCAGGTTGTGGTCAGTGGGTCAGTTTCTGTGTGTTAGTTCAGGTTGTGATCAGTGGATCAGTTATTGTGTGCTTGATCTGGTTGTGCTCTGTGTGTCAGTATCAGTGTGCTCGGACAGGTTGTGTTCAGTGGGTCAGTTTCTGTGTGTTCGGATAGGTTGTGGTCAATGGGTCAGTTTCTGAGTTTACGATCAGCTTCTGGTCAACGGGTCTGTTTCTGTGTGTTCGGTCAGCTTCTGTTCAATGGGTCAGTGTTTCTGGGTTCGGCCAGGTTGTGTTCAGTATGTCTGTTACTATGTGCTCAGTCTGGTAGATTTCAGTTGGTCACTTTCTCTGTTTTCGGACAGGTTGAGGGCAGTGTGGCAGTTTCTCTCTGTTTGGTTAGTTTGTGGCCAATGCGTCATTTTCTGTGTGCTCAGTCAGGCTGTGGTCAGTGTGTCAGATTCTGTGTGATCGGTGAGGTTGTTTTCAGTGGGTCTGTTTCCGTGTGTTCAGTCAGCTTCTGGTCAACGTGTCAGATTCTGTGTGTTTGGTCAGGTTGTGTTCAATATGTCTGTTAGTGTGTGCTCAGTTTGGTTGATGTCATTGCGTCAGTTTCTGTCTTTTCGGAAAGGTTGTGGTCAGTGGGTTAGATTCTGTGTGTTCGGTCAGGTTGTGTTCAGTATGTCAGTTACTATGTGCTCAGTCTGGTTGTGGTCAGTGGTTCAGTTTCTGTTTGTTCCGTCATGTGGTGGTCAGTGCATCAGCTTCTGTGTGCTCCATCTGGTTGTGGTCAGTGGGTCAGTTTCTCTGTGTTCGGGCAGGTTGTGTTCAGTGGGTCAGTTTCTGTGTTTTCGGCCAGCTTATCATCAGCGGGTCAGTTTATGTGTGTTCGGTCAGGTTGTGGTCTGTGGGTCAGTTTCTGAATATTCTGTCAGGTTTTGGTCAGTGGGTCTGTTACTGTGTGTTCAGTCTGGTTGTAGTCTGTGTGTCAGTTTCTGTGTGTTCGGACAGTTCGTGGTCAGTGGTTTAATTTCTGTGTGTTCTGTCAGATTGTGGTCTGTGGGTCAGTAACTTTGTGCTCGGTCAGGTTTTGGTCAGTAGGTCATATTCCGTGTGTTCACAGAGGTTGTGGTCAGTGGGTCAGTTTCTGTGTGTTCAGACACGTTGTGGTCAGTGGGGCAGTTTCTGTGTGTTTGGTCCATTGTGGTCAGTGGGTCAGTCATTGTGTGTTCGGTCAGGTTGTGGTCTGTGTGTCAGCTTCTGTGTGTTCGGTCAGGTTGTGGTCAGTGGGTCAGTTTCTGTGTTTTCGGACAGGTTGTGGGCAGTGTGTCAGTTTCTGTGTGTTCGGTCAGGTTGCTGTCAGTGGGTCAGTTTCTGTGTGTTCGGTCAGTTTGTGTTCAGTATGTCAGTTAATATGTGCTCTGTCCGGTTGTGGTCAGTGTTTCAGTTTCTGTGTTTTCGGACAGGTTGTGGTCAGTGGGTCAGTTTCACTGTTTTCAGTCAGATTGTGGTCTTTGTGTCAGTTTCTGTGTGCTCAGTCTGGTTGTGGTCTGTGGGTCAGCTTCTGTGTGTTCGACCAGGTTGTTGTCAGTGAGTCAGTTTCTGTGTGTTAGTTCAGGTTGTGGTCAGTGGATCAGTTACTGAGTGCTCGGTCAGATTGTGGTCAGTGGGTTAATTTATTTCTGTTTGTGCAGGTTTTGGCCAATGGGTCAGTTGCTGAGTGTTCAGTCAGGTTGTGGTCAGTGGGTCAGTTCCTATGTGATCAGTCAGGTTCTTTTCAGTGGGTCAGTTTCCAAGTGTTCGGTCAGATTGTGGTCAGCGGGTCAGTTTCTGTGCGTTCTGTCATGTTGCGCTCAGTATGTCAGTTACTATGTGCTCGGTCTGGTTGTGGTCACTGGTTCAGTTTCTGTGTTATCGGAAAGGTTGTGGTCAGTGGGTGAGTTTACGTGTGTTCGGTCATGTTGTGGTCAGTGCGTCAATTTCTCTGAGTTCTGCCTGGCTGTGGTCAGTGGGTCAGTTACTGTGTGTTCGGTCAGGTTGTGGTCAGTGGGTCATTTTCACTGTTTTCAGTCAGGATGTGATCAGTGGGTCCATTTCTGTGTGTTCGATCTGGTTGTGGTCAGTGGTCAGTTAATGTGTGTTCGGTCAGGTTGTGTTCAGTGGGTCCGTTACTGTGTGCTCAGCCAGCTTGTGGTAAGCGGGTCAGTTCCTGTGTGTTCGGTCAGATTGTGGCCTGTGTGTCAGTTTCTGCGTGTTCAGTCTGGTTGTGGTCTCTTGGTCGGCTTCTGTGTGTTCGAGCAGGTTGCTGTCATCGCGTCAGTTTCTGTGTGATCGGTCAGATTGTTTTCAGTGGGTCAGTTTCTGTGTGTTTTTTCAGCTTCTGGTCAGTGTGTCAGTTTCTGTGTTTCGGTCAGGTTGTGTTCAGTATGTCAGTTACTGTGTGCTCGGCCTGGTTTTGGTCAGTGGGTCAGTTTCTATGTTTTCGGACAGGTGGTGGTCAGTGGGTTAGATTCTGTGTGTTCGGTCAGGTTGTGTTCAGTATGTCAGTTACTATGTGCTCAGTCTGGTTGTGGTCAGTGGTTCAGTTTCTGTTTGTTCCGTCATGTGGTGGTCAGTGCATCAGCTTCTGTGTGCTCCATCTGGTTGTGGTCAGTGGGTCAGTTTCTCTGTGTTCGGGCAGGTTGTGTTCAGTGGGTCAGTTTCTGTGTTTTCGGCCAGCTTATCATCAGCGGGTCAGTTTATGTGTGTTCGGTCAGGTTGTGGTCTGTGGGTCAGTTTCTGAATATTCTGTCAGGTTTTGGTCAGTGGGTCTGTTACTGTGTGTTCAGTCTGGTTGTAGTCTGTGTGTCAGTTTCTGTGTGTTCGGACAGTTCGTGGTCAGTGGTTTAATTTCTGTGTGTTCTGTCAGATTGTGGTCTGTGGGTCAGTAACTTTGTGCTCGGTCAGGTTTTGGTCAGTAGGTCATATTCCGTGTGTTCACAGAGGTTGTGGTCAGTGGGTCAGTTTCTGTGTGTTCAGACACGTTGTGGTCAGTGGGGCAGTTTCTGTGTGTTTGGTCCATTGTGGTCAGTGGGTCAGTCATTGTGTGTTCGGTCAGGTTGTGGTCTGTGTGTCAGCTTCTGTGTGTTCGGTCAGGTTGTGGTCAGTGGGTCAGTTTCTGTGTTTTCGGACAGGTTGTGGGCAGTGTGTCAGTTTCTGTGTGTTCGGTCAGGTTGCTGTCAGTGGGTCAGTTTCTGTGTGTTCGGTCAGTTTGTGTTCAGTATGTCAGTTAATATGTGCTCTGTCCGGTTGTGGTCAGTGTTTCAGTTTCTGTGTTTTCGGACAGGTTGTGGTCAGTGGGTCAGTTTCACTGTTTTCAGTCAGATTGTGGTCTTTGTGTCAGTTTCTGTGTGCTCAGTCTGGTTGTGGTCTGTGGGTCAGCTTCTGTGTGTTCGACCAGGTTGTTGTCAGTGAGTCAGTTTCTGTGTGTTAGTTCAGGTTGTGGTCAGTGGATCAGTTACTGAGTGCTCGGTCAGATTGTGGTCAGTGGATTAATTTATTTCTGTTTGTGCAGGTTTTGGCCAATGGGTCAGTTGCTGAGTGTTCAGTCAGGTTGTGGTCAGTGGGTCAGTTCCTATGTGATCAGTCAGGTTCTTTTCAGTGGGTCAGTTTCCAAGTGTTCGGTCAGCTTCTGGTCAGCGGGTCAGTTTCTGTGCGTTCTGTCATGTTGCGCTCAGTATGTCAGTTACTATGTGCTCGGTCTGGTTGTGGTCACTGGTTCAGTTTCTGTGTTATCGGAAAGGTTGTGGTCAGTGGGTGAGTTTACGTGTGTTCGGTCATGTTGTGGTCAGTGCGTCAATTTCTCTGAGTTCTGCCTGGCTGTGGTCAGTGGGTCAGTTACTGTGTGTTCGGTCAGGTTGTGGTCAGTGGGTCATTTTCACTGTTTTCAGTCAGGATGTGATCAGTGGGTCCATTTCTGTGTGTTCGATCTGGTTGTGGTCAGTGGTCAGTTAATGTGTGTTCGGTCAGGTTGTGTTCAGTGGGTCCGTTACTGTGTGCTCAGCCAGCTTGTGGTAAGCGGGTCAGTTCCTGTGTGTTCGGTCAGATTGTGGCCTGTGTGTCAGTTTCTGCGTGTTCAGTCTGGTTGTGGTCTCTTGGTCGGCTTCTGTGTGTTCGAGCAGGTTGCTGTCATCGCGTCAGTTTCTGTGTGATCGGTCAGATTATTTTCAGTGGGTCAGTTTCTGTGTGTTTTTTCAGCTTCTGGTCAGTGTGTCAGTTTCTGTGTTTCGGTCAGGTTGTGCTCAGTATGTCAGTTACTGTGTGCTCGGCCTGGTGTTGGTCAGTGGGTCAGTTTCTATGTTTTAGGACAGGTGGTGGTCAGTGGGTCAGTTTAATGTGTGTTTGGTCAGGTTGTGGTCATTGTGTCAGTTTCTGAGCTTTCTGTCAGGTTTTGGTCAGTGGGTCTGAATCTGTGTCTTCGGTCAGTTTGTGTTCAGTGGGTCAGTTTCTGTGTGTTTGGTCAGGTTGTGTTCAGTGGGTCAGTTTCTGTGTTTTCGGTCAGGTTGTGGCCTGTGGGGCAGTTTCTGTGTGCTCATTCTGGTTGTGGTCAGTGTTTCAGTTTCTGTGTGTTCGTCAGCTAGTGGTCTGTGGGTCAGTTTCTATGTGTTTGGTCAGGTTGTGGTCAGTGAGTCAGTTACTGTGTGCTTGGTCAGGTTGTGGTCAGTGGGTCATTTTCCGTGTGTTCTGACTGGTTGAGTTCTGTGTGTCAGTTTTTTTGTGTTCGGAGAGGTTGTGGTCAGTTGATCAGTTTCTGTGTGTTCAGTCAAGTTGTTGTCATTGTGTTCGTTTCAGTCTGATTTGTCAGGTTGTGGTCAGTGGGTCAGTCTCTGTTTTTTTGATCAGTTTTCGGTTGCTAGGTCAGTTTCTGTGTGTTCGTTCAGGTTGTGTTACGTAGGTCAGTTACTCTGTACTCGGTCTGATTGTGTTCAGTGGGTCAATTACTGTGTGTTCGATCTGGTTGTGTTCAGTGGGTCAGTTTCTGTGTGTTTGGTCAGGTTGTGGTCAGTGGGTCATTTTCTATGTGAACGGTCAGGTTATTGGGCAGTATGTCAGTTACTGTGCGCTCGGTCTGGTTGTGGTCAGTGTTCGATCAGATTGTGGTCTGTGGTTCAGTTTCTATGTGTTCGGTCAGGTTTGTTCATTATGTCAGTTACTGTGTGCTCGGTCTGGTTGTGTTCAGTGGGTCAGTTTCTGTGTGTTCGGTAAGATTGTGTTCAGTTTTTCAGTTTCTATTTTTTCGGTCAGCTTGTGGTCAGCGGGTCAGCTTCTGTTTGTTTGGTCTGGTTTTGATCAGTGGGTCAATTTCTGTGTGTTCGGTAAGGTTGTTATCAGTTGTTCAGTTTCTGTGTTTTCGGTCAGCTTGTGGTAGCGGGTCAGCTTTTGTTTGTTTGGTCAGGTTGTGGTCTGTGGGTCAGTTATTTTGTGCTCGGTCTTGTTGTGGTCAGTGGGTCAGTTTCTGTGTGCTCGGTCTGGCTGTGGTCAGTGGGTCAGTTTCTGTGTGTTCGGTCAGGTTGTGTTCAGTGGGTCGGTTTCTGAGTTTTCGGTCAGGTTGTGGTCTGTGGGACAGTTTTTGTGTGCTCATTCTGGTTGTGGTCAGTGTTTGAGTTTCTGTGTGTTCGTCAGCTACTTGTCTATGGGTCAGTTACTATGTGTTCGGTCAGGTAGTGGTCAGTGGGTCAGTTACTTTGTGCTTGGTCAGGTTGTGGTCAGTGGGTCATTTTCCATGTGTTCTGACTGGTTGTGTTCTGTGGGTCAGTGTTTGTTTGTTCGGAGCGGTTGTGGTCAGTTGGTCAGTTCCTGTGTGTTCTGTCAGGTTGTGATCAGTTGGTCAGTTACTGTGTGTTCAGTCAAGTTCTGGCCATTGGGTCAGTTTCAGTGTGATTCTTCAGGTTGTGTTCAGTGGGTCAGTTTCTATCTTTTTGATCAGTGTTCGGTCGGCAGGTCAGTTTCTGTGTGTTCGTTGAGGTTGTGTCCCGTGGTCAGTTACTCTGTGCTCGGTCTGGTTTTGTTCAGTGGGTCAGTTACCGTGTGTTTGATCTGGTTGTCTTCAGTGCGTCAGTTTCTATGTGTTTGATCAGGTTGTGGTCAGTGGGTCATTTTCTGTGTGATCGGTCAGGTTGTGGTCAGTGGGTCATTTTTTTTCTTTTCTATCAGTTTCTGGTCATTGGTTCAGCTTCTGTGTGTTCGGTCATTTATTGGTCAGTGAGTCTGTTATTGTGAGCTCGGTCAGATTGTTGTCAGTGGGTCAGTTTCTGTGTTTTCGGTCATGTTGTGGAAAGTGGGTCAGTTCCTTTGTGTTCGGTCACCTTGTGGTCAATGGGTCAGTTTCCCTGTGATCGGTCTGGTTGTGATCAGAGGGTTAGTTTCTTTGTTTTTGATCAGCTTCTGGTCAGCGCGTCAGTTTCTGTGTGTTCGGTCAAGTTGTGGTCAGTGGGTCAGTTACTGCGTGCTCGATTTTGTTGTTGTCAGTGGGTCAGTTTCTGTGTGCTCGGAGATGTTGCAGCCAGTGGTTCAGTTTCAATTTGCTCGGTCAGGTTGTGGTCAGTGTGGCAGATTCTGTGCGTTCGGTCTGGTTGTTGTCTGTCTGTCAGTTTCTCTGAGTTCAGAAAGGTTGTGGGCTGTGGCTCTGCTTCTGCTTGTTCGGGCAGATTTTGGTCATTGGATCAGTTCCTGTGTGCTCGGTCAGGTTGTATTCAGTCTGTCAGTTACTCTGTGCTCTGTCAGGCTGTGGTCAGTGGGTCAGTTTCTATGTGTTCGTTCAATGTTGTGGGCTGTGGGTCAGTCTCTGCGTGTTCCGACAGGTTGTGGTCATTGGATCAATTTCTGTGTGTTCGGTCATGTTGCGGTCAGTGGGTCAGTTTCTGTGTGTTCGGTCAGCTTGTGGTCAGTGGGACAGTTTCTGTGCTTTCACTCAGGTAGTGGTCATTGGATCAGTTTCTGTGTGCTCGGTGAGGTTGTTGTTCAGTCTGTCAGTTACTGAGTGCTCGGTCAGTTTGTGGTCAACAGCTCAGTTTCTGTGTGTTCGTTCAGGCTGTGGACAGTGGTTCAGTTTCTATGTGTTTGTTCAGGTTGTGGTCAGGGGGTCAGTCTGTGTGTTCGGTTAGGCTGTGGTCAGTGTGTCAGTTTATGTGCATTTGTTCAGGTTGTGGTCAATGGGTCAATTTCTGTGTGTTCGTTCAGGTTGTGGTCAGTGGCTCAGTTTCTGTTTGTTCAGTTTGCGGTCATTGGTCAGTTTCTGTGTGTTTGTTCAGGTTGTGGTCAATGGATCAATTTCTGTGTGTTCGTTCAGGTTGTGGTCAATGGGTCAATTTCTGTGTGTTGGTTCAGGTTGTGGTCAGTGGGTCTGTTTCTGTGTGTTTGTTCAGGTTGTGGTCAGTGGGTCAATTTCTGTGTGTTGGTTCAGGTTGTGGTCAGTGGGTCTGTTTCTGTGTGTTTGTTCACGTGGTCATTGGTTAATTTCTGTATGTTCGATCAGGTTATGGTCAGTTGGTCAGTTACTGTGTGTTCGGTCAGTTTTGTGGTCAGTGAGTCAGTTTCTAAGTGTTCGGTCTGGTTGTGTTCAGTGGGATATTGTCTGTGTGTTCGTTCAGGTTGCGATCAGTAGGTCTGTTTCTATGTGCTCGGTCAGGTTGTGGTCAGTGAGTCAGCTTCTGTGTGTTCAGTCAGCATGTAGTCAATGGCTCATTTCCTGTGTGTTCAGTCAGGTTGTTGTCTGTGGTTCAGTTTCTGTGTGTTCGATCAGTTCGTGGTCAGTGGGTCAGTTTCTGTGTGTTAGATCAGGCTGAGGTCAAAGGGTCAGTTTCTGTGCGTTCGGTCAGGCTGTGGAAAGTATGTCAGTTCCTGTGTGTTCGGTCAGCTTGTGGTCAATGGGTCAGTTTCTGTGTGTTCGGTCAGGTTGTGATCAATGGGTCTGTTTCTGTGTGTGCGGTCAGGCTGTAGAAGGTGGGTCAGTTCCTCAGTGTTCTTTCAGCTTTTGGTCAATGGGTCAGTTTCTGTGTGTTCGGTCAGGCTGTGTACTGTGGGGCAGTTACTGTATGATCAGTCAGGTTGAGGTCAGTGGTTCACTTTCTGCGTGTTGGGTCTGGTTGTAATCTCTGGGTCAGTTTCTCTGTGTTCGGACAGATTGTTCTCAGTGGGTCAGTTTCTGTGTGTTCGATCAGCATGTGGTCAATGGCTCATTTCCTGTGTGTTTGGTCAGGTTGTGGTCATTGGATGTATGTCTGTGTGTTCGGTCATGTTGCGGTCAGTGGGTCAGTTTCTGTGTGTTCGGTCAGCTTGTGGTCAGTGGGACAGTTTCTGTGCTTTCGCTCCGGTAGTGGTCATTGGGTAAGTTTCTGAGTGTTCTCTCAGGTTGTGGTCTGTGGGTCAGTTTCTGTGTGTTCGGTCAGGTTGTGGTCATTGGATCAGTTTCTGTGTGCTCGGTCAGGATGTTGTTCAGTTTGTCAGTTACTGAGTGCTCGGTCAGGTTGTGTTCAAGATCTCAGTTTCTGTGTGTTCGTTCAGGCTGTGGTCAGTGGGTCAGTTTCTGTGTGTTCGTTCAGGTTGTGGTCAGTTGGTCAGTTACTGTGTGTTCGGTCAGTTTTGTGGTCAGTGAGTCTGTTTCTGAGTGCTCGGTTAGGTTGTGTTCAGTGAGTCAGCTTCTCTGTGTTCGGTCGGCATGTGGTCAATGGCTCATTTCCTGTGTGTTCGATCAGTTTGTGGTCAGTGGTTCAGTTTGTTTGTGCTCAGTCAGCTTCTGGTCAGCGGGTCAGATTCTGTGTATTCGGTCAGGTTGTGTTCAGTGGGTCAGTTTCTGTGTGTTAGATCAGGCTGAGGTCAAAGGGTCAGTTTCTGTGCGTTCGGTCAGGTTGTGGTCAGTGGGTCATTTACTGTGTGTTCGGTCAGCTTGTGGTCAATGGGTCAGTTTCTGTGTGTTCGGTCAGGTTGTGATCAGTGGGTCTGTTTCTGTGTGTGCGGTCAGGCTGTAGAAGATGGGTCAGTTCCTGTGTGTTCTGTCAGCTTTTGATCAATGGGTCAGTTTCTGTGTGTTCGGTCATGTTGCGGTCAGTGGGACAGTTACTGTGCTTTCGTTCAGGTAGTGGATAGTGGGTGAGTTTCTGAGTGTTCATTCAGGTTGTGGTCTGTGGGTCAGTTTCTGTGTGTTCGGTCAGGTTGTGGTCATTGAATCAGTTACTGTGTGCTCGGTCAGAATGTTGTTCAGTCTGTCAGTTACTGAGTGCTCAGTCAGGTTGTGGTCAACATCTCAGTTTCCGTGTGTTCATTCAGGCTGTGGTCAGTGGGTCAGTTTCTGTGTGTTTGTTCAGGTTGTGGTCAGGGGGTCAGTCTGTGTGTTCGGTTAGGCTGTGGTCAGTGTGTCAGTTTCTATGCATTTGTTCAGGTTGTGGTCAATGGGTCAATTTCTGTGCGTTCATTCAGGTTGTGGTCAGTGGCTCAGTTCCTGTTTGTTTGTTCAGGTTGCGGTCATTGGTCAGTTTCTGTGTGTTTGTGCAGGTTGAGGTCAATGGGTCAATTTCTGTGTGTTCGTTCAGGTTGTGGTCAATGGGTCAATTTCTGTGTTTTGGTTCAGGTTGTGGTCAGTGGGTCTGTTTCTGTGTGTTTGTTCACGTGGTCTGTGGGTCAGTAACTGTGTGTTCGTTCAGGTTGTGGTCAGTTGGTCAGTTACTGTGAGTTCGGTCAGTTTTGTGGTCAGTGAGTCAGTTTCTGAGTGCTCGGTAAGGTTGTGTTCAGTGAGTCAGCTTCTCAGTGTTCGGTTGGAATGTGGTCAATGGCTGATTTCCTGTGTGTTCGATCAGTTTGTCGTCAGTGGTTCAGTTTGTTTGTGCTCTGTCAGATTCTGGTCAGCGGATCAGTTTCTGTGCATTCGATCAGGTTGTGGCCAGTGGGTCAGTTTCTGTGTGTTCGGTCAGGTTGTGGAAAATTGGTCAGTTCCTGTGTGTTCGGTCAGCTTGTGGTGAAAGGGTCAGTTTCTGTGTGTTCGGTCAGATTGTGATCAGTGGGTCTGTTTCTGTGTGTGCGGTCATGTTGTGGTCAGTGGGTCAGATTCTGTGTGTTCGGTCAGGTTGTGGAAGGTGGGTCAGTTCCTTTGTGTTCTGTCAACTTTTGCTCAATGGATCAGTTTCTGCGTGTTCGGTCAGGTTGTTGTCAATGGGTCAGTTTCTGTGTGTTCGGTTAGGTTGTGGTCAGTGTGTCAGTTCCTGTGTGTTTTTTTACGGTTGTGGTCAGTGGGTCAGTTTCTGTGTGTTCGTTCAGTTTGTGGTCAGTGGTTCAGTTTCTGTGTGATTGTTCAGGTTGTGGTCAGTGGGTCTGTTTCTGGGTGTTCATTCAGGTTCTGGTCAGTGGGTCAGTTTCTGCATTTTCGGAAATGTTGTTGTCATTGGGTCTGTTTCTGTGTGTTCCATCAGGTTGTGTTCAGTATGTCAGTTATTGTGTGCTCAGTCTGGTTGTTGTCAATGGTTCAGTTTCTGTGTGTTCGGTCATGTGGTGGTCAGTGCGTCAGTTTCTGTGTGTTCCGTCTAGTTGTGGTCAGTGGGTCAGTTTCTCTGTGTTCGGGCACGTTGTGTTCAGTGCGTCAGTTTCTGTGCTTTCGGTCAGCTTATGATCAGCGGGTCAGTTTCTGTGTGTTCGGTCAGGTTGTGGTCTGTGAGTCAGTTTCTGTGTGTTCTGTCAGGTTGTGGTCAGTGGGTCTGTTACTGTGTGTTCGGTCTGGTTGTGGTCTGTGTGTCAGTTTCTGTGTGTTCAGACAGTTCATGGTCAGCGGATTAGTGTCTGTGGGTTCGGTCAGATTGTGGTCTGTGGGTCAGTTTCTGTGTGTTCGGCCAGGTTGTGGTCTGTGGGTCAGTTTCTGTGTGTTCTGTCAGGTTGTGGTCAGTGGGTCTGTTACTGTGTGTTCGGTCTGGTTGTGGTCTGTGTGTCAGTTTCTGTGTGTTCGGACAGTTCGTGGTCAGCGGGTTAGTTTCTGTGTGTTCGGTCAGATTGTGGTCTGTGGGTCAGTTTCTGTGTGTTCGGCCAGTTTGTGGTCAGTGGGTCAGTGTCTGTGTGTTCGGTCAGGTTGTGGTCAGTAGGTCATATTCCGTGTGTTCAGAGAGGTTGTGGTCAGTGGGGCAGTTTCTTTGTGTTTGATCCATTGTGGTCAGTGGGTCAGTTTCTATGTGTTCAGTCAGGTTGTGGTCAGTGTGTCAGTTTCTGTGCTTTCGGATAGTTTGTGGTCAGTGGTCAGTTTCACTGTTTTCAGTCAGGTTGTGTTCAGTGGGTCAATTACTGTGTGTTCTGTCAGGTTGTGGTCAGTGGGACTTTTACTGTCTGTTCGGCCTGGTAGTGGTCTGTGTGTCAGTTTCTGTGTGTTCGGACAATTCGTGGTCAGCGGGTTAGTTTCTGTGTGTTCGGTCAGATTGTGGACAATGGGTCAGTTTCTGTTTTTTCGGCCAGGTTGTGGTCAGTGGGTCAGTTTCTGTGTGTTCGGTCAGGTTGTGGTCAGTAGGTCATAATCCGTGTGTTCAGAGAGGTTGTGTTCAGTGGCTCAGTTTCTGTGTGTTCGGACACGTTGTGGTCAGTGGGGCAGTTTCTGTGTGTTTGGTACATTGTGGTCAGTGGGTCAGTTGCTGTGTGTTCGGTCAGGTTGTGGTCAGTGTCTCAGTTTCTGTGTTTTCGGATAGGTTGTGGTCAGTGGGTCAGTTTCACTGTTTTCAGTCAGGTTGTGATCAGTGCGTCAATTTCTGTGTGTTCGGTCTGGTTGTGGTCAGTGGGTCAGTTTCTGTGTGTTCAGTCAGTTTGTGATCAATTGGTCTGTTTCTGTGATTTCAGTCAGCTTGTGGTCAGCGGGTCAGTTTCTGTGTGTTCAGTCAGATTGTGGTCTGTGTGTCAGTTTCTGTGTGCTCAGTCTGGTTGTTGTCTGTGGGTCGGCTTCTGTGTGTTCGACCAGGTTGTGGTCAGTGGGTCTGTCTCTGTGTGTTAGTTCAGGTTGTGGTCAGTGGATCAGTAACTGTGTGCTCGGTCAGATTGTGGTCAGTGGGTCAGTTTCTTTCTGTTTGGTCAGGTTTTGGCCAATGGGTCAGTTTCTGAGTGTTCAGTCAGGTTGTGGTCAGTGGGTCAGTTCCTGTGTGATCATTCAGGTTGTTATCAGTGGGTCAGTTTCCAAGTGTTCGGTCAGCTTCTGGTCAGTGGGTCAGGTTCTGTGTGTTTGGTCAGGTTTTGTTCAATATGTCTGTTACTGTGTGCTCAGTCTGGTTGTGGTCTTTGCGTCAGTTTCTGTCCTTTCGGACAGGTTGTGGTCAGTGGGTCAGTTTCTGTGTGTTTGGTCAGGTTCTGTTGAGTATGTCAGTAACTATGTGATCGGTCTGGTTGTGGTCAGTGGTTCAGTTTCTGTGTGAGCGGTCAGGTTGTGGTCAGTAGGTCAGTTTCTGTGTTTATGATGAGCTTCTGGTCAGCGGGTCAGTTTTTGTGTGTTCGGTCAGGTTGTGGTCAATGGGTCAGTCACTGTTTGCTCGGTCTGCTTGTTGTCAGTTGGTGAGTTTCTGTGTTTTTGGACATGTTGTGGTCAGTGGTTAAGTTTCTGTGTGTTCGGCCATGCTGTGGTCAGTGGGTCAGCTTCTGCTTCTTCGGTCAGGTTGTGGCCAGTGGGTCAGTTTCTCTGTGTTCATCAGCTTGTGGTCAGTGGGTCAGTTTCTGAGTATTCGGTCAGTTTGTGTTCAGTATGTCAGTTACTGTGTGCTTGTTCCGGTTGTGGTCAGTGGTTCAGTTTCTGTGTTTTCAGACAGGTTGTGGTCAGTGGGTCAGTTTCACTGTTTTCAGTCAGGTTGTGATCAGTGGGTCAACTTCTGTGTGTTCGGTCTGGTTGTGGTCAGTGTGTCAGTTTCTGTGTGCTCAGTCTAGTTGTGATCTGTGGGTCGGATTCTGACTGAGCACGCAGAAACTGACCCACAGACCACAACCTGACCGAACACACAGAAACTGACCCACTGAACACAAACTGACCAACATACCACTACCTGGCCGAAAACACAGAAACTGACCACTGAGCACAACCTGACCGAACACACAGAAACTGACCCACTGAACACAAACTGAACGAACACACAGAAACTGATCCAATGATCACAACCTGTCCGAAAACGCAGAAACTGACCCACAGACCACAACCTGACCCGAAAACAAAGTAACAGGCATACTGAACACAACCTGGCCGAACACACAGAAACTGTCCCACTGACCACAACCTTACCGAACACACAGAAACTAAACCACTGGACACAACCTGACAAAACAGACAGAAACTGACCCACAGAACACAATCTGACCGAACACACAGAGACGGACACACTGACCACAACCTGACCGAACACACAGAAAGTGAGCCACTGACCACAATGGATCAAACACACAGAAACTGCCCCACTGACCACAACGTGTCCGAACACACAGAAACTGACCCACTGAACCCCACCTGTCCGAAATCACGGAAAATGACCCACAGACCACAATCTGACCAAACACACAGAAAATAACCCAGTGACCACGAACTGTCCGAACACACAGAAAGTGACACACAGACCAGAACCAGCCCGAACACACAGTAACAGATCCACTGACCACAACCTGACAGTACACACAGAAACTGACCCACAGACCACAACCAGACTGAGCACGCAGAAACTGACCCACAGACCACAACCTGACCGAACACACAGAAACTGACCCACTGAACACAACCTGACTGAACACACAGAAATTGACCCAGTGACCACTGCTAGATAGAACACAGAGTAACTGACGCACTGACCACCACATGACCGAACACACGTCAACTCACCCACTGACCACAACCTGTCCGACAACACAGAAACTGAACCACTGACCACATCCAGACCCAGCACACAGTAACGGACATATTGAACACAACCTGACCGAACACACAGAATCTGACCAGCTGACCAGAAGCTGACCGAACACACAGAAACTGACCCACTGAAAACAACATGACCAAACAGACGGAAACTGACCCACTGACCACAATCTGACTGACCACAAAGAAACTGACACACTGACCAAAACCTGACTGAAAACACAGAAACTGGCCCATTGACCGCAATTGACCAAACACACAGAAACTGCCGCACTGAGCACAACCTGTCCGAACACACAGAAATTGACCCGCTGACCACAACCTGTACGAACACACAGAAACTGACTCAATGAACACAACCTGTCTGAACACACTGAAACTGACACACAGACCACAACCAGACCGAGCACACAGTAACTGATCCACTGACCAAAACCTGAACTAACACACAGAAACTGACACACTGACCACAACCTGGTCGAACACACAGAATCCGACCCACAGACCACAACTAGACTGAGCACACAGAAACTGACACACTGACCACAACCAGACCGAACACACAGAAGTTGACCCACTGATCACAACCTGACTGAAAACAGTGAAACTGACCCACTGACCACAACCTGTCTGAAAACACAGAAACTGAACCACTGACCACAACCGGACCAAGCACACAGTAACTGACATACTGAACACAAACTGACCGAACATTCAGAAACTGACCCACTGACCACAAGCTGATGAACACAGAGAAACTGACCCACTGGCCACAACCTGACCGAAGAAGCAGAAGTTGACCCACTGACCACAGCATGGCCGAACACACAGAAACTTAACCACTGACCACAACATGTCCAAAAACACAGAAACTCACCAACTGACAACAAGAAGACCGAGCAAACAGTGACTGACCCATTGACCACAACCTGACCGAACATACAAAAACTGACCCGCTGACCAGAAGCTCATCATAAACACAGAAACTGACCCACTGACCACAACCTGACCGATCACACAGAAACTGAATCCCTGACCACAACCAGACCGAGCACATAGTTACTGACATACTCAACAGAACCTGACCAAACACACAGAAACTGACCCACTGACCACAACCTGTCCGAAAGGACAGAAACTGACGCAATGACCACAATCAGACTGAGCACACAGTAACAGACATATTGAACAAAACCTGACCAAACACACAGAACCTGACCCACTGACCAGAAGCTGACCGAACACTTGGAAACTGATCCACTAATAACAACCTGAATGATCACACAGGAACTGACCCACTGACCACAACCTGACTGAACACTCAGAAACTGACCCATTGGCCAAAACCTGATCAAACAGAAAGAAACTGACCAACTGACCACAATCTGATCGAGCACACAGTTACTGATCCACTTACCAGAAACTGAACTAACACACAGAGACAGACCCACTGACCACAACCTGGTCGAACACACAGAAGCCGACCCACAGACATTAACCAGATTGAGCACACAGAAACTGACACACAGACCACAATCTGACCGAACACACAGAAACTGACCCGCTGACCACAAGCTGACTGAAATCACAGAAACTGACCAATTGATCACAAACTGACTGAACACACAGAAACTGACCCACTGACCACAACCAGACCGAACGCACAGAAATTGACCCACTGATCACAACCAGACCGAGCACATAGTTACTGACATACTCAACAGAACCTGACCAAACACACAGAAACTGACCCACTGACCACAACCTATCCGAAAGGACAGAAACTGACGCACTGAACACACCAGACTGAGCACACAGTAACAGACATATTGAACAAAACCTGACCGAACACACAGAATCTGACCCACTGACCAGAAGCTGACGGAAGACTTGGAAACTGACCCACTGAAAACAACCTGAATGATCACACAGGAACTGACCCACTGACCACAACCTGACTGAACACTCAGAAACTGACCCTTTGGCCAAAACCTGACCAAACAGAAAGAAGCTGACCCACTGACCACAATCTGACCGAGCACATAGTTACTGATCCACTGACCACAACCTGAACTAACACACAGAGACTGACCCATTGACCACAACCTGGTCGAACACACAGAAGCCGACCCACAGACAACAACCAGACTGAGCACACAGAAACTGACACACAGACCACAATCTGACCGAACACACAGAAACTGACCCGCTGAGCACAAGCTGACTGAAATCACAGAAACTGACCAATTGATCACAAACTGACTGAACACACAGAAACTGACCCACTGACCACAACCAGACCGAACGCACAGAAATTGACCCACTGATCACAACCAGACCGAGCACATAGTTACTGACATACTCAACAGAACCTGACCAAACACACAGAAACTGACCCACTGACCACAACCTATCCGAAAGGACAGAAACTGACGCACTGAACACACCAGACTGAGCACACAGTAACAGACATATTGAACAAAACCTGACCGAACACACAGAATCTGACCCACTGACCAGAAGCTGACGGAAGACTTGGAAACTGACCCACTGAAAACAACCTGAATGATCACACAGGAACTGACCCACTGACCACAACCTGACTGAACACTCAGAAACTGACCCTTTGGCCAAAACCTGACCAAACAGAAAGAAGCTGACCCACTGACCACAATCTGACCGAGCACATAGTTACTGATCCACTGACCACAACCTGAACTAACACACAGAGACTGACCCATTGACCACAACCTGGTCGAACACACAGAAGCCGACCCACAGACAACAACCAGACTGAGCACACAGAAACTGACACACAGACCACAATCTGACCGAACACACAGAAACTGACCCGCTGAGCACAAGCTGACTGAAATCACAGAAACTGACCAATTGATCACAAACTGACTGAACACACAGAAACTGACCCGCTGACCACAACCAGACCGAACACACAGAAATTGACGCACTGATCACAACCTGACTGAAAACAGTGAAACTGACCCACTGACCACAACCTATCCGAAAACACAGAAACTGAGACACTGACCACAACCTGACCGAACACACAGCAACTGACCCACTGACCACAATGTACCAAACACACAGATACTGCCCCACTGACCACAACGTGTCCGAACACACAGAAACTGAGCCACTGAACACAACCTCTCTGAACACACGGATTATGACCTACTGACCACAACCTGACCGAACACACAGAAACTGACCCACTGACCACAACCTGGCCGAAAAAACAGAAACTGACCCACAGACAACAACCAGACTGAGCACACAGAAACTGACACACAGACCACAATCTGACCGAACACACAGAAACTGACCCGCTGACCACGAACTGTCCGAACACACAGAAAATGACACACAGTCCACAACCAGGCCGAACACACAGTAAAAGTCCCACTGACCACAACCTGACAGAACACACAGTAATTGACCCACTGTACACAACCTGACTGAAAACAGTGAAACTGACCACTGACCACAAACTATCTGAAAGCACAGAAACTGACACACTGACCACAACCTGACTGAACACATAGAAACTGACCCACTGACCACAATGGATCAAACACACAGAAACTGCCCCACTTACCACAACCTCTCTGAACACACGGAATATGACCTACTGACCACAACCTGACCGAACACACAGACACTGACCCACTGACCACAAACTGGCCGAACACACAGAAACTGACCCACAGACCACAATCTGACCGAACACACAGAAACTAACCCGCTGACCACGAACTGTCCGAACACACAGAAACTGACACACAGACCACAACCAGACCGAACACACAGTAACAGACCCACTGACCACAACCTGACAGAACACACAGAAACTGAACCACAGACCACAACCTGGCCGAACACACAGAACCTGACCCACAGACCACAATCTGACCGAACACACAGACACTAACCCGCTGACCATGAACTGTCCGAACACACAGAAACTGACACACAGACCACAACCAGACCGAACACACAGTAACAGACCCACTGACCACAACCTGACAGAACACACAGAAACTGACTCACAGACCACAACCTGACCGAACACACAGAAACTGACCCGCTGATCATAAGCTGACCGAAAGCACAGAAACTGACGCACTGAACACAACGTGCCCGAACACAGAGAAACTGACCCACTGACCACAACTAGACGGAACACACAGAAACTGACGCACTGACCACCACATGACCGAACACACAGAAACTGAACCATTGACAACAACCAGACTGAGCACACAATAACTGACATACTGAACACAACCTGATGGAACACACAGAAACTGACCCAATGACAACAACATTTCCGAAAATGCAGAAACTGACCCACTGACCACAACCTGACCAAGCACACAGTAACAGACATATTGAACACTACATGACCGAACACACAGAATCTGACCCGCTTACCAGAAGCTGACCAAACACGTGGAAACTGACCCACTGACCACAACCTGAATGAACACCCAGAAACAGACCCACTGACCACAACCTGAACAATTACACAGAAACTGAACCACTGACCACAAACTGAACGAACACACAGAAACTGACCCACTGACCACAACCGTAACAAACACACAGAAACTGACACACTGACCACAACCTAACCGAACACACAGAAACTGACCCATTGACAACAACCTGACCGAACACGCAGAAACTGATCCATTGAGCAAAAGCTGACAGAACACAAAGGAACTGACCCACCTTCCACAATCTGACCGAACACACAGAATCTGACCCACTGACCACAACATGACCGCACACACAGAAACAGGCCCACTGATCACAATCTGACCGAACACACAGAAACTGACCCTTTCACCACAAGCTGACCGAACACACAGGAACTGACCAATTTTCCACAACCTGACCGAACACACAGAAACTGACCCACTGACCACAACCTGATCGAATGCACAGAAACTGACATACTGACAACAACCTGACCGAAAACACAGAAACTGATCCAATGACCAGAACTTGTCCAAACACGCAGAAACTGACCCAAAGACCACAACATGACCGAACTCATAGAAACTGACCCACTGACCACAACCTGTCCGAACACAGAGAAACTGACACACAGATTACAATCAGACCGAACACGCAGAATCTGACCCACTGACCTCAATCTGACCGATCATATGGTAACTGCACCACAGACCACAGCTTGACCGAACACACAGAAACTGACCCATTGACCAAAGCTGACAGAACACACAGGAACTGACCCACCTTCCATAACCTGATCGAACGCACAGAAACTGACACACTGAACACAACATGACCGCACACACAGAAACAGACACACTGATCACAACCTGACCGAACACACAGAAACTGACCCATTGACCACAAGCTGACCAAACACACAGGAACTGACCCACTTTCCACAACCTGACCGAACACACAGAAACTGATCCACTGACCACATTCTGATCGAACACACAGAAATGGAACCAATGACCACAACTTTTCCGAACACACAGTAACTGACCCACTGACCACAACCTGACTGAACGCACAGAAACTGACCCACTGAAAACAACCTGAACGTACACGCAGAAACTGACCTATTGACCGAAAACTGATCAAAATGACAGAAACTGACCCACTGACCACAACCCGATCAAGCACACAGAAATTGACCCAGAGACCACAACTTGACTGAACACACAGAAACTGACCCACAGACCACAACCTGACCGAACACACATGAAATGAGCCATTAACCACATGCTGACCGAACACACTGAAACTGAACCACTGACCACAATCTGTCCGAACACAGATAAACTGACCCAGAGTTTACAACCAGACCCAACACGCAGAAAGTGAACCACTGACCTCAATCTGACCGATCATACAGTAACTGCCCCACAGAACACAGCCGACCAAACACACAGAAACTGACCCATTGACCAAAAGCTGACAGAACACATAGGAACTGACCCACCTTCTACAGCCTGACCACACACACAGAAATAGACCCACTGATCACAACCTGACCGAACACGCAGAAACTGACCCACTGACCACAAACTGATCGAACACACAGAAACTGAACCACTGACCACAACTTGTCCGAACACACAGTAACTGACCCACTGACCACAACCTGACCGAACGCACAGAAACTGAACCTTTGACCTCAACCTGATCTAACACACAGAAACTGACCCACTGAACACAACCTGACCGAATACACAGAAACTGATCCGCTGACCAGAAGCTGACAGAGCACAAACAAACTGAACCACTGACGACAAACTGATCGAACACACAGGAAATAAGCCATTGACCACATTCCAACCGAACACGGAGAAGCTGACTCATTGAACACAACCTTACCGAGCACTCAGAAACTGACTCACTGACCACAAAACTGACCGAACTCACAGTAACTGACCAACTGACCACAACCTGAACGAACACACAGTTACTGACCCACAGACCACGTGAAAAAACACACAGAAACAGACCCACTGGCCACAACCTGAACCAACACACAGAAATTGACCCATTGACCACAACCTGAACGAAAACACAGAAATTGACCCATTGACCTCAACCTGAACAAACACACAGAAACTGACCAATGACCGCAACCTGAACAAACAAACAGAAGCTGAGCCACTGACCACAACCTGAACGAACGCACAGAAATTGACCCATTGACCACAACCTGAACAAATGCACATAAACTGACACACTGACCACAGCCTAACCGAACACACAGACTGACCCCCTGACCACAACCTGAACAAACACACAGAAACTGACCCACTGGCCACAGCCTGAATGAACACACGGAAACTGAGATGTTGACCACAACCTGACCGAGCACTCAGTAACTGACAGACTGAACAACATTCTGACCGAGCACACAGTAACTGATTCAATGACCACAACCTGACCGAACACACAGAAACTGACCCACAGACCACAACCTGAATGAACACTCAGAAACTCACCCACTAACCATTACCTGAGCGAAAGCACAGAAACTGTCCCACTGACCGCAACATGACCGAACACACAGAAACTGACCCATTGATCAAAAGCTGACAGAACACACAGGAACTGACCCACCTTCTACAGCCTGACCGCACACACAGAAGCAGACCCACTGATCACAACCTGACCGAACACACAGAAACTGACCCATTGAACACAAGCTGACCGAACACACAGTAAATGACCCACTGACCACAACCTGACCAAACGCACAGAAACTGACCCTTTGACCTCAGCCTGATCTAACACACAGAAACTGACCCACTGAACACAACCTGACCGAATACACAGAATCTGACCCGCTGACCAGAAGCTGACTGAGCACAAACAAACTGAACCACAGACCACAACCTGACCGAACACACAGGAAATGAGCCATTGACCACATGCCGTCCGAACACAGAGAAGCTGACTCACTGAACACAACCTAACCGAGCACTCAGAAACTGACTCACTGACCACAAAACTGACCGAACACACAGTAACTGACCAACTGACCACAACCTGAACGAACACACAGAAACTGACCCACTGACCACAGCCTGAACGAACACACAGAAACCGAGATGTTGACCACAACCTGACCGAGCACTCAGTAACTGACAAACTGAACAACATCCTGACCGAGCACACAGAAACTGATCCAATGACCACAACATGACCGAACACACAGAAACTGACCCACAGACCACAACCTGAGAGAATACTCAGAAACTTACCCACTGACCACTACCTGAGCGAAAGCACAGAAACTGTCCCACTGACCACAAGCTGACCGAACACACAGAAACTGACCCACTGACCGCAACATGACCGAACACACAGACATACATCCAATGACCACAACCTGACCAAACACACAGGAAATGAGCCATTGACCACATGCTGATCGAACACACAGAAACTGACCCACTGAGAACAATCTGTCCGAACACAGAGAAACTGACCCAGAGATTACAACCAGACCCAACACGCAGAAAGTGAACCACTGACCTCAATCTGACCGATCATACAGTAACTGCCCCACAGTACACAGCCTGACCGAAAACACAGAAACTGACCCATTGACCAAAAGCTGAAAGAACACTGAGGAACTGACCCACCTTCTACAGCCTGACCGCACACACAGAAACAGACCCATTGATCACAACCTGACTGAACACACAGAAACTGACCCATTGACCACAAGCTGACCGAACACACAGGAACTGACATACTTTCCACAGCCTGACCGAACGCACAGAAACTGACCCTTTGACCTCAGCCTGATCGAACACACAGAAACTGAACCACAGACAACAACCTGACTGAACACAAAGGAAATGAGCCATTGACTACATGCTGACCGAACACACAGAAGCTGACTCACTGACCACAACCTGAACAAACACACAGAAACAGACCCACTGACCACAACCTGAACGAACACACAGAAATTGACCCATTGACCACAACCTGAACAAATGCAGAGAAACTGACACACTGACCACAGCCTAAGCGAACACACAGACTGACCCCCTGACCACAACCTGAACAAACACATAGAAACTGACCCACTGTCCACAGCCTGAACGAACACACAGAAACTGAGATGTTGACCACAAACTGACCGAGCACTCAGTAACTGACAGACTGAACAACAACCTCACCGTGCACACAGAAACTGATCCAATGACCACTACCTGAGTGAAAGCACAGAAACTGTCCCACTGACCACAAGCTGACCGAACACACAGAAACTGACCCACTGCCCGCAACATGATCGAACACACAGAAATTGATCCAATGACCACAACCTGTCCGAACACGCAGAGACTTACCCACAGCCCACAACATTGAACGAACACACAGAAACTGACCCACTGACCACAACCTGACAGAGCACAGAGTAACTGACAGACTGAATACAACCTGACCGAGCACACAGGAACTGATCCAATGACCAAAATCTGCCCGAACAAGCAGAAGCAGAGCCACAGCCCACAACCTTTCTGAACACAGAGAAACTGACAGACAGACAACAACCAGACCGAACGCACAGAATCTGCCACACTGACCACAACCTGACCGAGCAAAATGAAACTGAACCACTGGCTGCAACATCTCCGAGCACACAGAAACTGACCCACTGACAACAACAAATTCGAGCACGCAGTAACTGACCCACTGACCACAACTTGACCGAACACACAGAAACTGACGCGCTGACCAGAAGCTGATCAAAAACAAAGAAACTAACCCTCTGATCACAACCAGACCGAACACAGAGAAACTGACCCATTGACCACAAGGTGACCGAACACACAGGAACTGACCCACTTTCCACAACATGACCGAAAACACAGAAACTGACCCACTGACCACAACCTGACTGAAAACCCAGAAACAGAACCACTGACAACAATCTGACCGAGCTCACAATAACAGACTCACTGACCAATAAATGACCGAACACACAGAAGCTGAACCAATGACCAGAAACTGATAGAAAAGAAGAAAAAGGACCCACTGACCACAACCTGACCGATCACACAAAAAATGACCCACTGATCACAACCTGATCAAACACACAGAAACTGACGCACTGAACACAACCAGATCGAACACACGGTAACTGACCCACTAAGCAAAACCAGACCGAGCACAGAGTAACTGACCACGGAACAGAACCTGTACGAACACACAGAAACTGACCTGCCGACCGAACACTGATCAAAAAGATAGAAACTGACCAACTGTCCACAACCTGACGAATCACACTGAAACTGACCCAATGGCCAGAACTTGACTGAACACACAGTAACTGACCAACTGATCACAACCTGACAGAACACACAGAAACTGAGCAACTGACCACAACCTCTCCGAACAAACAAACACTGACCCACAGAACACAACCAGTCAGAACACATGGAAAATGACCCACTGACCACAACCTGACCAAGCACAAAGTAACTGACCCACTGACCACTACCTGACCGAACACATAGTAACTGACCCATAGACAAGTAGCTGACGAACACACAGAAACTCAAACACTGACCACAACCAGAATGAGCACACAAAAACTGTCCCACAGACCACAACCTGACCGAAAACTCAGAAACTGACCCACTGAACACAACCTGACCGAACACACAGAAACTGACCCACTGACCACAGCCAGACCGAGCACACAGAAACAGACCCACTGACCACAGCCAGGCCGAATACACAGAAACTGACCCACTGACCACAACAAGACCGAGCACAAAGTAACTGACCCACAGACCACAACCTGACCAAACAAACAAAAGCTGACCCGCTGAATACAAGCTGACCGAAAACACAGAAACTGAACAAATGATAACAACCTTACCGAACACACAGAAACTGACCCACTGATCAAAACCAGACCAAACAAACAGAAGCTGACCCGCTGACCACAAGCTGACCGAAAAAACAGAAACTGAAAAACTGAACACAATCTTACCGAACATACAGAAACTGACCCACTGACCACAACCAGACCGAGCACACAGTAACTGACATAATGAACAAACCTGACCGAACACACAGAAACTGAACCACAGACCACAATCTGATCGAACACTGACCATAACCAGACCGAGCACACAGTAACTGACATAATGACCAATAACCTGACCGTTCACACAGAAAATGACCCACTGACCACAACCTGACCAAACACACAGAAACTGACCCACTGAACACAACCAGATCGAACACACAGTAATTGACCCACTGAACACAATCAGACCGAGTACAGAGTAACTGACCCACGTAACACAACCTGAGCGAACACACAGAAACAGACCTGGCAACCGAACACTGATCAAAAAAACAGAGACTGACCCACTGACCACAACCTGACCAATCAGACTGAAACGGACACAATGACAACAACTTGACTGAACACACAGAAACTGATCAACTGACCACAACCTCTCCGAACACAAAAAAACTGACACACAGAACTCAACCAGTCAGAACACGCGGAAAATGACCCACTGACCACAACCTGACCAAGCACACAGTAACTGACTCACTGACCACAACCTGACCAAACACATAGAAACTGACCCACAGACCACTAGCTGACGAACACACAGAAACTGAAACACTGACCACAACCAGAATGAGCACACAGAAACTGCCCCACAGGCCACAACCTGACCGAAAACACAGAAACTGACCCACTGAACACAACCTGACCAAACACACAGAAACTGACCCACTGAACACAAACTGACCAAAGACACAGATTCAGACCCACTGACCAAAACCTGACAGAAAACACAGAAACTGACACAATGACCACAACCTGACCAAAGACACATTAAACTGACCCACTGACCACCACCTGTCCGAAAACATAGAAACTGACCCACTGACCAAAACCAGACCGAGCACACAGTAACTGACATACTGAACACAACCTGACCGAAACACAGAAACTGACACACTGACCGGAAGCTGACAAAACACACAGAAACTGACCCACTGAAAACAATCTGACCGATCACACAGAAACTGACGTGATGACAGCAACCTGCTCGAACACACAGAAGCCGACCTACAGACCACAGCCAGACTGAACACGCAGAAACTGACACACAGGCCACAATCTGACCGAACACACAGGAACTGACCCGCTTACCACAAGCTGGCTGAGCACACAGTAACGGACCCACTGAACACAACCTGACCGAACACACATTAACTGACCACTGACCACAACCAAATCGAACACACAGAAATGGACCCACTGATCACATCCTGACTGAAAACAGTGAAAATGACCCACTGACCACAACCTGACCGAACACACAGTAACTGACCCACTGACCACAGCCAGGCGGAACTCAGAGAAACTGACGCACTGACCACAACATGACCGAACACACATAAACTCACCCACTGACCACAACCTTTCCGATAACACAGAAACTGAACCAGTGACAACAACCAGACCGAGCACATAGGAACTGACATACTGAGCGCAACCTGACAGAACGCACAGAAACTGACCCGCTGACCAGAAGCTGACCGAACACTTGGAAACTGACCCACTGAAAAGAACCTGACTGATCACATAGGAACTGACCCACTGACCACAACCTAACTGAACACTCAGCAACTGACCCATTGGCCAAAACCTGCCCAAACAGAAAGAAATTAACCCACTGACCACAATCTGACCGAGCACACAGTAAATGATCCACTGACCACAAACTGAAGTAACACACAGAAACTGACCCACTGACAAAAACCTGGTCGAACACACAGAAGCCGACCCACAGACCACAACCAGACTGAGCACACAGAACCTGACACAAAGACCACAATCTGACTGAAAACAGTGAAACTGACCCACTGACCACAACCTGTCTGAAAACACAGAAACTGAAACACTGACCACAACCGGACAGAGCACACATTAACTGACATACTGAACACAAACTGACCGAACACACAGAAACTGACCCACTGACAACAACCTGACCGAACACACAGAAACTGACACACTGCCCACAACCTGTCCGAAAACACAGAAACTGACCCACTGACCACAACCTGACCGAACACACAGAAGCTGGCACACAGACCACAACCTGACCGAACACACAATGACTGACCCACTGACCACAATGGACCAAACACACAGAAACTGCCCCACTGACCACAACGTGTCTGAACACACAGAAACTGACCCACTGACCACAACCTCTCTGAACACACGGAATATGACCTACTGACCAAAACCTGACCGAGCACACAGTTACTGACCCACAGACCACAATCTGACAGAACACAAAGAAATTAAACCACTGACCACGAACTGTCCGAACACACAGAAACTGACACACAGACCACAACCAGACTGAACACACAGTAACAGACCCACTGACCAAAGCCTGACAGAATATTCAGAAACTGACCCACAGACCACAACCTGACCGAACACACATAAACTGACCCGCTGACGATAAGCTGGCCGAAAACACAGAAACTGACCCGCTGAACACAACCTGCCCGAACACAGAGATACTGACCAACTGACCACAACCAGACGGAGCTCACAGAAGCTGATGCACTGACCACCACATGACGGAACACACAGAAACTGAACCACTGACCACAACCAGACTGAGCACACAATAACTGACATACTGAACACAACCTGACCGAACACACAGAATCTAACCCACTGACCACAACCTTTACGAAAAGCCAGAAACTGACGCAATGACATCAACCAAACTCGTAAAATAGATAAGGTATAACCAGTGGATGTGGTGTATTTGGACTTTCAGAAGGCTTTCAATAAGGTCCCACGTAAGAGATTAGTGTGTAAAGTTAATGCACATTGGATTGGGGTAAGGTACTGTCTTGGGTAGTGAAGTGGTTGGCAGACAGGAAGCAAAGAGTTGGCATAAATGTGCCTTTTTCCGAGTGGCAGGCAGTGACTAGTGGGGTACAGCAGGGATCGGTGCTAGGACCCCAGCTATTGACAATATATATAAATGATCCAGAGGAGGGAACTAGATATAATATCTCTAAGTTTGCAGATGACACAAAGCTGGGTGGGCGTGTGTGCTGTGAGGAGGATGTAGAACAACATCAGTACGATTTGTATAGGATGGGTGATTGGGCAGATGCATGGCAAATGCAGCATAATGTGAATACATGCGAGATTATCTACGTCCCTGGCAAAAACAGGAAGGCAGATTATTACCTGAAAGGCAATAGATTGGGAAAAGGGGAAGTGCAAAGAGACCTGGGTGTCCATGTGCACCAGTCGCTGAAGGTAAGCATGCAGGTGCAGCAGGCTTTTAAGAAGGCAAATGGTATGTTGGCCTTCTTAGCGAGAGGATTGGAGTACAGGAACAACGATGTCTTGCTGCAGTTGTACATTCCTTGATGAGACCACACCTTGAGTGTTGTGTGCAGTTTTGGTCGCCTTATCTGAGGAACGATGTTCTTGCCATGTAGATAGTGCAGCGAAGATTCATCAGACTGATACCTGGGATTGCAGGAATGGCGTATGAGGAGAGATTCGGTCGATTTGGCTTACATTCGCTAGAGTTTAGAAGAATGAGTGGGGATCTCATTGAAACTTGTACTATTCTAAGAGGACTAGACAGACTAGATGCAGGAAGGATGTTCCCCATGGCGGGGAGTTCAGAAGCAGGGTTCACAGTCTAAGGATAAGGGGTAAACCATTTACGACTGAGATGAAGAGGAATTTCTTCACCCAGAGAGTGGTGAAACTGGAATTCTCTGCCACATAGGGCAGCTGAGGCCAAAATCATTAAATATATTCAAGTAGTAGTTAGATATATTTCTTGAGGCTAAAGGGATCAAGTGATATGGGGAGAAAGCAGGACAGGTACTGCATTTGGATGATCAGCCATGATCTCATTAAATGGCGGAGTAGGCTGGAGGGGCCGAATGACCTACACCTGCCCCCTCTTCTATGTTTCTATGTTTCTATACTGTTCTAGGAAACCATCCCAGATACACGCTATGAACTCCTCCTCAAGGCTACCATGGCGAATTTGATTTGTCCAATCAATAGACTACCGAATAAGGTCAGAGTATGCGGAGTCAGGAGATAAGTAGCAGAATAGGTTGCTAGCTGGCTTCAAGACAGAAAGCAGAGAGTGGGAGTAAAGGTTAGCTATTCACAGTGGCAGAAGGTGCGTTGTGGTGTTCCACAACGATCAGTGCTGAGATCACTGCTGTTCACAATTTACATTAACGATTTAAACTATTCAATCAAAACACAATTTCTGAATTTGCAGATGATAACAAATTGGGGCAATAGTCAATAATCTGGAGGAGTGCAATCCATTATAGGGGGACGTTAATAAACTCGAAGAATGAGCAAATAGTTGGCAAATTAAGTTCAACATAGATACATACGAGGTAATACCTTTAGGTAGGAAGAATAGGGAGGTCACTTATCACTTGGTTGGTTCGAATCTAGGTGGGGTAGAGGAACAACATTTCCACTGATTTCAAATACATACATTCACTTAAATTTGCGACATAGGTTAGCAAGGCCACTTAGAAACAAATCAAGCACTAGGGTTTATTCTAGAAGGACACAACAGAAAAGTAGGGAAGTTATGCTGAGCCTGCATCGAACCTTTGTTGGACTGCATTTAGAGTACTGCTTGCAGTTCTGGTCGCCATATGTTAAAAAGGATTTAGATTCAAGGGAGAAAGGGCAGATGAGATTTACAAGAATGATACAAAAATGTGATGGTATGCATATAGGAAAAGATTAAATTGCTGGGTCTCATTCCTCTTGAAAAAGGAAGGATGAGGAGTGAGCTTATAGGGGTCTTTAATATTATGAAAGGTTTTAATAGATTGGATAAGGAGAGAATGTTTCCACTTGTGGGGAGGAGCATAACTGGAGGCCATCACTAGAAGAGTGACACCAAGAAATCCAATAGATTATTGAGAAGAAACTTATTTTCCCAAACAGTTGTGAGAATTTGGAACTCGCTTCCAAAGTGAGTGGTTGAACCGAATAGTATAGATGCATTTCAGGGAGGCAGGACATGAAGATGAGGGAGGAGGGAACAGAGTGTTACGCTGACAGATTTAGATTTAGACAGGAGGAGGCTCGAGTGTAGCATAAACGCCGGTATGGACTGATTGGGCCGAATGGCCTGTTTCTGTGCCGTATATCTGATGAAATCCTATGTAATCCTATCGAGTCATCATCTTCCAAAAGTCTCTCGATTGAAGAATTGAACGATTGGATTGGAAAATAGCAAGATGCAGAGCATTATTTAAGAGGGAACGAGAGATCAACTAGGAAATTATGGGCTCATTAGACTGCTCTCAGTTGTGGGGAATGTACAACAATCTATTATTAGGACAGAGTGACAGAGCATTCGGAAATAAATGAGCTGATCAGAGAGATCCAGCATGAATTTGTAAAGGTTAAGTCACCTCTGTCGAAGCTAGTTCATCGTTTTGAGGAGATACCTAAAGTGGTAGGTAAAGGACTGTCTATGGATGTTATTCAAATGGAATCTCAGAAGGCATTCGACTAGCTTGTGCATGGAATTGGAGGAAACTTATAGACTTCAAGGACAGGAAATTTACTATATTGCTGGAGACAGATAGTAGGAATAATGGCTCTGTAATCAAACTGGCAGGATGTGATTAGTGGTGTCCAACGGGGATCTGAACTGAATCTCAGTTTTTCAGTAAATTTAACAATGACTTGAAAGAAGGAATAGGGAGTCGTATATTTAAGTTTGCTGGTGAAATTAATTTAACTGACGCAGTAAATAATGCACTCTTGAGCAGAAAGTTGTAAAGGGACATTGATGGATTGGGTGAGTGGGAAAAATGTTGCAGATGGAATGTAAAGTAAAAAAGTGTGAGATCTTCCATTTTGGACGTAAAACAAGATTCCTGTATTTCCTATTTGGTGAAAAACTGGGGAAAATGGAGGATCAGATAGATTTAGGAATCAAAGTACAGAAATTAGTAAAATCTAGTGGAAAGGTAGGAACATCATTACAAAGACTAGTGGAATGTTAGCCTTTATCTCAAGATGTGGAGATGCCGGAGTTGGACTGGGGTGGACATATGTAAGAAGTCACACATCAACAGGTTATAGTCCAACAGTTTTATTTGAAATCACAAGCTTTCGGAGCGCTGCTCCTTCGTCAGGTGAAGTAGAGGAATGCATAAAGACACAGCTTATATCTCAATATATAGTTTTATCTCAAGATATAGTTTTATCTCAAGATATAGTTTTATCTCAAGATATAGTTTTATCTCAAGATATAGTTTTATCTCAAGATAGCTGGAATTCGAAGTGGAGGAAGAAAGTTGTAGCTGTACAGAGCACTTGATTACGGAGACATGGTTGCAGCGTGACCAAGACTGGGTGCTGAATATCCAGGGGTATTTGATATTCAGGAAGGAAAGTCAAAAAGGAAAAGGAGGTGGGGTGGCACTGTTCGTAAAGGATGACATCAGAGCAATAGTGAGCAAGGATATTTGCTCAGAAAATCAAGATGTAGAATCAGTTTGGGTGGAGCTAAGAAGCACCAAGGGGCAGACAACATTGGTGGGAGTTGTCTGTAGGCCTCCAAACAATAGTGGATCTGTAGGGGATGGCATCAAACCGAAAAATAGAGATGAGTGCAACAAGGGTTGTACAGTAATCATGGGTGGTTTTAATCTACAAATAGGCTGGCCAACCAAATTAGCATTATTAGAGTGAAGGATGAATTACTGGAGCGTGCACGAGATTGTAATTTAGGCCAGTACGTTAAGGAGCCAACCAGGGAACATGCTATCCTAGATTGGGTATTGTGCAATGAGAAGGGGTTAATTAATAATTTAGTTGTTATGGATACTTTAGGAAGAGTTACCATAATATGATGCAATTCTTCATTACGATGGAAAGTGAACAATTCCAATCAACCGAATTTTTAACATTACTGTGGAGTAGGAATTCCTGGAGTGTTTACAGGATGGTTTCCTGGACCAATATGTCGAGGAACCAAACAGAGATCAGGCCATATTAGAATGGGTATTTTGTAACGAGAAAGGATTAATTAGCAATCTTGTTGTACGAGGCCCCTTGAGTCAGACGATCATAATATGATCGAATTCATCATTCAGATGGAGAATGACGTTGTCGACTCACAGGCTTGGTACCTAAATTTAAATAAAGGAAACTACGACGGTCTGAGGTGCAAGTTGGGTAGGATTGCTTGGGGAATGTCACTCAAAGGGTTGATGGTGGATATGCAATGGCAAACATTCAAAGACCGCATGGAACAACTACAGTATTTGTTCATCCCAGTTTGGCATAAATATAAAACGAAAAACGTGACTCAACCGTGGCTACCAAGGGAAATTAGGGACAGCATAAGATCCAAGGAGAGGACATATAAATTGGCCAGAAAAAGCAGTAAACGTGAGGGTTGAGAGCTGTTTAGGATTCAACAAAGCAGCACAAAGGGATTAATTAAGAAAGGGAATATAGAAATAAGAGTAAGCTTGTAGGGAAGATAAAAACCGACTGTGAAAGCTGTTATAGATATGCGAAGAGAAAAACATAGGTGAAGTCAATCGTAGGTCCCTTGCAGTCAGAATCAGGGGAATTTATAATGGGGAACAAAGAAATGGCCGACCAATTAAATACATATTTTGGTTCTGTCTTCACAAAGGAGGACACGAATTACCTCCCAGAGATGTCGGGGAACATAGGGTCTGATGAAAGGGAGGAACTGGAAGAAATCAGTATTTGTACGGAAATGGTGTTAGGGAAATTGATGGGATTGAAGGCGGATAAATCCCCAGGGCCTGATAATCTACATCCTAGTGTACTTAAGGAAGTGGCCCTAGAAAAAGTAGATGCATTGCTGATCATCTTCCAAAATTCGATGGAATCTGGAACAGTAACCATGGTTTCGAGCGTAGCTAATATTACCCCACTATTGAAAAAAGGTGGTAGAGAGAAAATGTGGAATTACAGACGGGTAAGCCTGACATCGGTAATGGGGAAAATGCTAGAGTCCATTATAAATGATGTAATAGCAGAGCACTTGGGAAACAGTGACAGGATCGGACAAAATCAACATGGATTTACAAAATGTAAATCGTGCTTGACTAACCTACTGGAATTTTTTGAGGATGTAACTGGTAAAATAGATAAGGGAGAACCAGTGGTTGTGTTGTATTTGGACTTTCAGAAGGCTTTCGATAAGGTCCCGCTTAAGAGACTAGCGTGTTAATTTAACCAACATGGGATTGTGGGCAAGGTATTGAATTGGATAGAGAACTGATTGGCAGAGAGAAAGCAAAGAGTTGGAATAAGTGGGTCTTTTTCCGAGTGGCAGGCAGTGACTAGTGAGGTACCGCAGGGATCGGTCCTTGGACCCCAGCTATTCACAATATATAATAATGATCTAGACAAGGCAACTGGATGTCATATCTCCAAATTTGCAGATGACACAAAGCTGGGTGGTCGTGTGTGCTGTGAGGAGGATGCTGAGAAACTCCAGGATGATTTGGACAGGTTGGCTCATTGGGCAAAAGCATAGAAGATGCAATATAATGTGGATATATTTGAGGTTATCCATTTTGGTGGCAAAAACAGGAAGGCAGATTATTATCTGAATGGCAATAGATTGGGAGAAGGGGAAGTGCAACCAGACCTGGGTGCCCTTGTGCACCAGTCGCTGACGGTAAGCCTGCAGATGCAGCAGGCATTTAAGAAGGCAAATGGTATGTTGGCCTTCTAAGTGAGAGGGTTTGTGTTCAGGAAGAGTGATGTCTTGCTGCAGTTATACAGGGCCTTGGTGAGACCACATCTTTAGTAGTGTGTGCAGTTTTGGTCGCCTTATCTGAGGAAGGATGTTCTTGCCATGGAAGGAGTTCAGCGAAGATTCACCAGGCTGATACTTGGGATGGCAGGAATGACGGGTGAGGAAAGATTGGGTCGATTGTGCTTGTACTCGCTGGAGTTTCGAAGAATGAAAGGGTATCTAATTGCAAGTTATAAAATTCTGACAGGTCTGGACAGACTAGATGCAGGGAGGATGTTCCCGATGGTCTGGGAGTCCAGAACCAGGGGTCACAGTCTAAGGATAAGGGGTAGGCTATTTACGACAGAAATTAGGAGGAATTTCTTCACCGAGAGAGTGGTGAACCTGTGGAATTCTCTATCACAGAAGGCAGTAGAGGCCAATTCATTAAATATATTCAAGAAGGAGTTGGATATATTTCTTAAGGCTAAAGGGATCAAGGGGTATGGGGAGAAAGCAGGGGCCGGGTTCTGAATTTGGATGATCAGCCATGATCGCATTGGATGGCGGAGCAGGCTCGAGGGGCCGAATGGCCTACTCCTGCTCCTATCTACTATGTTTCTATGTTTCTAATCCGAAAGTAGGGTCCTTAATCTAAACAGAGGAAAGTACGAAATATGAGGAGGGAGTTGGATATAATAGATTTGGGAGCTTAATTTAATTACATGACAGTGGATTGCAATGATTAACGTTTAAGGAACGAAAGCAAGAATTGCAAAAGTTATAAAATCCTTTCTGGTGCAAAAACCGAAAAGGAAAAGCGGCCCAACAATGGATAAGCAAATAAATTTAGGATAGAATTAGCTCCAAAGAGAATCCATATAGAGTTGCCAGAAGTAGCAAGCCTGAGGATTGGGAGCAGCTTAGTGTTCAGTAGAAAAGGACCAAGAGTTTGATAAAGAGGGGAAAATAGAGTATGAGAGTAAACTTGGAAGGAACATAAAAGCGAATTGCAAAAGCTTCCACAAGTATCTAAAAAGAAAACGATTAGTGTAGAAAAATGTAGGTCCCTTACAGCCAGAAACGGGCGAGTTTATAATGGGGAACAAGGAAATGGCTGGGCAATCAAACAATACTTTTTTCTGTCTTCACGTAAGAGGGCATTCATAACATCCCAGAAATTGTAGGGTACCTGAGGTCAAGGCAGAACGAGGAATTAAATAATTTAGTATTAGTAAAAAAATAGTGCTGGAGAAATTAAAGGACTGAAAGCCGATAAATCCCTAGCATCTGATAATCTGCATCCCAGAGTACCATAATAGGTAGCCATGGAAATTGTGGATGCATCGGTTGTCATCTTCCATAATTCTGTAGATTATAGAACAATTTCTGCAGATTGGAGGGTGGCAAATGTAACCCCACTATTTAAAAATAGAGGGAGAGAGAAAACCAGGAACTACAGACCGGTTAGCCTAACATCAGCAGTAGGTAAAATACTGGAGTCTATTATAAAGGATGTGGTAATCGGACACTTAGAAAATATGAACGGGATTAGAAAATGTCAACATGGATTTATGAAAGGGAAATTGTGTTTGACAAACCTACTGGAGTTTTTTAAGGATGTAATTGGTAGAATAGATAAGGGAAACCTAGTGGATGTGTCGCATTTGGCTTTTCTGGTGGCCTTTGATAAAGTCTCATATAACAGTTTTGTGTGCAAAAGTAAGTATATGTGATTGGGGGTAATATACTGGCATGGATTGTTAATTGGTTATACACAGGAAACAGAGAGTAGGAATAAATGGGTCTTTTTCAGGGTGGCAGGCAGAGACTATTGGGGTACCGCAGAGGTCAGTGCTGCGGCCCCAACAATTCACAAAATATGCCAATGATTTGGATGAGGGACAAAATGTATTATTGTGAAGTTTTCTGATGACACACAGCCAGGTTGGATTGTGATTTGTCAGGAGAATGCAAAGAGGCTTCAAGGCGATTTAGAAAAGTTGAGTGAGTGGGCAAATATATGGCAGATGCAGTATAACGTGGATAAATGTGAAGTTATCCACTTAGGTATGAAAAACAGAACAGCAGAGTACTACTTTAAAGGTAATAGATTGGAAAATGTTGATGTAAAAAGGGACCTGGGTGTCCTTGTACACCAGTCGCTGAAAGTAAACATGCAGGTCCAGCAACGGTTAGGAAGGAAAATGGCATGTTGGCCTTCATTGCAAGAGGTTTGAGCACAGGATCAAGGATGTCTTAATACAGTTATACAGGATAACAACAGAAAATGCTGGAAAAACTCAGCAGGTCAGGCAACATCCGTGGAGAGAAATTTGAGTTGACGTTTCGGGTTTGACCCTTCTTCAAAACTGGAGAGAAAAGGAACTAGATCGAAGGCAGGGCTGCGATCGGACAAAAGAATAAAAGAACCAAAAGAAGTAAAAGAGATTAGAAGCTAGACGAGATGGTAATAGGCTGGGATTAGGTGTAAAGTGTACTGGCAGGGCAAAAGATAGCTGCCAGGTGTGAAAGAGAAACAAAAGGAAAGGGGGGGGGAGGAAAGGAGTGGAAAAATATAAGTAAAAATGAAATAGGGGCCGAGGTTATGATCTGAAATTGTTGAACTCGATATTGAGACCGGAAGGCTGCAGAGTGCCTAATCGGAAGATGAGGTGCTGTTCCTCGAGTTTACGTTGAGCTTCCGTGGAACAGTACAAGAGGCCAAGGACGGTGAGGTCCGAGTGGGAATGGAGCGGTGAATTGAAATGACAGGCGACCGGAAGCTCGGGGTCACCCTTACGGACTGAACGGAGGTGTTCCGCAAAGCGGTCACCCAATCTGCGTTTGGTCTCCCCAATGTAGAGGAGACCGCATCGTGAGCAGCGAATACAGTATACTAGATTGCGAGAAGTACAAGTAAATCGCTGTTTCACCTGGAAGGGGTGTTTGGGGCCCTGGACAGTGGGGAGGGGGGAGGTATAGGGGCAGGTGTAACATCTCCTCCGCTTGCACGGGAAGGTGCCAGGCGAAGGGGAAGGGCTGTTTGGGGTGATAGAGGAGTGGACTAGGGTGTCTCAGAGAGAGCGGTCCCTGCGGAATGCTGAAAGGGGAGGGGAGGGGAAGACACGTTTGGTGGTGGGATCACTTTGGAGGTAGCGGAAATGCCGGAGGATGATCCGTTGAATGTGGAGGCTGGTGGGGTGAAAGGTGAGGACAAGGGGAACCCTATCATGGTTCCGGGAGGGAGAGGCAGGGGTGAGGGCAGAGGTGCGGGAGATAGAACTGACACGGTCGAGGGCAGTGTCAACCACGGTAGAGGGGAATCCTCGGTTGCGGAAAAAGGAAGACATGTCTAAAGCACTGGTGTGGAAGGTGGCATCGTCGGAGCAGATACGGCGGAGGCGGAGAAACTGGGAGAATGGAATAGAGTCCTTACAGGAAGCGGGGTGGGAGGAAGTGTTGTCCAGGTAGCTGTGGGAGTCAGTGGGCTTGTAGTAAATATTGGTCGATAACCTATCCCCAGAGATGGAGACGGAGAAGTCGAGGAAGGGAAGTGAAGAGTCAGAGATGGACCATGTGAAGGTGAGGGAAGGGTGGAAATTGGAGGCAAAGTGAATGAAATTGTCAAGTTCGGGGCGAGAGCAGGAAACGGCACCGATACAGTCATCAATGTATCAGAAAAAGAGGTGAGGGAGGGGACCCGAGTAGGACTGGAACAAAGATTGTTCCACATAGCCCACGAAAAGGCAGGCATAGCTAGGACCCATGCGGGTACCCATGGCAACACCTTTGATTTGGAGGAAATGAGTGGAGTTAAAGGAGAAGTTGTTCAATGTGAGAACAAGTTCGTGGTGGATGGGGACTGGTCGCGGCTCTGTTCAAGGAAGAAGCGGAGTGCCCTCAGGCCATCCGGGTGGGGGATGGAGGTGTAGAGGGATTGTACGTCCATGGTGAAAAGGAAGCGGTTGGGGCCAGGAAACTGGAAACCGTTAAAGTGGCCGGAGGGCGTCCGAAGAGTCGCGGATGTAGGTGGGAAGAGACTGGACAAGGGGAGAAAAGATAGAGTCAAGATAGGAAGAGATAAGTTCCGTAGGGCAAGAACAGGCTGAAACGATGGGTCTACCAGGGCAGTCCTGCTGGTGGAACTTGGGTTATTTCGGATTTCCAACATCTGCAGTATTTTGCTATCGTACAGTTATACAGGGCCGTGGTGCGACCTCACCTTGAGTACTGTGTGCAGTTTTTGTCTCCTTACCTAAGAAAGGATTTATTTGCCCTTGCGGGAGTGCAGCGAAGGTTCACCAGACAGGCTCCTGTGATGGTAGAACTGCCGTATGAGGAGAGATTGGGTCGACTAGGCCTGTAGTCGCTAGAGTTTAGAAGAATGAGAGGGAATCTCACTGAAACGTATAAAATTCTGACAGGGTTTGACTGGGTGCAGGGAGGATGTTTCCCCTGACTGTGGGGACTTGAACGAGGGGTCGCAGTCTGAGTATACGGGGTAGGACATTTAGAACTGAGATGAGGAAAAACTTCTTCATCAGAGGGTGTTGAACCTCTGGAAATCTCCACCAGAGAAGGCTGTGGAGGCCATAGCACAGAATATATATAAGAAGGAGAGAGATAGATTTCTAGACACAAAAGGCACCAAGGGATATGACGAGAGAGTGGGAATATGGTATTGAGATAGAGGAACAGCCATGATCATATTGAATGGTGGGGCAGGCTCGATGGAACGAATGGCCTACTCCTGCTTATATTCTCTATGATAGACCCCGTCTGGTGGAACTGCATTCAGTTCTGGGCAGTGGACCATATGAATGATATGAAGGCCCAAAAATTGCGGTCAGTCTCAATGGAGCTGCAGAGAACTGAGACTTGCTCTTCGGCACTGCTTAGTTGTGGGCAGCATATGACATCACTAAGGCCAGGCGTGCAGCCTACAGCCAATGAGTAAGTGAAGACACGCCCACAAAAGCAGTGAAAACTAAGCCACGCCCACATTAACCTCTTTCAGTCTCTTCCATTTTAATTACATTTTAAAAAACTTTCCATACTTCTAAGAACTTCTAAAAATATTTAACTAACTGGTGCTTGTACTTTTTTATATATCCGCCGTTTGTTTTATTTGTTTTCATCAAAACCACAATCTATTGGTCCCTCTCTATACAACCTCTTGTTTTGACACCCAGAAAAAGTCTAACAATGTTTTATATCTCCTACAGGTAATGCTGTTGAACTTCAGAAATACATTCCCAACCATATTTTTAATGTTAATTTCCAGTATCAAAATATATTTTTCAGACATCATTTAGACTGTTAATAAATAAATCTGCTCTCCACGTTATAGAGGGATTATGTTGTTTGTTATAGAAACATAGAAGATAGGAGCAGGCCATTCGGCCCTGCTCCGCCATTCAACGAGATCATGGCTGATCATCCAAACCCTAGCACCCGGTCCCTACAGCGACAGCCATCCCACACAAGCTCTATCCCCGTAACCCCGCGTATTTAATCACCCCTAACACTAAGGGCCACTTTTTTATCATACCCAATCAACCTCACCCGCACATCTTTGGACTGTGGGAGGAAACCAGAGCACCCGGAGTAAAACCCATGCAAACACGGGGAGAAAGTGCAAACTCCACACAGGCAGTCACCCAAGGCCGGATTTTACCTGGGTCCCTGGCACTGTGAGGCAACAGTGCTAACCACTATGCCACCGTGCTTCCTTTATGTTGAAAGTACAGAATTGTTCACTGAAATCTGCTAGAAGTTAGAAGGAGTAAGGATACCGATCAGCAATGATCGAATTGAATTGCAGAAACAGGCTCGAGGGACTGAATGGCCTAGTTCGATTCCTATGTTCCTATATGCTAATTATGGTGTGGTTTGCTGAAGTGCTCACAGTATTCCAGGTGTAATATATATCTTGCTTAGGTCGAAATTGGTTGACCAATCAGCCCCCGACACTGAACTAAATTGCCCAGAGTTTTGCCCACTCATTAAGGTAGCAATGTCCCATTACAACGGTCTGCTGCTATCGCCAGAATATACAGCTTAGTGCCGTCAGTGGAGTTGGATATCTGGAACTTTATTCGTTCCTGTAACTCATAGATCAATGCAGTTAAAACACGAGGCCGCATTACAGAATCCTGGGGACACCACTTGTCACTTTTTGTCAGTTAGATTACAGACACATTATTGCTGCTCTATGATTCGTAACTGCTAATCAATTCAGTATCAATGTCACTAATTTGTCTTCAATTCCATGCGCTTTACCGGACAAATGCTCGACTTAATATTACGATGACTTATTTTGATCTAACCTGTGTATAATTTTGTTAACAACTCAAGTCCCTTTTTATCCAGCTTCCCTGGCATTCCACTCTCCTTAATTTGCATGAATGATTTATTGGTGAACAATCCACAGCGGCATTCTGTGCCTCTCCTGGCATTCTCTGAAAGGTCCATCGAGATTTCTGTCAATCTTTTCATACGAGCAGCAACGCCCACTCCCGCTCCTGCTCTGTTGCTGATCACGACATCCATCACTCTTGCTGAAGCCTAATCACACAATCTATTTATCCATCCCAGTCAAGTAATTCACCACTATCCCCTTGGGTTGTTCAATGTGTCAACCAGCACAGCTACCAATTTCCATCCGGATTAATTGTTCACTATTATTATATATATGTACAAAGTGTGAAGTGGAAGGATATACGTGGATCAACATATGTAAGTGAAATCAGGATAGCACTTACTACGTAGAAACTAATTTCCAAAATGGGGTTGAAGAGCAGAGGAAACTGGGGGAACAGGGCACAAATCACTAAGATTTGAGACACAATTTAATTAACACATAACAAAACAAACAACGCCCTGGGATTCATTTCTTAAGGCAGACCACATTGGAGCACTCTCAACAGTTCTGGTCTTAATATTATAAACTGGATATAGAGGCACTGGAGGAGGTGCAATGTATATTTACTACGATGATACCAGACCTGAAATAATGTAACTATCAGAAGAGATTGAAAAGTCTCGGGCACTTTTCTCTAGGTATATAAAGACGAAGGGGTGATGTGAAAAAGCTCTTTAGGATTATGAACGGGTTTGATAGGGCAGTTGTAGAGAACATTTTTCCACTTCCGTGGGAGACCAGATCTATGTTCCATCAACATAAGATCGTCATTGATGAATCTAATAGGGAATCCAGGAAAAACCTCTTTACCCAGAGAGTAGTTAGAATATCGAACTCGCTAGTTGAGGAGAAGGATATGTTGATGGGGTCAGAAGGAGAGGGTGGGAGGAGGGTCGTGTAGAGCATAACAGCAGACATGGAATTAATGGGTCGAATGACCTGTTTCTGTGCTGCCGTATAATGTAATGCAAACAAACAAGGCAGTTGTAATCCATGTGGGTGATTGCTGAATTGCTTTGATCTATTGGCTTTGCCTGAGACTTGACTCACAATGGCAACATCATGAACCTCGCTGAAGCCTCCCGACGTGCTTCTGCATTCTAGCACCTGTGGTAGCACTGTGGCCCTAATCACCAAATCTCAACGCAGACTCTACTCTTGCTCACCTGTTACCTACACTTACATTCACCCCTTCAACATGATCCACGCTCCTGGTCTCTCCACAAGACATAGTTGCCTTAAAAACTCCAGTTCCATCCGAGTCTCTTGCTAAGATATGCTTTCTCCCTTTCATCCCAGGACCTGTTCATTGAGCGACTCCTTGTCCTCAGTGTTTTCAGTTCCCATGTCAGTTTCTCTCCCCACCCCGTGTGTTCGGAGCTCGGCTGTGTTCCTAAACCTCTCCCTCCTCTAATACCCAAACCCACCATCACCTCCCCTAGAACTTTTCATCTCAGTACACTCCTTTATTCCTAAGGTCATCCAGTCAGCTGCCTCTGATCCTTCAACTCCTTCCCTTGCCCTGCAAAAGAAACCATCCCCTTATCCCGCTCACCCTGCCCTGAACTTGAATTGCATTTAATTTCCTATTATCTCCCATCTCCCCATATGCCCTATCTGAACTCGTTCTGAGCACGAACACCACCTCCTGCTCCCTTGACACAAGAGAGCACAAGTACCTCCCTGCTCTTCAGAAAGTGCCAGGGAATATTTACCATTCACCTGTGAGGAAGGTGAGGACCTCGGTTTAAAGTTTCATCCAAGGTTTGGTATCTCCACAGTGCATCACTCCCTCAGTACTGCATTGGGCGTGTCGGCCCAGATTATGAGCTCCAGTGTTTGGAATGGGGCTCGAACCCACAATCATCTGACTCAGAGACGAGAGAGTGATAAACACTTACTGCACTGAACTTCGCACATCACAAAGACGGAGAATTCTAAGATGTTTCTCCACTCGCTTTGATGGGTTATCCCACCATTTGCTTGCAACGTTAGATGCCCTGAAAAGTGCATTAGCGCCTTCTGTCAGCGAACAACGCCATCACAAAAGCAGGTCACTAACATCAATCCCTTTCTATTTCGGTAGAGCATAAATTCATAGCATGATACCGTCTCTCAGGAACAGAAGTAGTCCACTGCACCCATCATGTCTGTGAAAGCTGTGTGAAAGAGCTGTACAATTGTGTCCCACACCCTAGGTTTTAAATTAAAGCTGGACATTAGCGCCCTTCAATACATGTCCAATTGAATCATGAGTGTTCCGGTGGAATCTGTATCCAGCTCCTTTTCACTTATTGATTTACCAATCTTAAAATCATCTGAGTGAAGAAATTCTCCGCCGGTCCCTTCTTGTTCCTTTCTCAATTATTTTAAGTCACTGAGCTCTATTTATGGACCCAGTTTCCAGAGGATACAGATTCTCCCTATTTGCTCAAACTTACCCCTCTTAATTTAGAATACACCAATAAGGTTCTCCCTTAAACTTCTCTGCACAATCGCAGATTCTGCAATCTCTCCACGTAACTGAAGTCCCTCACCCCCGGATCATCCTGGTAAACCTTCACTTTACCTTATACAAGTCCTTGACATCGTTCTTAAAGATTGGTGCCCAGAACACTGCACTATACTCCAGCTGCCAGCAAGTCAATGCTTTATAAATGTTTAGCATGATTTTTACCGTAGAACTTCAGCTGAAACCTGAAATTACCCTGAATGAAGAATCTGGCGTGTATTTACCCGGAGAGAACATCACAATTACCTGCAATGGCGACATAAATTCCCCGGGTAGCGATTATACCTTTTATAAAGATGGGGGCAAACTTCCATTTCCCACTACCAGCAGAGTGTCTTACATTGCGTCAACCAGCAGATATCAGCAAGGAGATTACCAGTGCAAGTATGGATACCTTGTCAACGAGCAATGGACCAGGTCCTCACTTAGTGCCTCGGTGTGAGTAACAGTAACAGGTGAGTGAGACGGGCAGCGTTTTTGCAATATCACAACCGGTAAGTTTTTTATTTATCTGGAGAGACAAGATGAGATGGTTTTGTACCTTAAAGCTGAAAAGAATAAGGGGCGGCTCAATAGAGATGTTCAAAATTATAAGGGCTATCGACAGAGTAAATAAAATAGAAACTGAACCAAAGGCACAGATTTAAGATCATTGGCAAAAGATCCAGAGAGGAACTAAAGAGCACTGTTTTACACGGCGAGATGTTGTGATCTGGAATGCCAAGCCTGGAAGGGTGCTGGAGACATATTCAATAGCAACATTCAAGAGGGAATACATTTTTGATGCATAGTAATGACCTGGACTTGGTTATACAGATCATAAGTCTCAAAGTTGGCAGATGAGAGGAAACTCGGAAATATAGTGAGCAATGAGGAGGACAGTAATAGACCTCCGGAGGACAATTACACAATCCCAAACCAGCGACCTCCACCAACCAGAAGACAAGAGCTTCAGGTGTATGGGAACACCATCACCACCAGGCACCCCTCCCACTCTCAGACCATCCTGACTTGGAAATATATTGTAATTCCTTCATTTTTCACTGCATTAAACCGTGGAACTCCCTGCGGGAGCACTGTGTGAGCATCTTCCCCACACAGATTGCGTCGGATCAAGAAGAATACCCACCCCCATCTTCTCAAGGCCAACTTGATATAGGGAACAAATGACGGCCTTACCATCAGCGGCCTCATCTGGAATGATTCAAAAATATTTTGGGACCACCGAAATAACTCCATTATTTGAAATGCGAATCCGCAGAGTTAACGTGGAGGTTCAGTAATCTTACCACATGTTCATCTTCGCTAAATTAGCAGAAATAGCGATGCCCAATTAAGCATTTTCCTTGTTCCGCCTGTATTCCAGAGTAAATTTTCTGGCCTAATATCTGACTTTGGAAAGAGAATCGAAGCTGATTTATTTTCTTTGACTCTGCCATTTGATTTCCTACATTTCAGCTGTGACTTGAGCTCCAAAGTATTACATTGTCTGTGAAGCGATTTAGGAGTTGTTGAGTTCCTGAAAGGTGCTATATAAATGCAAGTTTTCTCTTGCTTTTAATCAGGTCCCGAACTCCACTTTTGTGGAATCTCAGTCCCCAATGAAAGGACTTCCCTCCAACGTAGCACAATCACTTTTGAGTGAACAAATGACATGAACAACCGCAGATCTATTTCTAATTGTGCTTTCCGTCAATTTTACCTCAGATCCGCTAACAAAGCCAGTGATGTCTCTTGAACAACCGAGTGGGGTGTATGTAGTAGGAGAGAGGGTCACCATTACCTGCACTGTGACCGGAGATTATCGCAATAAAGCCTTCTACTTTGACAGAGATGGCCCAATGCTGTCCTCTAGCCCAATCGTAACAAAGGGCAACATTGCAACATTCCTGATTACACAGCGTAACCAAAGAGGGCGGTACCAATGCCAATATGGAATCTCATTCAATGGAAGGCAATTATTTTCCCCGCTGAGTGAGGCTATTACGCTGACAATAGTAGGTGAGTAACAGGGGGCAGAGTTTATTAATATGTCTATGCAACATGCTTGGTATTTTCAAAAATCCATGTGTTATTCACAATACCAAAATGAAATGTTTAACGTTTGGAGAAAGGAATAAAAGCGAATGGCCTTTGATCTCATTGCTCAAAGCTTGACAGGATCCGTGTAACAATGGCCCTGAATACAGCGCTGTGCATCTACTGTTATTAACAGCAATACTGAGATATTGCACCTGAAATTTGTCTCGGGTGGAGGAGCAAAAAAGACGAAAGTGAATCGGCTGCACGTTTTTACGCTATCCGATTCCATTGTGTGTGATATTAATCCTACTCGCTCAGCAGAAAACTGGCCGGTGGTCATTTACATTGTCCTGGCTATATCCAGCTCACAGCTTACAGCTCATGGTGGGCAATTGTGAGCAAATCCACCAAGCGGGAAAGAGCTTGTTTCGGGCCGGTTTCACGATTTACACTCCGCCCGATTTTACCATTAATTTACTTCAGTACAACGTAAAATCGGGTCGGCTGATTGGGTCACAACCTTTCGGAAATTACTTTCATTTGACTTCAAGGAGAGTATAATAGTCTGGGGTGAAAAGCGGATTGCAGAACCGTTCACGCCCAGTGGGATATTGATTGCTTGTTATCCTCACAGCTCATCCTCACAAACCATTAATATCACTTAACCTTCTGGATCAAATATTTGTGAGAGGGGAGATGGTCAGAGTTACCTGTAGAGCCCGATCTCCATGTTCAGGGAGCTTGTTCTATTTGTACAGAGGAGGGCAAAATAATCCAATCAAAATGGTCAAAGCCAATTCATGGGAATCCGCGATCATCTTTGACATCACGGACAGCATGGGGACTGGGTCAGAAGATTACTCCTGTGTGTATAAGGGAACAATGTCAGAGCGGCAGATAACCTCAGACCGAAGTGATACCGTGGAGGTAACGGTAATGGGTAAGAATCAATTTTTTCACTGTAATACAATCGGATATCACTGCTTGTCTCTCACATAATGACAATATATGAGAATGAAACATATGGCCTGCGGTAGCATTACATGGGCGATAGCGATTTGCCGCTCGTTTTATGACCCGCCTGATTATGTTTTCCATTTAATTATGTGTACAAAATCAAATTGCGGCCGCCTGATTCAAGGATCCGCCTAAGAAAATGTTTATCACTAGAGGTTCGAACAATCAACGATTAGTGCTACAATGACAGCACGGCGCCAGGGATTTAACCCCACTGAGTGTACTGTCATCTCAAGAAGCTCTGCAAGCTGACAGGAGAATCTGCGTGCTGAGATTTTCAATAATATCTTGATATGCACGATATTTTAATCTAATTATCTCGTGGGTTTCCATCTCTCTCCCTGCATTGCATTTCGATAGTATTTCAATTCCACGGGACCTTCACCAGCCAGAACGACAAGGGCAGCAGACTCATGGGAGCAACATCCACTCCAAATTCACCTCCACATAAACACTGTGACTACTAGAGCTGGTCGGAGGCAGGGAATTCTGTGGCGAGTGTCTCACCTCCTGACTCCACAAAGCCTTTCCACCATCTCTTTGCACAAGTCAAGAGTGGGATTGAATACTCTCCACATCTCTGGATGAGAGCAGCTGCAACTCAGGAAGCGTGACACAATCCAAGACAAAGCAGGTCACTTGATTGGCAAATTATGCAGCACTTTAAACAGTCACTCTATCCACCACCGGCACAAAGTGGCTGCAGTGTTTACCATCTACAAGTTGCACTGCAGCAAGTCACCAAGACTTCTTCGGCAGCACCTCCCAAACCTGCAACCTCTCTCACCTAGAAGGATAAGTGCAGGAGGCGCATGGGAACACCACCACCTCCAAGTTCACCTCCAAGTCACAAATCAGCCTGACTTGGATATATATCATCATTGAGATCACAACCTTGCGCTTTACATGAAAATCCCCAGATGCATTTCTAATTGTACTTTCTGTTTATTTCACCACAGCTCCGCTAACAACACCAGTGATAACTCTTGATCAACCGAGTGGGGTGTATGTAGTAGGAGAGACGGTCACCATTTCCTGCACCTTGACTGAAGATTATCGAGATAAATTGTTCTACTTTTACAAAGATAATCAATATCTGCAATCCTATCAAAATATCAGAAAGGACAACATTGGAAAAATCCCAGTTACCAGTAAAGGCCAGGGAGGGCGGTACCAGTGCCACTATAAAACCTCTGTCAAGGGAAGACGGTTAGAATCTCATCGTAGCGAGTCTGTGACGGTCACTGTAGCAGGTGAGTGACAGGGATCAATGGATTTTGTATGATTTTATCAAGCTCTTGGAATTTTTATAAAATCATGCTTTAATCATTGGAACAACATGAATGTTTTAATATTAGGCTAGAGGAAGAAACCGAATGGGTTTTGAACCTATTGATCAATTCTCGAAAGGATTCATGTAATTCTGGACCTGTGTTCAATTGATGTGAATCCATTACCGACAAAGGGCATTACTGGAGATAAGGCGATGAAATTCGTCACGGGCGGTAGCTCAAAACGGGCGCTAGCGATTCGGCCGCCCGTTTTCAGCCCTGCCTGATAAAGCTTTCCATTTAATTATGTGTATAAAATCGAATCATAAACACTATGTTCAAGGATCCGCCTCCAAAAAAATGTCCCACTTCATGTTTAAACTTTAAATTTTATTGCCACAATGAAAGCATAGCGTGTGGGATTTAACTCCACTGAGTGTAGTGTCAGCTCAAGAAGCTTTCCAGATGGGCTGGCCATAACAGATTACAGGTTTCTCTGTCAGAGAACAGAATCTGCGTGCCAAGACTTTCAAAATGATCCTATTATGTGTGATATTTTAATCGAATTACTTTGTGGGTTTCCATATCTCTCTCTTCATTGCATTTCGTCAGCATTTCACTTACACGGGACCTCCACCAGCCAGAAGGACAAGGGCAGCAGGTGCATGGGAACAACATCCACTCCAAATTCACCTTCAAATAAACACAGTGGCTACTAGAGCAGGTCTGAGGCAGGGAATTCTGCGGCGAGTGTCTCACCTCCTGACTCCACAAAGCCTTTCCACCATCTCCTTGCACAACTCCAGAGTGTGATTGAATACTCTCCACATCTCTGGGTGAGAGCAGCTGCAAATCAGGAAGCGTGACACAATCCAAGACAACGCAGCTCACTTGATTGGCAAACCATGCAGCACATTAAACATTCACTCTGTCCACCACCGGCGCAAAGTCGCTGCAGTGTTTCCCATCTACAATATGCACTGCAGCAAGTCACCAAGGCTTCTGCGGCTGCTCCTCCCAAACCAGCGTTCTATTCCTCCTAGAAGGACAAGGGCAGCAGGTACATGGAAACATCACCGCCTCAAAGTTCCCCTCCAAGTCACACACCATCCTGACTTGGACATATATTGCTGTTCCTTCATCGTTGGTACGTCCAACCCTTACAATTCATTACATTTTTGTGCACTTTGACCACACTGGCCTCACTAAGGTTCAATTAGAAGGCCACCCACACCTTCTGGAGGGGAAACTAGGGATTGACAGTAGTTGCTGGACATGCCAGCGACAACCACAATGGTATATATAAAAATAATTGTGTGCTCGCAAAAACGGCTAAATTATTTCAAAAGTGTGACACTCAAAGCCTCGCTTAGATTGGTTGCTCACTGCCTTCTGTTGGCGGGGGTATCATACTTGCAGTGGTACCAGTCGCTGCTATGGGAATAATGAAGACTTTCACTCTCTCTGGTCTCATCTTCACCTTGCTAAAGTAACAGCACTGGGCATTTCAAAGCAACCATTTCCTTGTTCCGCTCGCATCCCCGAGTAAAATCTCTGGCCTGAAACCAGACTTTAGACCGAGAACTTGAGCGGATTTTGGTTCTTTGGCACCACCATTTGATTTCCCACATAACAACAGCGAATACACTTCAAGATTACTAAATTGGCTGTAAACTGCTTTGGGACGTCCCATGGTTATGCATGGCGCTAGAGAAATGCAAGTCAATCTTTTTTTATAATCAATTCCCGAACTCCCCTATTGCGGAATCTCTGTATCCGATGGGAAACTGTGCTTCAACACCGCACAATCATCAATGAGTTCCCAACCTTGCACTGCACGTGGAAATCCGCAGATCCATTTCTAATTGTACTTTATATTTATTTTACCACAGATCCGCTAACTACACCAATGATATCACTTGATCAACCGAGTGGGGTGTATGTAGTAGGAGAGGCGATCACCATACAGACGGAAGCTGAAATAGGGGGGGATGTGCTGCCAATTATGGAGGAAAAAACAAATCAGCTTGGTAGACAGGGCAAATATATAAGGGCAAGGCTGGATGGCATCTATTTTAATGCAAGGAGTCTTGCAAATAAGGTGGATGAACTGAAGGTGTTGATAAACACATGGGAGTATGATATTGTTGCTATCACGGAGACATGGTTGAGGGAGGGGCAAGACTGGCAGCTCAATATTCCGGGGTACAGAATCTTCAGGCGAGACAGAGGGGGAGGTATAAGAGGAGGGGGTGTCGCAATATTAATTAAGGAGTCAATTACTGCAGTAAGGAGGGATGATATATTAGCAGGGTCCTCTAATGAGGCCATATGGGTGGAGCTTAAAAACAAAAAGGGGGCAAGCACTTTGCTGGGAGTGTACTATAGGCCTCCAAACAGTCAGGGGGAAATAGAGGAACAGATATGTAGGCAAATCTCAGAGAAATGTGCAAATAATAGGGTAATAATAATGGGGGATTTCAACTTCCCCAATATTAACTGGGATAGTCAAAGTGTGAAAGGCTCAGAGGGTGTAGAATTCTTAAAGTGCATCCAGGAGAGCTTTTTGAGCCAGCATGTAGAAAGTCCTACAAGAGAGGGGGCGGTACTGGACCTAATTCTAGGGAATGTGGCCGGCCAAGTGGAAAAAGTGCTAGTAGGTGAGCACTTTGGTGATAGTGACCATAATATGGTAAGATTTAAGGTGGTCATGGAAAAGGACAGGGATGGGCCGGAAATAAAGGTTCTAAATTGGGGGAAGGCCGATTTTAATAGGATAAGGCAGGATCTGGCCAAAATGGACTGGGATCAGCTACTTTTAGGAAAATCCGCATCGGAGCAATGGGAGGCTTTCAGAAGGGAGATTGAGATCATACAAGGGCAACATGTTCCCATAAATGTCAAGAGTGGTTCCAAAAACCACAGGGAACCGTGGATGTCAGGGGATATACGGGAACGGATTAGGAAAAAAAGGAGGGCTTTTGGTAGATACAAAAGGCTGAAGACGGAGGAAGCCCTAGAGGAGTACAAAAAGTGCAGGGGGATACTTAAAAAAGAAATTAGGAGATCAAGGAGGGGCCATGAAATAACACTGGCGAGCAAAATAAAGGAAAATCCGAAGATGTTTTATAAGTATATTAAGGGTAAAAGGATAACTAGGGAAAAAATAGGGCCCATTAGGGACAAAAGTGGCAATCTGTGTGTGGAGCCGGAAGATGTAGGAGGGGTTCTAAATGAATTTTTTGCATCTGTTTTCACTATGGAGAAGGACGATGTAGACATAGAAATAGGGCGGGGGGACTGTGATATGCTCGAACATATTAACATCGAGAGGGAGGAGGTATTGGCGGTTTTAGCTGGCCTAAAAATGGATAAATCCCCAGGCCCGGATGAAATGTACCCCAGGCTGCTGTGTGAGGCAAAGGAGGAGATTGCGGGGGCTCTAACACATATATTCAGGACCTCTCTGGCCACAGGGGATGTGCCAGAGGACTGGAGAACCGCTAATGTAGTACCATTATTCAAGAAGGGTAGTAGGGAAAAACCGGGGAACTGCAGGCCAGTGAGCCTAACATCAGTGGTAGGAAAATTACTGGAAAAAATCCTGAGGGACAAAATTTGTCTCCACTTGGAGAGGCAAGGATTAATCAGGGATAGTCAACATGGCTTTGTCAAGGGAAGATCATGTCTGACTAATTTGATTGAATTTTTTGAGGGGGTGACTAGGTGTGTGGATGAGGGTAACGCAGTGGATGTGGTATACATGGATTTCAGTAAGGCCTTCGATAAAGTCCCGCACAGGAGACTGGTCAAGAAGGTAAGAGCCCATGGAATCCAGGGTGCCTTGGCACATTGGATACAAAACTGGCTTAGTGGCAGAAGGCAGAGGGTGATGGTCGAAGGTTGTTTTTGTGACTGGAAACCTGTGGCCAGTGGGGTACCACAGGGATCGGTGCTGGGTCCCTTGCTGTTTGTGGTCTACATTAATGACTTGGATATGAATGTAAAGGGTATGATCAGTAAATTCGCGGATGATACTAAAATTGGTAGGGTGGTAAATAGCGAGGAGGGTAGCCTCAGTCTGCAGAACGATATAGATGGGTTGGTCAGATGGGCGGAACAGTGGCAAATGGAATTTAACCCGGAAAAGTGCGAGGTGATGCACTTTGGGGGGTCTAACAAGGCAAGGGAATACACAATGAAGGGAAAGACCCTAGGCAAGACGGAGGGTCAGAGGGATCTGGGTGTGCAGGTACACAGATCCCTGAAGGCGGCGGAACAGGTGGATAAGGTGGTAAAAAAGGCATATGGGATACTTGCCTTCATTAGCCGAGGCATAGAATATAAGAGCAAGGAGGTTATGATGGAGCTGTATAAAACACTGGTTAGGCCACAGCTGGAATACTGTGTGCAGTTCTGGTCGCCACACTACAGGAAAGATGTGATCGCGTTAGAGAGGGTGCAGAGGAGGTTCACCAGGATGTTACCAGGGCTGGAGCGCTTCAGCTATGAAGAGAGACTGGGCAGATTGGGTTTGTTTTCCTTGGAGCAGAGGAGGCTGAGGGGGGACATGATTGAGGTGTACAAAATTGTGAGGGGCATAGATAGGATGGATGCTGAGGAGCTTTTCCCCTTAGTAGAGGGGTCAATAACTAGGGGTCATAGATTCAAGGTAAAGGGCGGGAGGTTTAGAGGGGATTTGAGAAAGAACTTTTTCACCCAGAGGGTGGTTGGAGTCTGGAACTCACTGCCTGAAAGGGTTGTGGAGGCAGAAACCCTCACAACATTTAAGAAGCATTTGGATGAGCATTTGAAATGCCATAGCATACAAGGCTACGGGCCAAATGCTGGAATATGGGATTAGATTAGACAGGGCTTGATGGCTGGCATGGACACGATGGGCCGAAGGGCCTCTATCCGTGCTCTATTACTCTATGACCTGCAATGTGACCGGAGATTATCGAGGCAAATCGTTCTACTTATACAAAGATAATCAATACCTGCAATCTGATCAAATGGTCAGAAAGGACAACATTTTAACAATCCCGGTTAACAGTACTGACCAAGGAGGGCGGTACCAGTGCAAATATGGGATCTTCGTCAATGGAAGGTGGTTAGAAACTCAGCGCAGTGAGTCTGTGATGGTCACTGTAGCAGGTGAGTGACAGGGAGCAGAGGATTTTAGTATTTTTCCAGCACTCTTGGTATGTTTATAAAATCATGCTTCTATCACTGTAACTGAATTAATGGTTTAATATTTGGAGAGAGGAATAAAACAGAATTGGTTTTAAGAACATAAGGATATAAGACACAGGAGCAGGAAAGGCCATTTGGCCCTTCAAGCTTGCTCTGCCATTCAGTAGGATCATTCGCAATCTTCTACAGCATCTCCACTGTCCTGCACTATCCACATATCCCTTGATTCCCTTAATATTCAAAAATCTATCTACCTCTGTCTTGAATATACTCAACGACTGAGCCTTCACAGCCCTATGGGGTACTGAATTCCAAAGATTTATCATCCAGTCAGTGTAAAAATTTCTCCTCATCTCATTCCTAAATGGCCGAAACCTTAACCTGAGACTGTGGACCTTGGATCTAGACTCACACTTCTCCACATTCTGTTCCATTTGCCCTGTCCCTGCCCATTCACTTTGCCTGTCTATATCACCTGGAAGCCTTCTTGCATTCTCCTCACACCTTAAGTTGCACCAGCTCTGTATCATCAGCAAACTTGAATATATTACAATTGGTCCCCTAATCCAAATCATTGATGTAGATTGTGAAAAGCTGAGGCCCAAGCAAAGATCCTTACATAACCCCACTTGTTACAGCCTGCCAACCCGAAAATGAATCTTTTATTGCAACTCTCTGTTTTCTGTCCGTTAACCAATCCTCAATACATGCAAATATATTATCCCCAATCCCATGAGCCCTAATTCTGTTTAGTAACCTCGTGTTTGGCACCTTATCGAATGCCTTCTGAAAATTCAAATACACCACCTCCACTGATTCCCCCTTATCAATTCTGCCATTTACAACTTCAAAAAACTCCACCAGATTTGTCATACATGATTTCACTTTCATAAATCCGTGTTGACTCTGTCAATGCTATTTGTATTTTCTGAGTGACCTATTACCATTTCCTCAATAACAGATTCGAACTATTTCCCTACTACTGATGTCAGGCTAACTGGCCTGTAGTTCCTCGTTTCCTCTCTCCCTCCTTTCATACATAGTGGGGCTAGGTTTTAATCTGATTCCTCAACTCTTGACAGGATTCATGTAACATGCCCTGCAATCACTCGCTGTGCACCTGCTCACCGCAAAGGGCATTACTGGAGATACTGTGACATTCCTCACGGGAATTAGCGTAAAACAGGCGAAAGCGAAACAGCCGCCCGATTCACACTCGACAGATTTCTGATTCCATTGCAGGCAATTGAAATGGAAATCCGGCGATGTGTAAAACGTGCTGATGTTGAGCTATCGCCTGCTTTAGGCTACTGTACAAGACGAATTTATACTCCATTGCGTCTGAATGTTGTGCATTCAATCCCGACGAAAAACATGAGCTCACAGTCCATGGCGACACTTGGAGGGTAACTTTAACCACATCCTCCAGGTGGAAAAGAGGCGGATAGGGATCGACCTTCCATTTTACTCTCCGCCCAATTATACCCTCCATTGACTTAAATGGAATCTAATATCGTGCTAGTTTACCATTGTCCCTGTGACTGAGTACTGAGGGAATGCTGTTTGATGGAGCTGAGAGATTGGATATTTAGCGATGTGAAGACAACACATTCTGACAGGGGGCGGCCGGCTATCTCTTAAAATCACGCAAAATCTGACCCTGATTTCCAATTTTACTCACTAAATGTCTGGAACTACCACAGTGGAATGTTTAACGTCAAATGGCTTCTTCCTGCCAAAGTTTTAACTCCACTGAATGTATGGTCACCTCACGAGGCACCGCCAGTGTGGGTGGCCTTGTCAGATTACAGATTCTCAGTCAGATAACCGAAACAGCGGAATGAGATTTACAAAAACATCCTGATATGCAAAATATATTAACTTAAGTACATTTAAGGTTTCATATCCCTCAATGGATTTCGTCTGCACCTCGAAATCCCTCGACTTCCATCATAAAAAAGGACGATGGCAGTCGTAGCATCTGAACAGCATAATCTCCTAGTTCCACCTCCAAGTCACACACCATCCTGACTTGGAAATATATTTGGCGTTCCTTCATCGTCGCTCGCTCAAAATCTTGGAAGCCCATACCTAACAGCATTGTGGGAGCATAAATGGGTTAAAGAAGAAGACATACCATCATCTTCTCAAGGGCTACTGGGTTCGGGCACTAAATGCCAGCCTTGCCAGCGAAGCCCACATCCTACAGCCCAGCAACTCTGCACTGCCTGATGTGAAATGTAAATCCAATCAGTTTATGGGAGTTGTTCACTCTTTTTATTCAGGTTATGGCTCGACTAAGTTAGCAGAAATGTGAATTTCAAAGGAAAATATCTTCTCCTGGTATCAAAGATGGTAATTTCAGCGATAAGCCCAGATTTTGGAACAAGATCCCCAACTGATTTATTTTCTTTTTGAAACCAACAGTTCCCTTTTTGTCGAATCTGAATTGCCGATACGAACATTTCAATTAAACACGTCACAATCGTTATTGAGTTACCAGCCTTTCATGGCACAAGAACATGCAGAAATCCATTTCTGTTGTTCTTTACATTCATTTACCACAGATGCAGTAACAATACGAAATATATCAACGTGGAAGAGTGTGACATGATATATTTGGTACGAAGAACGAGGAGAGACAATAAAAACTAAAAGCTACAACGCTAAAGTGTATGTGTAACCAGAGAAACCTGGAGGTATTTGTGCACACATTGTTGAAGGTGGCAGGGCAGGTTGACAAAACGGTTATACAAGCATACGGGATCCTGAACTTCTTAAATAGCAGCATAAAGTACAAAAGCAAGGATGTCATAATAAACATTTATAAAACACTTGTTCGGCCTCAACTGGAGCATTGGGTCTAATTCTGGGCACCGCACTCTAGGAAGGGTTGGAAGGCCTTAGAGAAGGGCAGAGAAGATTTATGAGGACGATTCCAGGGAGGACGGACCTCAGTTACGTGGATAGAGTAGAGAAGCTGGGGTAGTTCTCCTTAGAGCAGAGAAGGTGGAGAGGAAGTTTGATTTGTACAATCAGACCTGCGTCCCCTGGTTACCTACCTTGCTGTCACTGGAAAAACGTTCTCCTTATTTAATCTATCTAAACGCTTCATGATTCTAATCACCTCTATTAAATCTCTACTCAAACTTCTCTGCTCTGACGAGTCAATCACAGCTTCTCCAGTCTCTCAATATAACTGAAATCCCTCTTCCCTGGAACCATTCTGGTAAATCTCCTCTACACCATCTGTAAGGCATTGACATCCTTCCTAAAGTGTAGTGCCCTATTCTGGGACACAGTATTCCTACATGGCGTCTAACCAGTGATTCCTACAGCTTTAGCATATCTTCTTTGACTTTGTAGTCTAAGCCTCTGTTTGATACAGCTTTTCTTTAAATGTAACCTCAGCCTATCCCGCCACATTCAAAGACTTGTGCATGTGCACCCCAGGTCCCTCTGTTCCTGCACTACGTTTGAAATTGTACAATTTCGTTTAAACATTCCCTCTTAATTCTTTCTACGAAATTGTGTCACTTCACACTTATCTGCATTAGATTTCATCTGCCATGTTTCTCTCAATTTCACCAGTCTCTCTATGTAATCCTGAAATAAAAAGAGAACATGCTGTAAATACTCAGCAAGCCAGGCAGCCTCTGTAGAGAGAGAAACAGTGTTAACGTTTCACATCGATGATCTTTCCTCAGAACTGGAAAACTTAGAGTTATAAAACATTTTAAGCAAATGCAGAGGCAGTGAAATGGGGAAGGGAGGAAAGATCAAATGGGAAGGTCTGTGTTAGGTTGGAAGGCAGGAAAGATTAAATTACAGTAGGTCTGATTGTACAATGCAAAAGGAGATGGTATGGGACCAGTAAAGAAACAAAAGCTGGGTCTAGAGGAAGTGTAAATGGGTATAGCAGAATCATGTCCCCTTGATGTGTGTTGATATCATCCTCACTGCTCACTATATTTTCGACTGTCTTGTCTTCTCCAAACGTTTCAGTTATCCCCTGTGTACACAAGCCCAGCTCATTAATATTTTGGTTCTCAAGAATAAGTCTATATTGCATTTTGAATCGATGGTCACTACTTGTTCCTTTCGAATTACAGGTCTACCCAAACCAAATATATCAATGGATTCCAATGTTCTTGTGAAGGGTGGAGAAGTCACCTTTAACTGTACAAGCCCACGGGAGCTTCCTGGCATCACATTTTACTTATACAGACATGGAGAAACGAATCACTCAGATGTCCAGCATGCTGCTGCAGGGTGTAATTCTCTCACCTTCACCATCAGGAATATAGGTCATTCCGATGGAGGAAGTTACACCTGCCTGTACAAAGCGGATGTGAGCGGAAGGCGGCTAACACCGGCTCTGAGTGACCCTGTACATATAACTGTAGGAGGTGAGTGAGATTCACAGAGTCACTGTATTTATCGGACCCCAGCACAAGGGGTGCTTGCATCATAGTTAGTGTGCATCAGTTGTTCTGTTTAAGGATTAAAACTGGCATGTAAATGACATCAATATGTTAAAATTCTTATTGGATGTTGACTCATAGGCTGCCCACTTTACACCCCGTCATACAGGACTGAACAGGTGGGTGATGTGACATTGCCCACTTTTACGCCAGTGCCCGAATACCCTTTGACTCTTATTCCATTAAGTGTTTGCTACTTACTGCGTGACTGATGGCAGAACTAAAGCGCTAACCATTGGATGGTTTTACTTCTCCAACTCCGATTAAAAGTTTGATTCACTCGCTTTCTCCTGTAGTTCCTCATCGATTCTATAATAGTGCAAGATTAACCCTAGGGAAGCTGAGAAAAAAAAATATTCACGTTACCGACTTTAACAAAAGGTCATTTTAACCTGGTAAGCAATAAGCAAAACAAACAATCTGCTGTTTGAAATATACAACAGTTCAGTCGGCGTCTGTGGAGAGAGCAGGATGTTGTGACAAAGGTCTGCGCCTAAAAAATTAGCTCAACTCATTCTCTCCTCGCATGCGCAGTTTTGACCCAATGACCAGAATGAAACTTACAGAATGAAACTGACTAATTTACGTGCAATCTGTTATATTTTTGCCGCCAGCTGGGAACAGTCGCTTTGTCCCAGAACACGGTTAATATCCAATGAAAGAATCAAAGAATGAACGAGGCAACTAATCAATCGAACAATGAGAATCAGCTTCGTGCTGCGTCATGTTCTCCCAATGCATTGTCACGTCAACTGCATGCCAAACCCCCGCCGACTTTATTACTGATTCGCTGATATTGCAGCACTGATTTATTGCGGGTCATTTATTATAAAAAACAGAGAGGAGGAGAGAACGACTTTGAACATCTGAGGCACGTTTTCGAAACAGTGAAAATCCAAGGCACCGCTAACATTAAGTATCGCGAGTGTTGGAAATGCTATGCCATTTTATGTGAAGAGACAAGGGAATCTGAGGTCCTTCTCCTTAGAGCAGAGAATGTTAAGGGGAGATGTAATAGAATGGTTCAAAATTATGAGGGTTTACGATAGAGCAGATAAGGAGAAACTGATTCTACTGGCAGTAGGGTCGATAACCACAGGGCACAGATTAAAGATCACTGGCAAAACACAGAGGTGAGATAAAATTATTAAATGAACAAGCGAGTTGTTGTAATCTGGAATGCACTGCCTGAAAGTGAGGTGGAAGCAGATTAAATAGTAACATTCCAAAGGGAATCGGACATATACTTGAAAGTGAGAACAAAATGCAGGGCTTTGGGGAATGAGCAGAGGTTTGATACTATTTGTATAGCTCTTTCACAGGCACGATGGGCCAAATGGACTCATTCTTTTCTGTGCAATTCTATGATATTATATCAACCTTTTAATTTCTTATGTATTTTTTCTGCTTTGGAATTCACTCCGGATCCACTGCCTATCGGTGGCTTCTGTTAAGCTGCAGATTATCTATTTTTTGTAGAAACTGTTGTTTAACTTGGTTACGCTGTGTCCCTTTACCTCACTTAGATAAATCCTTTGCGCTGGAGGCTGGTGTTGGCTCTGCTGTGGGTCTGATTCTCATCTTTGTTCTGTTGGGTGTGTGCTTCTGGAACAAAGGTGGGTTAATCAACATGCATTATCCGTTCATTACAGACACGCAGACCATGCTTACTGCCGCCTCTCCATGAACACAGTACTGACAACCTCCTCCAACCATCTCCCACTTCACCCATAAGCTCGGACTGTAAATATTTGGAAATCGTAGACTGACAGGCGAAATAGCGAGGGTCGAAGCAGAAAGGGTCCTGGGTAGAAATGCGTCTTTGGTGGAAGCACATAACGGGAGTATTTTAAATAGCCGCCTGTTATTTGCTCCATCCGATATTTAGTATCATTGATTTCAATGGAATATAGATTTTAACGTAGAATGGGTGGCTCAACGCTACTGCTAATTTTGAGCAACTGCATTACTGGGGTACAAATGTGTCTTACTTGATCGTGCAAGATGGATGATATCGCATTTGCCACCTATGGTATTCCCCATGTATGGAACTGAATGTCCTGTGGGGTGTAGAACATGCAGAGTGAGCGATACCGCCCATTTTCCTTTACCAGTCAAGTGGAATTCCAACCCACAGTGTCACATTGTAACGAATGAATCGAAAAACTCGGTATTCTTAGTCTGGAAGGAGACGGCTGAGAGGTGATGTTGTGGAGGTGGTTAGGGTAGTACATGAGTATGGAGGAGGAAAATCTGCAACACAGCATGGAATGAAATTATAGTTTAGCGGAGCAGGAAATGGGCGCTGTGTACAATGGAAATCCTGCCTGAATTCGACCGTTTCCCACCGGTGGGTTAATTTAAAAGTACCCCCTTCGGGTTCCTTCATAAAACATTGGGTGGTTGTGTCGGGACAGTTATGGTGCTGGGGCACAGGTTTCTGTGTCCAAAAGACCTTTTCAGCTCATTGACTCTACTCTTATTCCTATTTTGTAAACCATTATTTGGCTCAGATTTCTAACACTTACATTTTCTTCTCAGGGAAGTGGAGAAGCAGCAGAGAAATGAGGTGAGATCATTGACTGTTGAATTGTCAATTACAACCACACCTGGCCAAGATAAAACTCAGATGCAGATGTTCAGGAATAATTGTACCCTGTATACTTCACTTCCTTTTCATATTTGAAAGAAACTCCCCCACTCACACTCACGCACACACTCCAACACGTGTGTATATACATACATACACTCACAAATTCATATACATATACACAGACTGGTATACATAATCACATATATTCACACACAAGGACACATATATTTTCTCATACGTTCAGTGAAAGACACAGATACACGCTCATAATAAAGCATACACTCAAACTCAAACACACACATATTAAAACACACATACACACACTCAAACACACAATCATAATAAAACACACACACACTCAAACACACACACAATCACACACACTCAAACACACACACAATCACACAAACTCAACCATATTCAAACACTAATCCAGGCAGTTTTCACTTACTTCAGTAATTTTGTTTGCATCTGCACTACATCCCTTTAAATGTGTTTTTGTTCATTATCTCATTAAACTATAGCCTTTCTCATCTGGGGATCCCATATTAACGACAGCTCAATGAGAGATGAAATCCCTCTTTGTGCTCACTGAATCGATATCGCGAATCGGTTTGTGATGATTTCATCAAATTCTTATTTTTAGCCCAATGGAAATTCTGCTCGCCAAAAAGATTGTCCAACGGGAGGAAATATTCACAAACTATGTAATGGTGCCGCTCCACATGGTGAGAGCAGGAGATAGGTCCTCATTAATCACCCTAGACGTCAAACTAATCATTAGTTCCAGGGTAACAAGGAATAACCTGGCCTGGGAACAGTTGGATAAACACATGTTCCAGGACGTGGGCAGAGAGATACTTCTACATATAACATGGGATCCATGTCTGAAATCCAATCAATACCTGTATCAAGAATTTAATGATCTGTGCCATCGAAAATAAAATGATTAATTGACGATATATGTTGTTTTAAGGAACACAGCGCCTCCTGGTGACCAAAGCAGTGAGACCCTAACATGTAAGTTCAGTTTTGTATTCCTACATCCAAAATTCTCCTTTGCATTTAGCTTTTCTTGCAGTTAACGAAAAGGAATGAACACAATATTATTGTTACATTTCTAGTAACCGTTTGTAGACATTTTATTGTATTAGCAAACCAACTGTGAATCACATAAACTGTCAATCATTCTGAATCATTTAGTGAATCTGACCAAGAATCAAAATAAACTCTGAATATATATTTTCATCATTCAATGAAAGTGATTTTTCAGACAGGGAGTGATGAGGGAGTGTAGTCAACAGATGCAGAGAGGATAGTCGGAAAGAGGTCGCTGGACCCGGCACATAGATGTAAAACAAACCCCTTTTTTATTCCGACCCACTGTGCTAATTTGTTTCTAATAGGAAATCTGATCATGCATTGTTTTAAATATTTATATATTTACAGTACAGTAGTGTAATAGATGGCAATTGCTGAAGCAAGTGGAGTCGGTAAAAGCATCACAGGTTTTTGCAAACATGCTGAGAAGCTGCACCACGCCACCACTGGTGGATAGATGTAATTACAGTATGCCAAATTTCTGTCGCAGATTTTGATTCTACAAGTGAATCAAGCAGAGGAATTTATCATGAGCAATGTGAAGCAACTAATTACAATCGGAAGTGCGATTTATAAAGAGCACAAAAGATTTGTATGGTATTGCTCATCGAATTCGCAGTACAATAGGCATGTGGAGTCCGGGCTAAGTAGAGTCTTCAAGTGCAGCATTGCAGGGTCATCTTCTTAGGGTGTCAGTCGGAACCGAGGATGACTTGCTGCCACACTAAAAATTAGTTCTCAGGTGACTACACGCTCTGCCAAAGGTGGGGCAGACGGTGGTTGAAGGGGTGGGTTGGTGGGCTGCATGGGTTGACGTGCGCTCCTTCCACTTTTTGCTCTTATAGGGTAGTGGATTACTGGACCGGGGTACACAGATGTAATTAAATTCCAATGTTGGCCGTCTTTCCCTTTCGTACAATACTTCACGTTTTATTGTTATTTAATGTTAAATAGCAAAACCCTTTCAAAGATGTGAAGCTAACACATTGGGTTAGGAGGAGCATCGAACTTCTTCTCCAGTAACGTTTAATGCGTTGTAGTGCCACCCGTGGTTAGATGGTGTAACAACAGTGTGAGACATTTACATATAAAGTTTCCAGAATAAAGGATCACATAGGTTATTATAATGAGAAAAGATTGAACAAAAAGGATGACAACATTTTTACAACAGCAAGTAAGATTTTGTAGAGAGGTAGCAACATGCCTGTATGATGTAAATATTTCGGAATCAAGTGTTTCCTTATTCAAATAGCTAAAGTTATTATCATGGATAAAAATGCATTAATATTCAACAATCGAGAGTTTAGCACTCATTGAGATCACAGGACAACTCTAGATTAGGCAAGCTATCGCTGCATCAGCGATAATCCGAGAAACATCAAGTCATACAGTGAAAATCTACTGCCCATGTCGAGAGAAACCTCAGCCAACCCATCCACTTCCTGGAGAAACCGAGGAATTGAGAAGGGAAGCTCAGCATAGGAGGTGCATTCACTTCCTAGTGGATAGTCAAATACCCATTGGTAGTTGTCAATGGCCAGCTAGTTCCCACTATTGAGTGTGGAGATGGTGTCCCATCCATATGATGATAAACGAAACCTCCATAGGAATAAAACTCTTTAATAAAAGAGGGAAATGCTCTAAGTATTTAAACATCAATCCATTTGTTATTGTGTTTTGTTTTGTTTAGATGCTGTTCTTAACCTGCAAACATTGCCGAGAGTAAATGCTGTAAGTTAAAAATGCACTGGGATTTTATTTTTCCATTGATGTGGACTTTTATCTCGCTCATTCCATCTCCTGGAACGATGTGTCCAAATATTTGTTGCCTTCTCCAACAGAGTTCTTCTTCTTTTGAAATATCACAATTGCCTTGTCCAGTAATTAATATACATGAGGACAAAAATGTTTTTGATCACACTTCAATATGTCTTTAAACGGCGACAGAATGATGTCCAATGCAGAATAATGAACGGATCTCTATTTTTCTAAGCGGATTGAACAAATGTATTTGCAATAGAACAATAATATTTGAGGGGTGAGGTGTAGATTTGATTACGCTATAGGAACTGAAGGGAAATTACAGAGTTCAATTACCACGAATGCAGCTGCAAACACACTCCTGTACAAGCGAATCTAGGCAGTGTACAGCATTTACAGTTTAACAATTGGTTAATGTCTGGAATATGCAGAGCATTTTGACATAAACAAGACCATATTCTATTTCACCCACTGAACCAACATGCGGTTTCCACGTCTTACACACAACATCCTAGTATCCCACCTGGAAAGTTAAGTTGTCCCTTCATTTTCCGATGCTGTCAGAGATAGGCGCTGGAACTTTTGGCTTAGAGTGGGCCTAAAACAGTGATCTGGATTCAGCCGCCCATTTTACACCTTACTGATGTCCCTTTCCATCGATGTCAAAGTGATCGGTGGCCGAACCCTTATCGTCCCTTCAGCACCTCTGATCAAGTAGAAAATTCCTCCCGCTCTCTGTTTCCATCATGTCCTGTTGCCCTGCTGCTGCTCGAGAGTCCCTTCTTGTTTTAAACAAACAGCATTACCTGAGTGAAAACTTCATCTGCAAATGTAACCGTTAGCATACAGTTAATACCCTTTAGAGCAGTGCAATATTCCCCGTTTAATACTGCTCACTCCAACAACGCTGCTTTTGACATTTTTCGGCTTCTGCCTTGGAGCATCAGCTGATAGAATTTCGCTGAACTGTTACCAGAGTGTAGTTGTTCGATTGCATTTCTGACCATTTGCACCATTCCTTTCAGAGTCAGCGAGACACCGTCCAAAACCTCGCTGAGGACTCCGTCCTCTATGCAGCAGTGAAGCTCTAGAAGACCAGGCACATCCATCTCAACAGTACCGGACAATGCCATGGTCATCAGCATTTCACCCATTAAAATATTATTCAGCGAGACTTTGTGTTTGCAAGAAGCCATCTATAGAAATGTAATCTGTGAGAAATGTCTGACCCCACTCCAGGTATTTAGTTTACTTTGTGCGTAATTTAAACAAACATTTTAGAACATGGTAACCAGGAGCCGGCCATTCAGCCCCTCGAGCCTTCTCTATGGAATGAGATCATGGTTGGTCTGAACCTCAACTCGGTTTACCCGGTTTGTGCCTAATCATTTGATACGCTGACCTAACAAAACTTTTCAATCCCTCTCTCGAAATCTCCTATTGTCCCCCAGCACAGAGCCTTTCTGCGGGTAAACTTCTAAATTTCTACAAAACTTCGCGTGAAGATGTGCTTCCTGAATTTGCTTCTGAGCGGCCTACCTCTAATTTTATAATTACCTTGTTATAGATTTCATTACCAGAAGAAATAGATTACCTATAGCCAACCTATCAGATAGTGTAAACATTTTAAGAACCTTGATTAATTTACACAATAATCTCCTGTACTCAAGGGAAAACAATTCAAGTCAATGCAACCTATCCTCAGAATGTAACTCTCTAAGCCCCGGTAACATTCTGGTGAATCTGCGCTGCACCCCTTCCAAGGCCAATAGATCCTTCCTGAAGAGCGATGCCCAGAAATGACCGCAGTATTCCAGACCGGGTCTGACCAAGGATTTGTACAACTCAAGTTTAAATTCCATCCTTTTTGCCATGTTCCTTGAGATAATTGTGACTGAATCGTTGTTTCTGTGTAGCCGGGCACAAAATGCAAACTTGGCCCACAGTCATGAATTTGAATAATCGATTAACCACCGGATTGGGGGCTATCAATTTCGCCAATACTCTCGGCACCACCTTGCAGCAGGAGGGTAGAAGCGGTGTTTTAGTAAAGTAAAACTACTTACTAAGCTTGCACATTACAGAACGGACCTCACTTTGGGGAAATTAGAATAGATCAGGAAACTTCATGAACATCTTTGCCCTCTCCGCTACTGCTGGAGTTTCCTCCAGGAAGTCAATTTCTGCTCTAAATAATTTGGTGTAAAATATGTTTTTGCTTTTACTGCCTGGGTGCTAAGTTTCACCATAGCAGAGCGCTGAATGTTAAATCTGGCGCAGAGTATCGCGCGCACCTTGAGGAATGGGATTGACTTTCCTTTCACTGATAAAAACGGGGTTTATTATGTTAAAACTGTGCGATTCCCCTCTGCCCTGCCAGAGTTTCCTCTCTGCGCTCTGCCCGGGTGATGCTTTGTTGCAGGAAATAATTATAACTGTTAATGGCATGGAAGATGATTTAATAGCTTTATAATAGCATATGCATTTGAGCGTACAGCAATGTCATGCGTTCAATATCTGAATAAGGGCATTACAATTTCGCAGAAGTCTAATTACACAGTAGTGGTGTTTGTTTATTTACTACAAGGTCCCATGAGATTGGAAAGTCCAATAAAAACAACTTGCATTTATATCCTTTCCTTAAACGGTCCAAGGTGTTTCACAGGAAGGTAATCAGAAAAAAATTGAGATCGAGGTATCTGAGAAGATATATATTCCTTGGCTTACCTAGAGTGCAAAAATCAATCTGTCTCAGCCTTGAATATGCTCAACGAATCAGCATCCACAGCCCTCTGGGGTAGAGAATTCCAATGATTCATAACCCTCTGAATGAAGTTATTCCTCCTGATCTCAGGAATGAATCTATTGAACCTTCGTTGCACCACTCCTAAGGCATGTATATCCTTGCTCCGATAAGGAGATCAAAATGGCTGAGACGTTAAACCGAGTCCCCGCTTACTTTCTCAAGTAGACATAAAGTATCCAATGGCACTATTCGATAATGCGCAGGGGCGTTCTCCCCTGTGTTCTGGACAATGTTTGTCTCTCAACCAACATCACTAAAACAGATCATCTCCACCTCATAACAACAGAAAATGCTGGAAAAACTCAGCAGTTCAGGCAACATCCGTGGAGAGAAATATGAGTTGACGTTTCGGGCCGGAACCATTTTTCAAAATTGAAAAGAAAATAAAATCGATCGAAGGCAGGACTGCGATCGACAAAAGATGTAAAAGAGACAATAAAAGTTATTCGAAAGCAAACGAGATGGTTATAGGCTGGTGGAGACAAAAGACAGCTGAGATTACGTGTGAAGTGAACTAGCAGGTAAGAGACAGCTGCCAGGTGAGAGGGAGAAACAGAAGGAAATGCGGGTGGGAAGGAAGACCCAAAACAAACGGGTGGAAAAAATTATAAGTAAAAAAGTAATAGGGGACGAGGTTATGATCTGAAATTGTTGAACTCGATATTGAGTCCGGAAGGCTGCAAAGTGCCTAATCGGAAGATGAGGTACTGTTCCTCGCATTGCACTTCGTGGGACATTGCTGTGCACAAATTGGATGCCGCATTTCTGACATTGCAACAGTGATTGCTCCTCAAACGTACTTCATTTGCTCTACAGTGTTTCCTGAGTTCGTGAAATGGAGGACTTTATTTTTTCTTTCGACTTTAACAGGGTGGAAATACCTTGCCCTTACTAAAGCCCCACAAAACATACTTTCCGCCCTCTTTCACGTCCACACATCTCCACTAACGGGTGGGTAAACCTATATCGCTCATGATACACTAGCTCCCAAAGATGAAATTACAAACGTTGTGTGGACCAGCGGTCAGCGCTTTGTAAAAGTGAGAACTGAAGATTGGGCTGAAATCTGAACTGTGATTCAGAAAGTGGGAGGACCAATCATCGGCAGCCAATGAGGAACAAGAGGGGCTGCTCGCTCACCGTGGACACCATCACATATTCAGGCATTACCCATTGAACTGAGCTGTTTCTGGGAGCCTGAGATTAACTCCTGCTCCGATATAATTAAATGTTTGGAGGTGATGAGTCTGTGGGAGAGGCGCTCAAAGAAGCAAACAGCAGCCCTTAGACAGCAGCGCTCCTCTCTCTGTCCAAAGTTTGCGTGCTTAGCTGTCAGTGTGGATGTAGCTCAGTGGTAGAGCGCATGCTTTGAATGTATCAAGGTCACGTGTTATAATTTTTAGTCTCTCCAAGCACATTATGACTGTAATTATGAAAATATAATCTCTATTTTCTCTGACAGAGAGCCAGCTGCCCAGCGATACTGATGGCTCACAGCTTTTAAATACTTTTCTGTTCTCAAGGTTTCTGCTCATCTTTGAATATTTCAAAAACAGGTCTGTGGCATAAATGCAATGACCAAGGTTTAGTTTCCAAGCTGACATCCGATCTTTGAATCAGCAAGTGAGATGGAAGAACCACAGGGCGTCAAACAGGAACTAGAGCTGTGGCTGCTCGCTCAGCATTGTGACGTCACACAATCTGGCCAGTCTGTGACTGTGGGTGAAGAGCAGCTCCGGCCCACTGAATGTTTCTGGAGCCTCAGCTGTTGTAACCTGCTGCCCTCATAAAGCAACATTCAGCAACTGTGGTTAAAGAAAATGCTTGGAGATGCAACTTAGGCTCGCATACCACTGAGCTACATGTCCGGGGCACCAAGCTAATGACATCAAGGATAGAAGGACTGAGTTCCTTACTTTCTCAATGCCAACATTCATTTGCTGGACTTAAAATAAGCTCCTTTTTTGCTCCGAGTATGTACTGAATATGTGCACCTAATACAACTGTGGGTGATGAGAAGAAACCAGGGCTCAGCACAGAAGTGTGAAAGGGGCATTGAGCAGGAAGACATGGGGACTCCTTGGGCTCCTCCCTCAGGGAAAAAGGAGACTAAGAGGAGACCTCAGAGAGGCCTTTATCATTATGAAGAGATAACAACATATAATCATAGAATCTTACATCACAACAGGGGCATTTGGCTCCGTTGTGAGAGTGTCGTCTCTTTGAAAGAACAATCCAATTTAATCCCACAGCCCACTATTTGCCCCATAACTATCCTTCTAAGAACATATAAGAAATAGGAGCAGGAGTAGGCCATTTGGGCCCTCGCGCCTGCTCCTCCATTGAATAAGATCATGGTTCATCTTCTACCCCAACTCCACTTTCCTGCACTATCCCAATTCCATCAATTCCTTTAATATCCAAAATTCTATCGATCTCTGTCTTGAATTTACTCAAGGATTGAGCATCCACAGTCCCCTGGGGTGATTAATTGCAAAGATACACCACCAACTGAGTGAAGAAATTTCTCCTCTTCCCAGTCTTAAATGGCCGTCCACTTATTCTCAAACTGTGACCGCTGGTTCTATACACTGCAGCCAAATGAAACATTCTCGCTGCATCTAGCCTGTCGAGCCCTGAAAGAATTGTATATGTTTCGAGAGAATATAGGCCTAGTCTACTCAACATATATTATTAGTACAATCCCCCTATCCCAGCAATCAGTCTGGTGAACCTGTGTTTGCACTCCCTCTAAGGCACGTGTATTTTCCCTTAGTTAAGGAGAACAAAAGTTTTCACTGACAGTCTGAATGCTTATCCTCACATGTAGCATGTACATTGCACTTGTTGACTAGGATCAGTTTCTGAGGATCCTCGTTCTCTATCTCACATCAGTTCCCTTTAGTCAGTCCACTATCAATCAGACTAATCCCGTTGTAACCCTGTAGCTCCCTACGAGGTGTTACCGAGATCTGGAGCAAACTGTTCAGATGCTGCTGCCGACTTCATTTCGTTAAGTTTCTGCTCATCTCCCCTGTAAACATTAAAAGAAACTGCAGCAAAGCAGCAATTGTGAAGGTTTTGTGACCAGACCAAAATCCGATGTCCGAAACAGAAAGTGAGGTGGAAGAACGACAGGGAGTCAAACAGGAACAAGAGCTGTGACTGCTCGCTCTGCATTGTGAATACACACGATCCCGTCAGCCAGCTGCTGCTGTGAGCTGAGATGTTGAGGAGTCCGGGTTGATGAGGAGCAGCTCCGGGCCAATTCAATGCTGGTGGAGCCTCAGGTGTTGGAACAACTTGCTGCCCTCATGAAAAGTGGATGTTTAAACTAGTGGATGGGGTGCTGATCAAGCGCACTGTAATCAAGGGAAAAATTAACTGGCACTTGGGAGCTTTAAATTAGTGAAGTAGAGCCACCACGAATTTGTAAAAGGCAGATGGTGTTTGACTAATTCAATTCAAATTTCTGCTAAAGTAACAGGGCGGATTGATGAAGGGAATGCAATGGATGTTGTCTACATGGATTTTAGGAAGGCATTTGACAAATTACCACATAGAAGGCTGGGTACCAACATTGCGCCACATGGAATAGGCAAGTTAGATATGGAATTGGCTTAAGGACAGAAAACATCGTGTTGTGGTAAATGGTTGCCTTGCAGACTGGAGAATCGTAGACAGTGGTGTTTCGCAAGTGTCTGTGTTGGGGCCACTGCTTTTTTGAAATGTTTAAATGACCTGCATATTTGTATACAGAGTAGAATTTCTAAAATTGCTGATGACACCAAACTTGGGGGTGGGTGACAAACAGTGGGGATGATACCAATAGACTGCAACAGGACATAGATAGGCTAGCAAAATGGGAAGACAAGTGGCAGATGGAATTTAATACAGAGAAGTATGAGGTGATGCATTTTGGCAGAAATAACAGGGAGGGGCAATATACACTTCATAGCACAGTTTTAAAGAGTGTGCAGGGAGAGAGGGACCTGGGAATTAATGTGCATACGTCCCTGAAGGTGGCAGGACATATTAGGAGTGTGGTTAGCAAAGCATATGGGATATTGGGCTTCATAAATAAAGGTATTGAGTACAAAAGTACTGAAGTTATGATGAACGTTTATAAAGCACTGGTTATGCCATAACGGGAGTATTGCGTTCAGTTGTGGTCACCACATTTAAAAGAGGAGATTAACACAATAGCAAGGATGGATATTAGCACTAATTATGTGGTACCCGTAGGGTTAGAGCTGACACTTACCAAGGGGCAGAAAAAGATAGTGGGAGTTGTATACAAACATCCAAAAAGTAATACTGAGTTTGGGGCTTACATTAAACGGGAAATTAGAGAAGCGTGCAATAAGGGCACAGCAGTTATCATCAGTGACTTTAATCTACACTTAGATTGGGCTAACCAAATTAGTAACAATACTGTGGACGAGGAAATAGTAGACTGTATACGGGATGGTTTCCTGGACCAATTTGTCGAGGAAACAACTAGAGATCAGACCATCTTAGACTGGGTATTACGTAATGAGAACGGATTAATTAGCAATGGTGTTGTGTCCGGCCCCCTGGGGAGGAGCGATCATAATATGATAGAATTCTTCATTAAGGTGGAGAGTGAAATAATTGAATCAGAGACTAGAGTCCTGAATTTAAATAAAGGAAACTCCGATGTTATGAGTCAGACAAAGGGATTAATTAATAGGGGGAAAATATAATATGAGAGTAAGCTTGCAGGGAACATCAAAACGTACTGGAAAAGTCTTTATAGATATGTGAAGGGCAAAAGATTGGTGAAGTCAAGCGTAGGTCCCTTGCACTCAGAATCAGTGGAATTTATACTGGGGAACAAAGAAATGGCAAAACAATTAAATACATACTTTGGTTCTGTCTTCACAAAGGAGGACACAAATAACCTTCCAGAAATGTCGGGGAACATAGGTTTGAATGAGAGGGTGGAATTCAATGAAATCAGTATTTTTAGGGAAATTGTGTTAGGGAAATTGACGGCATTTAAGGCCGATAAATCCCCAGGGCTGGATAATCTACATCCTAGGCTACTTACAGAAGTGGCCCTAGAAATAGTAGATGCATTGCTGGTCATCTTCCAAAATTCTATAGACACTGGAATAGTCCCCATAGATTGGATGGCAGCTAAATTAACCCCACTATAAGAAAGGTGGTAGCGAGAAAACGGGGAATTATAGATCGGTAAGCCTGACATCGGTATTGGGGAAAATGCTAGAGTCCATTATAAAAGATGTAATAGCAGAGCACTTGTAAAATAGTGACAGGATCGGACAAAGTCAACATGGGTTTACAAAAGGTTAATCATGCTTGAATAATCTACTGGAATTTTTTGAGGATGTATCTAGTAGAATATATAAGGGAGAACCAGTGGATGTGGTGCATTTGGAGTAACAGAAGGCTTTCGATAAGGTCCCGCATAAGAGATTAGCTTGCTAATTTAAAGCACATGGCATTGGGGGGAATGTATTGAATTGAATAGAGAACCGGTTGACAGACAGGAAGCAAAGAGTTGGAATAAACGGGTCTTATTCCCAGTGGCAGGTAGTGATTAGTCGGGTACCACAGGGATCGGTGCTAGGACCACAGCTGTTCACAATATACATTAATGATCTAGCCGAGGGAACTAGCTGTAATATCTGCACGTTTGCAGACGACACAAAGCTGGGTGGGGGAGTGTGCTTTGAGGAGGATGCAGTGAAACTCCAGTATGATATGGACAGGTTGGGTGATTGGGCAGATGCATGGCAGATGCAGTACAATGTGGGTAAATGTGAGGTTATCAACATTGGTGACAAAAACAGGAAGACAGATTATTATCTGAAAGGCAACAGATTCGGAAAAGGGGAAGTACAAGGAGACCTGGGTGTCCTTGTGCACCAGTCGCTGAAGGTAAGCATGCAGGTGCAGCAGGCGGTTAAGAAGGCAACTGGTATGTTGGCCTTCACAGCGAGAGGATTCGAGTAAAGGAGTAAGGATGTCTTGCTGCAGTTGTACAGGGCCTTGGTGAGGCCACACCTTGAGTAATGTGTGCAGTTTCCGTCGCCTTATCTGAGGAAGGATGTTCTTGCCATGGAGGGAGTGCAGCAAAGATTCACCAGACTGATACCTGGGATGGCAGGAATGACGTATGAATAGAGATTGGGTCAATGAGGCTTATATTCGCTGGAGTTTCGAATAATAAGGGGGGATCCATTGAAACTTATAGAATTCTAACAGGACTAGACAGACGAGATGCAGGAAGGGTGTTCCCGTTGGTGCAGGAGTCCAGAACCAGGGTTTACAGTCTAAGGATAAGGGGTAAGCCATTTAGGACTGAGATGAGGAGGAATTTCTTCACCCAGAGAGTGGTAAACCTGTGGAATTCTCTACCAGAGAAGGCAGATGTGGCCAAATTATTAAATATATTCAAGAAGGAGCTAGATATATTTCTTAAGGCTAAAGGGATCAAGGGATATCACAGAAAGCAGGGACCAGGTTCTGAATTTGCATGATCAGCCATGATCTCATTAAATGGTGGGACAGGCTCGAGGGGCCGTATGTCCTACTCCTGCTCCTATCTTCTATGTTTCTTTGTTTGTATGTTTCTCAGAAGGATGTGAAGACACTTGAGAGGGTGCAGAGGAGATTTAACGGTGATGGGGGATCTTAGTTACAAGGACAGGTTGGAGAAGCTGGATTTTTATCATTACAGCAAAGGAGGTTGAGGTGTGACTTGATAGAGGTGATTATGACAGGTTTGCCTTGGCTACACGGGGAAAGGCTCTTCCCAACAGCTGATGTTACAATGACTAAGGCACACAGATTTAACCTTTTGGGCAAAAGATACAGGTGGGATGTGCGGAAAAACGTTTTGATTGAGCGAGTGGTGACGATCTGGAAGTCGCTGCCGTAAGAAGAGGCTGGAAGTGGAGACACTCAAATTTTTCTAACGGAGACTGGATAGGCACTTGAGGGAATTAAAGTTGCAGGGCTACGGGGTAAGAGCGGGGGAATAGCACTGACTGGATTTCTCTATAGACAGCCGGCAAGGACGCAATGGGCCGAATGACCTCCATCTGTGCCGTTATGATTCTATGACTATGTTTGAAACGATTGCTTAAGGATTCAATGCCGCATGCTCCCGAACGGAGATAATCGGCCACAGAAATGTCCTTATGACTGTGTAGGTATGAGGTTAATTTAGAACAAATTGTTAATACAATTAAGTTAATTCACATCTAAAAACAGGCTGTGCAGTGCGTTTTTGAACTGAGTGCGTTTTAAACAGAGTAGTGCGAGTTGAGTGAATCAGGGAGTTAGGTGAGGAGCGGGAGGAGGAGTTCCCTTGCTTCGCCTTTGCTTTTCCTAATTTTTCACCCTGTAGGAATTGGTTCTTACTTTACACCAAGTAACGAGTTCGAGAGCAGGAGCAGTCAAACAACAACTGCAAAACCACTAAAATGACCTCACAACCATGGAAAGAGCTGATTGCTAAGTAGGACCTGGTGACTATATGTACATTCCAGTCGTTAAAGTAAAAGTAAAGTCTATAGATTAGAATAAGTAGTGTTTAAATAATATAAGGTCCCTAGTGTAATTAATGGCCCAGAAATTAGGGTCGGGGGCTTCCCGCGAGTGCAAGCCCCCGACCTACACTTACCTAGCATGCCGACATTTCAGACCTCGGCCTGAGTGGAAGCGTCTGTGGCCCGGTCCAGGTCCCGGCGCGCTGTGCTAGCGTGATCCAGCGACGTAGTTAGTTCGATGAGCCAGCTGGGATCACGTGAGTACTGGGCAACTAATCGGAGGTTGCAAAAGTTCATTCGTGAGTTTGATAGTAAGAACTGTCAAACTCATGAAAACTCCGGGCGCCCAAAACAGTACTTAAACTTAAAATAAAAGTTAAAAAAATCCCACTAATTAAATGAACTATTAATAACATTAAAAAACTATTTAAAAAATTATTCAAATTTCGGAAAACATTTTTTTTCACGAAATCGGGTCCAAAAATACACTTACCTTACGGTAAATTCTACTAAAATAATAAACCTGTGGAAAAAAAATTCTAACTTTAATTATTGGACCACTTACCTTTTAAAATGCAGTCCTTATGCCCGATTTTTACATTTCTAAAATCTAAAGACTTACACTCACGGAAAAATCTGTAAAAGAAAACGTAAGTGCAAAGCGCACGCAGAGACTCCCTTGCGCACACGTTCGTTCAGAGGTCCGGAAATGCCAGTTTCCCACGCATGCGCTATGCATGAAAGAAACTGGCACTTCCATCGGGTCCACGCGTGGGTACTCCGTCCATACTCACGTGTTGGGACCCGAATTACTGGGCCATTATTCTTTAATTTAAAGAAAGTAAAGGGAGTAAATTAAGAGTAGGGCATGGCAGGGCAACTCGGCAGTGTGGAGTGCTCCTCCTGTGCTATGTGGGAAGTCAGGGACACTTTCTGTGTCCAGGGCGAACATGTGTGCAGGAAGTGTCTCCAGCTGCAGCTAGTCGAAATCCGTCTTTCGGATCTGGAGCTGTGGCTGGGGTCACTGCGGTGCATCCGCAAAGCTGAGATCTTCATGGATAACATGTTTAACGAGGTGGTCACACCGCAGATAAACAGTGCACAGGCAGACAGGGAATGGGTGACCGCCAGACAGAGTAAAAGAACTAGGAAGGTAGTGCAGGAGTCCCTTGGGTCCATCTCCCTCACCAACATATTTTCTGCTTTGGATACTGATGGGGGAGATTGTTCTTCGGGAATGCAGCAAGAGCCAAGTCCGTGGCACTAGCAGTGGCTCAGCTGCACAGATGGGGAGGAAAAAGATTTGGTGAGCAATACTGATAGGTCATTCGAACGTATGGGGAACAGATAAACATTTCTGTGGCTGCAGACGTGACTCCGGGATGGTATTTTGCCTCCCTGCTGCCAGGGTCAATGATATCACTGAACGGCTGCAGGGCATTCTTGAGGGGGAGGGTGAAAATCGGAAGCCATGGTTCACATTGGTACCAAGGACATGGGTAGAAAGAGGGATGAGGTACTGCAATAAGAATTTAGGGAGCTAGGTAGCAGATTAAAAGCAGGACCTCAAAGTTTGTAATCTCTGGATTTCTCCCGGTGCCAAGTGCTAGTGAATATAGGAATAGAAGGATAGAGCTGATGAATGTGTGGCTAAAGAGTTGGTGCAGGAGGGAGGGCTTAAGTTTCCTTGATCACTGGGTCTGCTTCTGCGGAAGGTGGGACCTGAACAAGTCGGAAGGGATGCTCCTGAACCGGAACGGGACCAAAATCCTTGTGGGGAAGTTTGCTAGTACTGTTGGGGGGTGGTTTATAATAACTTGACAGAAGGATGGGATACGGAGTGCAGCTATAGAAGGGGCTGCTGCACAGCCAAATATAGAGGAAAAAACAAGTCATCCTGTAAGGCAGAGCAAATATGTAATGGCACAAGGGTGTATGTCAAGGCTGGGTGTCATTTGTATTAAGGCGAGGAGTCTTGCGAGTAAGGCAGCTAAATTGAAGGTATTGGTGCAACCATGGGGGTAGGAAATTGTTGCTATCACAGAGACATGGTTGAGGGAGGGGCAGGACTTGCAGCTCAATATTCCGGGATATAGAATTTTCTGGCGAGGCAGAGGGGTGTGTAAAAGAGGAGGACTTGTCACAATATTAATCAAGGAGTCAATTACTGCTGTATGGAGGGATGATATCTTAGCAGGTTCCTCTAATGTGGCCATATGGGTAGAACTTACAAACGAGAATGGTGCCAGCACTTTGCTGGGAGTGTACTATAGGCCCCCAAACAATCAGGGGGAGATAGAGGAACAGATATGTAGGCAAATATCAGAGAAGTGTAGAAATATTAGGGCAATAATAGTAGGGGATTTCAGCTTACCCAATATTAACTGGGATAGACCGACTGTGAAAGGCTTAGAGGGGCAGAATTCTTAATGTGCATCCAGGAGAGCTTTTTCAGCCAGCATGTAGAAAGTCCACCAAGAGAGGGGGCGGTAACTGGACCTAAATCTAGGGAATGTAGCCGGGCAAGTGGTAGAAGTGTTAGTAGGAGAGCATTTTGGTGACAGTTTCCATAATTCGGTGAGATTCAAGGTAGTCATGGAAAAGCAGAAACATGGACCGGAAATAAAGATTATAAATTTGGGGAAGGCCGATTTTTATATGAAAGGGAGGATCTGGCCAAAGTGGACTGATATCAGCTACTTGTAGGACAATCCACATCAGAGGAATGGGAGTCTTTCAGAAAGGAATTAAGGAGAGTACAACGCCAACGTGTTCCCGTAAAGGTCAAGGATGGGTTCAAAAAGCCAAATGAATCCTGGCTGTCAAGCGATATATAAGAATGGATTAGGAATTAAGGGGGGCTTTTGGTGGGTACAAAGGACTAAAAACAGTGGAAGCTCTAGAGGAGTATAGAAAAGACAGGGGACTACTTAAAAAAGAAATAAGGAGAGCAAAGAGGGGGCATGAAAAAACACTGGCGGGCAAAATAAAGGAAAATCCCAAGGTGTTTTTATAAGTATATTAAATGGAAGAGGATAACCAGGTAAAGAGTAGGGCCCATTAGGGACCAAAGTGGCAATCTGTGTAGAGAGCCGGAAGATGTAGTTGTGGTTTTAAATGAATATTTTGCATCTGTGTTCACTATGGAGAAGGGTGATGTCGGCATAGAAATTAGGCAGGGGGATTGTGATATACTTGAACAAATGAGTATTCAGAGGGAGGAGGTGCTAGCCATTTAAGCAGACATAAAAGTGGATAAATCCCCAGGCCCTGACGCGATGTATTCCAGGCTGCTGTGTGAGTAAAGGGAGGAGATTGCAGGGGGTCTGATATAAATGGTCAGAACCTCTCTGGCCACAGGGGAGGTGCCAGAGGACTGGAGAACAGCTGACGTAGAACCATTGTTCAAGAAAGTTAGTATGGATAAACCAGGGAATTACAGGCCACTGAGCCCAACATCAGTGGTCGGGTAATTACTGGAAAAAATTCTGAGGGACAGAATTATTCTCCAATTGGAGAGGTAAGGGTTAATCAAGGATAGTCAGCATTGCTTTGTCAGGGGGAGATCATGTCTAACAATTTGATTGCATTTATCGAGAGTGTGACTAGGTGTGTGAATGAGGGTAGTGTAGTTGATGTAGTCTACATGAACTTCAGCAAGGCTGTTGAAAATGTCCCACATGGGAGAATGCTCAAGAAGATAAGAGACCATGGGATCCAGGGTGATTTGGCACATTGCATCCAAAATTGGATTAGTGGCAGGAGACAGTCGATGATGGTCTAAGGTTGTTTTTGCGACTGGAAGCCTGTATCCAGTGGTGTACTGCAGGGATTGGCGCTGGGTACTTTGCTATTTGTTGTGTACATTAATGATTAAGATATGAAGGTAGGAGGTATGATCATTAAGTTCGCAAATGAAACGAAAATTGGTGGAGTTGTAAATAGTGAGGAGGGAAGCCTCAGGCTACAGGACGATATAGGCGGGTTGGTTAGATGGGCAGAACAGTGGCAAATGGAATTTATCGCTGAAACGTGTGAGGTGATGCATTTTGAGAATAATAATAAGGCATGGGAATACACAATGAATGGTAGGACCCTCGGAAGAACAGAGGATGAGATGGACCTTGGTGTGCATGTACATGGTGCATCCCTGAAGGCAGCAGGACAGGTAGATAAGGTTTTTAAAATGGCATATGGGTTACTTGCCTTCATTAGCCAAGGCATAGACTATAAGAGCAGGGAGGTTATGAAGGAGCTTTCCGCTGGTTCGGCCACAGCTGGAATACTATGTGCAGTTCTGGTCACCACACTATAGGAAGGATGTGACTGCATTGGAGAGGTTGCAGAGGAGATTCACCAGGATGTTACCTCGACTGGAGAGCTTCAGCTATGAAGAGACATTGGACAGGCTGGCGCTGTTTTCGTTAGAGCAGAGAAGGCTGAGGGGGACATGTTGATGTGTACAAAATTATGAGGGGCATAGATAGGGTAGATATAAAACAACTTTCCCCCTTATTAGAGTGGTCGTTAACCAGCATGCATAGATTTAGGGTAAGTGGCAGGAGGTTTAGAGGGGATTTGAGGAAAAATATTTTCACCCACTGGTTGGTTGAAATCTGGAAATCACTGCCTGAAAGGCTGGTAGATGCAGGAACTCTAAACATTCAAGAAGCGTTTAGATGAGCACGTGAAACGCCATAGCATACAAGGCTATGGACCAGGTGCTGGAAAATGGGATTATTATAGACAGGGCTTGATGACCGGCACGGACATGATGGGCTGAAGGGCCTCTTTCTGTGCTGTGTAACTCTATGTATTACTCCATTAATGCCATTTCAACGACATCTGACCCTCAACCAGAAAACAGTGACATTGCAGCTGATATACATTCCTTTCTGGTGCAAAAGCACAAAAGGAAAAGAGGCACAGCCATGGCTTACAAAAGAAATGAAGGATTCTATTAAATCCAAAGTGAAGTCATATAAAGTTGCCAGAAAATGTAGCAAGCCTGAGGATTGGAAGCAGTTTAGAGTTCAGCAAAAATGTGTCAAGAGATTGATTAAGAGGGGAAAAATATAGTATGAGAGTAAACTTGCAACGAACATAAAGGTGGATTGTAAAACTTCTGCAAGTCTGTAAAAAGAGAAAGATTAGTGAAGACAAATGTACGTCACTTACATTCAGAAATGGGAGTAATTATAATGGAGAACAAGAAAATGGCAGTGCAATTAAACAAATACTTTGGTTCTGTCTTCATGGAAGAGGACACAGTTAACTTTCCAGAAATGCGAGGGAACCAAGTGTCTAGTGAGAAGGAGGAATTAAAGGAACTTAGTAATAGTAAAAATAATAGAGCTGGAGAAATTAGTGGGAATGTAAGCTGATAACTCCCCTGTGTGACAATTATTCCTGTTTAACTTCCTCTACCTCTCTCAGTTTCTGTCTCCATTTGTACAACAATTTCTCGCAGCTTTCTCTTGCTCACAAACTCCTATCTTTCTCTTAAGTTGTGCTGAATGTGTGCTGCTTTCTTAATTTATATACATGTGCCTTTACTGTTTATGGCTTTCGTCCATGTAATTTCCCTCATTATATTGTTTTCTTTCTATTTTCCTCCATCTTATCTTTTGCCGGTTTCTCTTTCTGCCTTCTCAGTGTGTCTGCCCAATAATTTCTCCCTCTCTCGCTCTGTCTCTCTATTCTTCTTTCTCTCTTGTTTCACCATCCATTTCAGCACCTACATCACTTACTCTTTACATCTTTACCTATATTGATTCGTCTCTTGCAGTGTTTACTTTCTTTACCGTGTTACCTCTGCCTCTCTACGCGCTGCAATCAGTTGAACAAAGGCCCAGAAATGGAAAATCGGAGGAAATCCATCGTTTTGCTCTTCAGTATATCTGGCTGTTATATATTATTATGGACGCCCATTGTTGTTTATTTTCTATCTCTCCGTATGCCAGCCCTCTCTTCTTCCTCATCCTCCTGCTTCCCATTGAAACTTTCATTCCCAAATATGTGATCAGCTTTTACATGTACGTTGACGAAACCAGTTTTAATCCTCTGTCCCCTCTATCGCCACCCACTCCCCCCCCCTTTGATGTCGGACTACATTTCCAATATCCTGTTTTGGATGAGCCATAATTTTCTCTAAACAAACATTGGCATGGCTAAATGCATCATCTTTAGTCGCAGCCACAAATATTGTATCCTAATCACCAATATCAATCCCTACATTGGGCGTTAGCTGCCAATCACCCTCAGCACCTCTCTGATCATAGGTTCTGCGTTATACACAATAGTCACTCTATAACAAAGTTCACCTAATTCCGCGTCAGTAGCATCGCCGCATCCATCTTGCCACACAGAGTTCAGGCCCAATCTACTGAAATCTCCCCTTAGTACATTCCTCCCATCGCATGGATCAATCTATTAAACCGCCATTGCACTACCTTGAAGGCAAGTATACCCTTTCTGTATGAAATAGACCAACCCCGTGCGCAGTACTCCAGGTGAGGTCTCACAAAAGCCCTGTAGTACAATTGTAGTAAGAATTCCTTACTCTTGTACTCGACCCCATTGCACTAAAGGCAAACATGCCATTTACCTTTCTAATTGTTTGCTGTACCTGAATGTACAACTGAATAGTCGTTCAAATTACACTTAAAAATGCTTACAACTCAAAGTTGCTGTTTTACTTGAGGGAGCCAAATGCCTCAAAATTCAGTTTTCTGTTTTCAGGCTTAATCAGATCCATTCGAACCATATGCATTTGTTCAAAACTATCACGCTTATAACTTTTACGCTTACCATTATTGAGGATGAGATAACAGGGCACTTAGAAAATCATAATATGATTAGGCAGAGTCAACATGGTTTTTTGAAAGTGAAATCGTGTTAAGGAAATTTATTGGAGAATATTGAGATGCAACTGGAAGGGTAGATGAAGAGGAAGCAGGTTATCTGGATGTAGATTATTTGGATTTCCAAAAAGCATTCCACAAGGTGCCACTTACAAATGGTTATGGAAGATAAAGGCTTATTAGGTTGGTGTAAAACACTGGCATGGTTAGAGGATTGGATAACGGGCAGAAAACAGAGAGAAGGGAAAAACGGGTCATTTTGCGGTTGGCAGGCTCTTATTAGTGGGGTGCCGCAAGGGTTAGTGCTTGGACCACAAATATATACAATCATAAATAATGATTTACATGAAGGAACCTATTGTAAAGTATTCAATTTGATGCCGATGCAAAGCTAGGTGGGAAAGTCAATTGTGAGGGGGATACACAGATCCTGCAAAGGGATAGACACAGTTTGCATGTTTGTACAATAAACTGTCAGATGTACTAAAATGTGAGCAAATGTGAGGTTATTCACTTTGGTATAAAGAATAGAAAAACAGAATACATTTAACTGGTGACAAAGTATTAAATGTTGAATTTCAGAGAGAATTAGGTGTTATCGTACAGGAATATTAGTTGGTGGGTGAGTAGTTACAGCAGAACCCATGGGGGTTGAGGTTAATTTTTCCTTGACTTTGCTTGTAGGCTAGTTCCCATGTTAGAATAAAGTTGCTCGAGTGAAACTGATCCAAAACCATACATGTTCCAACTGTGGTTTCATACCGCTTTCATTGATTGGGTGAAATCATATATTGGTAAGGGAATATCTGTCACAAGAGCCTTCAACTGCGTCTTAGAGTGTTCAGATCTTAGGAGAATATGAATTGCTGCTGAATGAAATGTCTAAGATATTGTGGAACGCCGTATCACAGTAAATTTCAGATATTGTTTGATGCAGTGAGAGGAAAGTGGCTCCAATTGTTAATCATGCTATTTACACGGCACTCTTACGGGCCATACTTGTGTCCAGTTTATTTGGCTGGCCTGGTAAGGTCTGTAAAATTATTCCCGCATGAATAACTTGCTGGAAATAGCAATCACTAGCAAGGTTACCCTCTGTGGAGCTGGGTCATGACATTCTTGGACCTCCTTACATTGGAGAGAAAATGGAAAATGGGCGATACGTTTCCAGATTGCCGCGAGCAACCCATGAATTTAATATTATTTAAATTTATGTTTCGATGCCCGCAGTAGCCCTAACTACAGAAATGAATTGGTTATCTTGGCTCTTTCAGCTGTCGCAGCATCAGCGATGTCACCCACAGACGAGTACTGCTGAGGGGGTGCGAATACGTCCGGTCTCAATATTTAATGAAGGTTTTCTGAGGAGAAGCAGTCTGGTTACTGGGGGAGTGACGCTGAGTGGTGGTGAAGGATTTTCAGGTCCATTTAGGCAGTACATCAGCCGTTGAGGTAAATTTAGCTGAGAAGAGACAATCTGGGTATTTCCCGTTGATTGAAAGTTACATTTATATTGTGTTAGTTACAGATGATTCAGGTGATGATGTGCGACGGTTCCCTTCTGATGGGAACAGTTGCTCCAATGATACACGATGCTGCATCATCCTTCCAACTGGCCCTAAATCCATCCAATCAATCATCCTGTGTAACATTAATAATATCCTGGGCATGTTCAGTCAGCATTTATTTTAATTTTCACAGTTAATAACAGGAAAACATTTAATATTATAATCATACATGTGACGTTACATAACACAGTTTGTTAAGGAGAATATATTACAGTAACCTTGGATTTGCAACTTTGCTTAAAATGTTGTACCAATATCAATTGATCCATTAAACAGGTTTTGATCTTTATTGCAATGGCCGATAAACATTGTATGGATAGACATCAGCTATTTCTATTATTTAAATAATTTTGCAATTAAATGCAGTGGATAGTTTACCCCATTCTTTAGCTCCTCTCTGAATTTACCCTGGGTCAGCACATAAATAAATGTGTTTGTGCAGCAATTGAGAACCTGAAGCTTGAATCCCACCGATTCAATGTAATTAACATCACCATACTGAATGACAGTTGTACGGAGAGATAGAGAATAAACAACAATGGTCGTCCATAACAAAATAAAACTGCCCGATATACTAAAGAGCAAAACGATGGATTTCCTTCGGTTCTCCATCTCTGGGTCCTTGTGATTCTCTCCATTGCTGAGGCCCCGGAGTCCCCTCCGGACTCGACTGGACATTAAAATGTGTCTAGCGGTGAGAACATTGAGCAACAAAATCAGAACGAATGGGACACAAGGGATTAAAGTAAGAATAAAGATGTCAAACGCTGCCCAGGCGGGTGCAGTAAAAAAGGTTGCTTTCCAGACACAACCCCGGGGTACGTTCTCCATTATATATTCAGGGTCAAATACAAAGTACCAGGGAATGTTTATTAAACAGCCAAGCGCAATCACCACCCCGATAACAACAGCCGCAGTTTTCTCGGTGCAATATTTTGTTTTCAGCTTCGGACAACAAATGGCCACAAATCGATCGAAGGTGAAAACCACTGTGAACCAGACAGAGGTCGCCGTGGCTGCACAAAGCAAGACCATATTGAGACAGCACACGGGGGTAATTGTCATGAATGAAACTGGGAAATAAATTTCAACAATGCAGCTTAATATTACATCCGTACAAACTACCAGGAGATCGGCCGTTGCCATGGCGACCAGGTAGCGAGTGATACATTTGGAGAGACCGCACTTTCCTCGGGACAGGATCACAATCGCCGCCAAGTTAACTGCAAGTGATACACAGATCAGTGAGATTTGTTTCCACTCAGACACACTTTATATCCATCGTTATTACAGTTATTTTGAGTGAAGTTTCAGGTTGCTATTGCACTGATGAATGGGATATCATGTGTGCTCTGTTGCTTCCAATCAGCTCCATCGCTGAATTCGCATCTTTCTCCAATTTCTCTCCTAGCTCCCCTCATGCCCTCTACGAGCTCAACTTGTCTATGGGACCCACCTGCTGCTCACTTGCTCCTATTCCCACCAAACTGCTGACCACCCAACTTCACTTCCTGGCCCGCATGTTAGCTGATATTGTTAATGGTTCTCTCTCCTCACATACTCTCCCCTCCCCTTCAAACATGCTGTCATGAACAACTGCTCAAAAACTATCCTTGAAGCCTGTGTCCTTGCCAAGTACCGCCCTATCTCCAACATCCCTTTCATTACCATGTCCTTCTTCGTGCTGTCTCCTCCCAAGTCCGTGCCCATCTTTCACAGAATTCCATTTTGGACCACGTCATATCAGCTATCGCCCCCTGCCCGACTTCTAAATCGCCCTTACCAAAGTCAGAATTTGTATTCTATGTAACTGTGTCTGTGGTAAGCTATTCCCTCTCTTCCTTTCAGACCTGTCTCATGCCTTTGTCTGGACAAACCACCTCCAACGCCTCTCCAGCGTCATCCAGCTGGGTGGGACTGCAAACGCCTGGCTCTATTCTTATCTATATAACCATAGCCTGCAACGGCTTCTGTGCTCGCTCCAACACTGTTACCTCTGGCCCCATCTTATCATCATCTACATGCTACTCATCAGCGATATCATCTGTAAACACAACGTCTTGTTCAAAGGCACGCCGGGGACACCCAGCTCCATCTCACCACCACCTCTCCCAACACGGCACTTGTCCCCATTTTGTCACACCGCTTGTCAGATTGGATGAGGAAAAATTTCCTGCAACATATTATTGGGAAGACCGAAGTCATTGTATTCGTCCCTGCTTTAAACTCCATTCCCAGCCAACGACTACATCCCGCCCTGGCAAATTTATGAGGCTGGACCAGACCGTGCACAACCTTGGCATTGTAATTGACCCCGAGTTGAGCTTCCGACCACGTATCTTCTCCATCACAAAGACTGCCTACTTCCACCTCCGTAACATCACCCGACTCAGCCACTGCCTCAGCTCAACTGCTGCTGAACCACTCATACATGCTGCGGTGGCCTCTATGATTGATTACTCCAAATCCCTCCTGGCAACACTATCATCTTCCAACCTCATTAAGCTTGAGGTCATCCAAAACTCTGCTGCCTGTATCCCAACTCGCAGCAAGGCCCGTTCACCCAGCACCCCCTGAGGTCGCTGATCTACAATTGCTCCCGGTTCATCAAAGTCTAACTTTTAATATTCTCATTCTTGCTTTCAAATCTCACCCTGGCCTCGCCCCTCCCTATCTCTGTAACTTCTTCCAGCCCTACAATCATCTGAGGTTTCTGCCCTCCTCCAATTCTGGCCTCTTGGGAATCCTGGATTTCAATCGATCCACCATTGGCGACCGTGCCTTCCACTACAAAAGCAATATGGACTGGGCGGGGTGAAGGTGTAATAGGGACTGGGCAGGCTGAAGGTGCAATGGAAGTGGGCTGGGCGAATTTGCAAATTAAACTGGGCGGGATGAAGGTGCCATAGGGACTGAGCAGTGTAAATATTCAGTGGAAATGGCCATGGTGAATATCCAATGGATGATGTGCAGTGGAGCTGCAATGGAGAACAGTCTAGATGAAGGTGCAATGGAAACTGGGCGATGTGAAGTTGCAAGAGAGTCTGGGCAGGGTGAATGTTCAATGGGCATGGGCGGGTTGGAGGTGCAATGGGGAAGGGGCTAGGTGAACGTGCAGTGGGGCACGGACTAGGCAAAGGTGCAATGGGGATCGGGCTGGGTGAAGGTGCAATAGGGACTCGACAGTCTGATTTTTCTCTGGAAGTGGACAGGGTGAAGGTGCAATGCGGTACAGGCTGGGTGAACGTGCAATCGAGAATGGACTGCGTGAAGGTGCAATGGTGACTGGGCGGGCTGAAGGTGCAATAGGGATCGGGCGTGGTGAAGGTGCAGTAGGGACTGGGCAGGCTGAACGTTCAATGGAAGTCGGCGGGGTGAATGTGCAATGGGGAACAGGCTGGGTGAAGGTGCAATGGGGAACTGGCTGGGTGAAGGTGCAACGTTGACTGAGCAGAGTGAAGGTGAAATTGGGACTTTGGGGTGAAGGTCAATGCCAATACAAATTGAGCCCGGCTGATTAAAGAGAAAATAATAACTAAAGGTATACATTGAGTACATTACAGAGACAATAAAGGAGAGGAAGGCAAATGCCAACACGATGTTAGGAAATAAGCCAATATACAATTAGGAAATCAATGTCGAATTACAAAATTAAATTATCAATCAATATAAAAATAAATATTTCAGAATTCTATAAGCATAGGAATAGGAAAATAGGGATATGGCCACTTAGGAATGGACAGGATAAACTCTAAAATAAAAGCAGTGAAATGAAATAAATTGAACAGTTCTTTTACCTCAGTTTTTACCAGGGCCACAAACATGGTGGGCGTGAAATTATCTGAGGAATTCAAAATGCATACCAAGGCTTCTAAGATAGACAGGAGCGAGGTCTTTGATTAGAAGTGCATGTAACACGGGCAATACAGTAATCATGGTTGACTTTAATGTACATATAGACTGGACAAATCAAAAACCACTAATGGTGTGATGGACGAATTCTTGGAATGCATGCAAGATGGTTTCCTCGATCGATATTTGGAGGAACCAACCAGGGAACAGACTCTGCTGGATCTGGTACTGTTAATGAGAAAGGGCAATCAATAATCTTGTGTTAAAGTGTCCTTTACTGACAAATGACCATAATATGATTGAATTGTAATACTTTTGAGAGTGATGTAGTCCAATCTGAAACTAAATTCTTCAGTCTCAACAAAGGAAACTACAAGGGAATGTGGGACAAGTTGAGCATGGTAGATTGGGAGACTATACGAAAAGGTACGAAGGTGGAAATGCAATCGCTAACATTCAAGGTAATAATGCATATTTTGAAAAAAAACATATATTTCTCTATGGCATAAAAACCCAAAAGGAGGAGTGATCCAACCATGGCAAACAAAATAAAATGAACTAGTATTGAGTCAAAGGTGGAAGCTTAAAAAGTTGCCAGAAAAAGGGGTCAGCCTGAGAATTGGGATTTTTTAGAAATCTGCAATGGGTGACCAAAATTTGATAAAGAAAATGAAACTGTAATATGAGCACAAACTAGCGAAAAATGTAAAACCGGATTGTAAATGCTTCTCTAGGTATGTAAAAAGGCAAAGTCTGGCGAAAGTAAATGTAGGTCTTTTACAGTCAGAGACGGGAGAATTTATAATGGGGAATGAGGAATTGGGAGAGAAATTAAATAAATACTTTGTTTCTGTCTTCACGAAGTAAGACACAACAAATCTCCCATAAATACGAGAAAACGAAAGCTGTGGCGAGAATAAGGATCTTTAAGAAATTATTTTTAGTAAAAAAAAACAGTAGTAGCAAAATTAATGGGACTAAAATTCGATAAACCTCAAGGAATGGATGACCTGCATCCCAGGGTTTTGCAAGAGGTGGCCATTGGGATAGTGGACGCATTGCTTTTCATCTTCCAAAATTTTATAGATTCAGGAACGGTTCCTGCAGATTTGAGGATAGCAAATGTATCCCCTCTATTTAAGAAAGTGCGGAGAGTGAATACGGGGAACTACAGACCTGTTAGCCTCACATCAGTCGTTGGGAAAATGCTGGAATATATTGTAAAGGATGCAATAACTGGGCACTTAGAAACGAATAGTAAGATTGGGCAGATTCAACATGGATTTATGAAAGGGAAATACTGTTTAACAAATTATTGGAGTTCTTTTAGGATGGAACTAATGCAGCAGGCAAAGGAGAACTGGTTGATGTGTTGTATTTGGATTTTCAGAAGGCTTCGATAAGGTCACACACAAGAGGTTGGTGACCAAAATTTGGACACATGGAATTGGGGGAAATATACTAGCCTTGATTAAGAATTGGTTAACAGACAGAAAACAAAGAGTAGGGAAAAACGTGTATTTTTCAGGATGGCAGGCTGTGCCTAGAGTGGAACCGCAAGGACAGTGCTTAGGTCCCAGCTATTCACGTTCTATGTCAATGTTTTAAATGAGGGGACTAAATGTCACATTTCCAGATTTTACTGATGTCACAAAGCTAGGTGGCAGTGCCTGTTGCGAAGAGGATGTGAAAAGGCTTCAAGGAGCTCTCGACAGGTTCATTGAGAGGGCGAGAACAGGGCAGATGGATTATAATGTGGATAAATTTGAAGGTAGAAAAATCAGACAGGCAGAATATTTCCTAAGTGGTGAAAGATTGGGGAATGTAGATGCTCAAAGGGACTTGGGTATCCTTGTACATGTGTCACTAAAATGAATGTGCAGTTGCAGCAAGCTATTAGGAAGGCAAATGGTATGCTGGCCTTCGTTATAAAACGATTTGCGTACATGAGTAAAGACGTCTTACTCCATATATATTGGGCATTAGTGAGACCGCACCTGGAGTATTGTGTACAATTTTGTTCTGCTTACCTAAGGAAGGATATAATTGCCATAGAGGGAGTGCAAGGAAGGTTAACGAGATTGATTCCTGGGATGGCAGGACGGTCGCATGAGAAGGTATTGAGTAAACTAGGCCTGTATTTGCTTGAATTTAGAAAAATGAGAGGGCATCTCATTGAAGCATACAAAATGATTTCAGGGCTTGATAGGGTGGATGCTGGGAGAATGTATCCCTTGGCTGGGGAGTCTAGGACCTGGGGCACAGCCTCAGGGTAAAGGGAAGGCCATTCAGGACTGAGACGAGAGGACATTTCTTCACACAGTGGTTGGAGAATCTTTGGAATTGTCTGCCCTAGAGGGAAGTGGAGGCTCAGTCACTGGGCGTATTCAAAACAGGAGTCGATAGATTTCAGACTAGTAAGGCCATCAAGCGATATGGCGACAAGGCCGATGCATGGAATTGAGGAAGAAGATCAGCCATGAACTCATTGAATGTTGGAGCAGGCTCGAGGGGCCTCATGGCCTAGTCCTGCAACTTTTTCTTATGTTCTTATGATAAACTAAACATATGTATAGAGGATAAATCCCGTGTCTGGTAGGACTATTTCCACTCACAGTCAAAGCTAAGGAAGAGACAGCAGAGGCACTGTATATAAATATATGTAAACATTCTTAGAACTTTCATCCAGTGCGCTTAACAAGGGTGAGAGGACAGGTATAGTAATCTTCGCTCAAACATAAAAAAGACATTTCTCTTCAATCCGAAAACATAATAAAGACTAGTCAGCACGGATTTCAAACGGGAAGTTCCTACTTGACCAACCGTAATGCGTTATTTTAAAAAGTAGCAGAGTAGATAATGGTAAGGTAGTGAATATAATATAAATAGACATTTATAAGAGCTTCCACCGCCATAGTAGACTCGTGACTAAGGTACGAGCCTGTAGACTCAGTGGAAAAGTGGCCGAATGGATAGAAAAACTGGCTGCTCAATAGAAAACAGAGAGTAGATGTTAAAGGTAGTTGCTCAGACTGGGGAAATGTGGGAAGTGGTGTTCCACAGGGGTCACTATTGGTTACAATTTACAGTAGTGGGTTGGACTTGGGAATCAGAAATATAATATCAACATTTGTGGATGACACCAAATTATGGGGTATAGTTAACACTGCGGATGTTTGCGACAAAATTCAGGAAGTTATTAACAAAATGGAATCATGGAGAGAAAATGATAACTGATTTTCAGTAAATATAATGTGAGGTTGTGTATTTTGGTAGGTGGAATAAGTAGGGCACATGAGACTTGGAAAATAAGAGTCCAAATGGTGGGAGAAGATAAGGAATTTAGGGCTACAAATTCACAAAGGGATGAAAGAAGCCATTAAGCGTACAGTCAAAGCAACGGAGTTCATATCTAGAGGAATGGAAAGCAATAACAGAGGAGATGTGTTAAACTTATATTGAACCTTGGAGAGACCACACTTAGAGTGCTGTGAACAGTTATGATCTGCTTAGCCCAATAAGAGGATAGAAGCACTGGAGAAAGTGCAAAAAATATTAGAAAGTGGAACTCGTTAAAATTCATTAAGGCTATGATTGATCTGATCTTGGCCTCGAATCCAATTCCCTGCCCGCTCCCCATAACCCTTGATTCCCCTATAATTCAAAATTCTGTCTATCTCCACCTTGAATATATTCAATGACCCAACATCCACAGCTGTCTGATGTAGAGAATTCCAAAGGTTCACGACCAGCTGAGAGAAGAAATGCCTCCTCATCTCCAATTAGAAACTATGCCACTCTTGTTCTAGATTCCCCCACGCGAGGAAACATTATCTGTGCATCTACCCTGTCAAGCCCACTTAGAATATTGGCCCAGAAATTCGGTTCGGTGGCTTCCCGCGGGTGCAAGCCTCTGACGTGCACTTACCTAGCATGCCGGCCGTTGAGATGTGGGCCTGCGTGGTGTTCCGATCCTGTGCCTCCTCCAACTGCCGGCGCGCAGTGCTTGTGTATCCCAGGGGCGCAGTTAGTTCGAGTTAACCCCCTGGGATCACGTGGGCCATGGAGAGCCAATGGTAGCAGGGTATGCTTCATTCATAAGTTTGACAGGAAGAGCTGTCCATCCTATAAATACTATAAGCCCCAAAACGTAACTAAAATTTCAAATAAATTTAAAAAAAACATTGCATTTTTAAAATAACTATAAATTACATGAAATAACTATTTTAAACAATAATTTAAATTTTTGAAAAAATTAATTACATTTTCTAACGGGGCTAAAAATAAGCTTACCTTTCTTTGAAGTATTTAAAAATAATAAACCTGTGGTAAAAATGTTATAACATTGATTAATGCACCACTTACCTTTTTAAAAGCAGGCCTGAGGACTGCACTTTACGTGTCTAATTTCTGGAGACTTACCTTCCCGGAGAAACCTGGAAAAAATAGTAAGTTAAATGTGCACGCGCTGCCTCTCCCACGCACGCGTTCCACCTGTTAACCCCATCTTTCAGGGGAATGGAAGTTCTGCTTTCCCGCGCATGTGCAGTGCACACACGAAAACGGCACTTCGATTGGGCCCACGGGCGAGTACCCCGTGCGTACACAACCGTGGAGACCCGAATTTCTGGGTCATTATAAGTTTCAATAAGATCATTTCTCACTATTCTAAACTCCAATGAGTATCGGCCCAACCTGCTCAAATGTTCTTCATAAGACAACCCCCGATGGGAATGGGAATGACTGACTTGCTCTACAGAGAACTGGCACGCACTCGATGAGCCGACTGGCCTCCTCTGTTGCCGTTATGACTCTATGACTCTATGCCATGCAGTATTTGCAGAACTTTGCATAGATGCATGTAAGTGGCAGTTGGATAACTATAGGAGTCAAAAATGAATAGAATGATGTGTTAGTGGAGTGAGATGAGGAAATGCGGGAGATGGCTCGTGTGGAATATAAATCTGTTGGGCAGAATGGCCTGTTTCTATGCTGTAAAATTGTAAGTTATCCTATTCTATGTAAGGGGAACCTGCGGGGTGTAGATACAATGGAAACAGGGCAGGAGGAAGGTACATGGGGTATGGGTAGGTGAAATTGCAATGGGGACTCGGCATGGTGATGGTGCAATGAGTACTGCACCTGGGGAAGGAGAATTGGGGACCGGAAGGTGTAAAGCTGCAATGGGGACGTGGCAGGAAGAAGGTACAATTGGAACACGGGTTTCCTCCAGTTTAAAATCGGGCTTGCTGTACGGTAGATAAGTGAGAAAGAAGTAATGAGTTGTTGATAGTGCTGAATCATTGTGATATAGTTAGAGGTGGACCCAATAATAGTAAGGATGCAGCAAGAGGACATGAATAGCGACCACTGGAGGGAAGCCAGGAGCAGATATTGGGCACGGATACGAGGATAGGCGTGTTTTCATACATAGAAGCCGAGAAACCTTTTACATTCACCTGTGGGGAGGATCTGAATATGGTGCTGGGCCTAGGCTCCGCACTGCTGTCTGTCTGATATCAAATATGTTGCTGATGTTGACCACAGAGACTTAACTTAGCAACGTTTTAATAACTGCGGATAAAACACGCGATAATTCGAAGCAGAATTCCCTACCTCCCCCCAGACTACGCCACCAGGCTGAATTAAAACGATAGCAAAATATTGCTGATGCTGGAAATCCGAAATAACAACAGAAACCTCGTCATCCGAATAGGCAGTTTACAGCCTCCCGGACTCAATATCGAGTTCAACAAATTCACATCACAATCTCGGCCTCTATTAATTTTCTATATATTTTTAATCCACGCCTTTGATTGTGCCTTTCCCCTTTTTCTCTCCCACATGCTAGCTGTCTCTTATTCTGCCAGCGCATTTCACACTTCATCTAGAGCCATCTTTAGTCTCTTCACTTGTCCTATTACCACCTCGTCTCGTCTTGAATACCTCCTAATGTCTCTTCACTTCGCTTTTGTTCTTTCATCCCCTCCCCCATTTCCCATCCACCAAATGGCCTTTTAATCTATCTCATTTCCTGCCTTTCTTTCTCAGTTCTGATGAAGGGTATCGACCTGAAATGTTGAATCTATTTCTCTCTCCACGGATGTTGCCTGGCCTTTTCTTTCCATATATCTATATTACATTCACTAGATAATTGAGTGCATAAATCAGTTGGGAATTCTGTTGATAATTCAGTGCTTAATTCGGTGGATAATTTAATAAATAATTATATTGATGATTCGGTTGATAGTCGTTTGGAAAATTCTTTTCCAGCGGTTTCTGTTGTTAGACCAAAGAAAAATTGAGTTTGATTTAAAGTGGGATTAAATTAGAAAAGTGAGAAGTAATATTATGTGAACGACAAGCAGATATGTCCACAGAACTTTCATTGGTTCTGCAATTTCGAGAAATTCATTCGAATGGATTTCATATAAATTTATCCCCTAAATTATAAAATAATTACCTACTGAATTATCCAGCGCATTAAACACTGAAGGAGTCAAATAATTGTCATCGAAAACATCGATTCAAATATCAACCGAATTAAGTATTGAAATAGACAAAGAATTTTCCAAACGACTATCAACCGAATCATCAAAATAATTATTTATTAAATTATCCACCGAATTAAGCACTGAATTATCAACAGAATTCCCAACTGAATTATGCACTCAATTATCTAGTGAATGTAATATAAATATATGGAAAGAAAAATCCACTCATTTATCCACCGATTTAAACAATCCAAATATTTATCCACTCAATTATTTATCGAATTAAGCACTGCAATATCCTAAAGATTAACCACTCAATATTCTATAGAATTAAACACTGAAATATCCAATAATTATCCTCTCAAGTTTCTATCGAATTAAACACTGAAATATCCAAATAATTATCCACACAATTATCCTCCGAATAAACACTGAAATATCTAAAGAATTACCAGCTCAATTATCCATCGAATTAAATACTGAAATATCCAAAGTATTATCCTCTCAATTATCCATCGACTTAAACACTGAAATATCAAAAGTATTATCCTCTCAATTATCCACCGAATTGAACTATGAAATATCCAAAAAATTATCCACACAATTATCCATCGAATTAAACACTGAAACATACAAATAATTATCTTTTAGTTATCTATAGTATTCAACTCTGAAATATCCAATGTATTAACCACACAACTATCTAGCGAATGACACATTATATTATACAAAGAAGTAAGCACTCGATTATCCACTGAATTATCAACCAAATTAAATACTGCAATCTCCAATGAATTATGCTCTGAACTACTCACTGTTCTTTCAAAATTCAACCTATTTTTGAACTCCTGTTGATTTGTAGTGTGGTAATTATATCAGGTTCAGCAGCCATACGTTTCAGTTTCCTGGGGTTCACTCTTGTAATGGGCCTACTTTGATTAACCCTATTGCTGTTAAAGAATGTATTTGTATTTCTACTTCCACATCTGTTCAGCAGGAATGTGCGATTCACAATATAAACAGAGATTAGCACTTTGACATGGCTTCTGATAAAATCCCAAAGCGCCCATGAAGATCTGAAGCGCTGCCCCGTTTGTTGTAGCTGAAGCAGCAACCGAGCAAGATCCAATGAACACATTTTTCGGTGGCGCTGGTTTAAAGTAGGCACGCTGGCCACAAAAAGGGGAAAACTTGGAGAGCAGTCCCTCCTGCAAAGGCTCCTGGTTTAAAAGGGGAAACGTGGTTCCTCACCCTTGACAATGCAGCACCAACTAAAGGAAATGTCAGTTTCTTGCAAGTTTATATAGCAGAGTGAAACTTCAACAGGCAACTTTCTGAATTAAATATTGGCAGCTGGTATCAAGGACCAGCTAAAAATATACATATTGTAAAGAATTTTACAATTTAACGTATAATTTAATAATACTTTTGTAATCAGCAATCCCACTTTCTAAAGTGCCAATTTATGTTTATCACTGAAGGACAGGTAGTTGACAAGATGTAAAATCGGACCGTATACTTCCCAAGGCAATTCAGTTATACATTAAAGAAAGTTTGAAAGTAAAACACCATATCAGGAAATATAGAGCAACACTGGACTGAACTGAATAGTGAGATCCGCAGAATTGCTCAAGGTAAATATATGAATGAATATTGCTTCAATAGATAAATAAACACAGTCACTGAAATTCCTTTAACATTTACAACTTGTTGTGCTGGAAAACATTCCTGAAGTTTTCGCTGTATAACAGTCAAAAGAAATATCACTGAAATAGAAATAATGTTATTGGGTAGTGCATCCCTTCTTTCCAATACAGAAACACCACTGAGCATCAATAAATACATTCTTTATTAGTTGAAAGTGACTTTTGGAGAAAGCGAGCATAGCAGCATGATTCAGTTCTATTTAGTTATTAAAGTGTTGCAGATTTAAGTCAGACGACTCTATTTCTCAATGTTTTAGTGTTCTTTTATCCGGAACCCAGATTGCATGCCATTCTTTTTAGAAGAAGCATGGTATCATCACTGGAGACTGCAGTGTGAAGGAAGACACCACGTTAATTAAGCAGGGAACATTCGGGTTAATCTGACAGCAAACCTCACATAACTGTGCTACCCAGAGAATAAGAAAAGCACATTTTGCCAGACACGCAGCACGAGAAGCTTTGTAGTTAAGTGATTTTTTATCAGATTCATGTCTTTCTTCGCCACTCACCAGGAACACCAACAGCTGCGAGAATAGGATAGTAAATGGCGCTTATCTGCTGAAGTATCGGGACTTCCATTAAATGTGAGAAGCGATGATCCCTGTAGTGATGGACACAGCAGGCCCGGTGGAAAGTGTGATGTGATACATTGAAGGCAGGCTTTATTTATACAGCAGGGAAATCTCCAGTGAACAGTTCTGTCCCCGGGCAACTGATGTTAGTTACAGTCATTTGAACAAACAGGTTGCGTCAGCCGCTTTACTCCCAGGTTAATACTGTTATGGGAATAAAAATAGCAAAGTGACACGTCAAACATTGGAATAATATCTTTCCTCAAATGGATAACAAACAGGTGTAATAGTAGAATTCATCTGGTAAATGTTACAGGCGTTATACCAGGTTGGCAAATTACTGAGTGGGGTTGCTATTGATCGGTGCTGAGATAGCTTTCATTGCAAATTTACTTCAAAAATAAAACCTATGAAACTCAATGTAAATTTGTCAGTCTTGCAGATATTTTCGGGAGTTTCAGTTGGCGGAGATCACAGCTCAGAAACAACACAACATTTTGGGCAAAAGCTTCGGGAGGGATAATAACGGTCGGTGTGATTTTATGCTGAATCTCGTTACATACTACACATCGTAAGGTGAATGGGACGTCCATATACTATTTGAATAGTGTTTGTTGAGCTGAGGCTAAAGCAGAAATACCCTTTGGATTCTAATTAGATTGCATACTCAACAAGGATTACCATTGCAAAACAGCAATCAAAAAATCAATAACATATTCAACTACATATCCAACGCAATAGAGTACAAGTCAGTGAAATTAATTATTTTATTGTGTGGAGCTCGGCTCAGTCAGAAGCTTAAGAAATCTGTCCACCTTTATTCACCGAGACACAAGGGATATATTCAAATACTTGAGGCAGTGCAGGGAACAGCCACAAGGGTGATCCCCAATGTGGAAGCCCTGGTTATTGAGGAAATAATGGAGGAATCTGGAATTACCAACTTCGATAAGACTTGACTAGGCCGATTGGGAGATAATTGATGGTATGGAAAAGGAAATTAAAAATAAATATGTAATCGAAATTGGAAGAGTTGGACAAGGGAAGCATAAACCAAATTGGTAAAAATGGCTGATTTAGGAATGCAATCAATAGTTATAGTCATAGTGTCATCGAATCATAACGGTAAAGAAGGAGGACATTCGGCCGATAGTGTCCATGCAGACTCTCTGCAGGAAATCCTGTCGGTCCCATTCCCCCGCTCTATCCCCGTAGCCCTGCAAGTTTATTTCCCTCAAGTGTCTATTCAGTCTCCCCTTGAAAACATTGAGTGTCTCCGCTTCCACCACTTCCATCGGCAGCGAGTTCCAGGCACTCACCACTCGCTGTGTAAAATAGCTGTTCCTCACATAACCACTGTATCTATTGCCCAGCAAATTAAACCTGCGTCCCGTAGCCCTAGTTCTATCAACTGGTGGCAACAACCTTTCCCCGTCTCGCCTATCCAAACCCGACAAAAACTTGTACACTTCTGTCAAATCACCCCTCAGCCTCCTTTGCTCAAATAAAAACAAATCTAGATTCTCCAATCTGTCGTTGCAGCTAAGATCCCCCAAACCCGGAACAATTCCGGTAATTCTACTCTGCACCGTCTCTAGTGCCTTCCCAACCTTCCTGAAGTGTATTTATAAACACAGAGAGCTGACACATCAGGGGAAAGCTCACAGTGTCGGACATGGAGAGAATTACACTGAAGTGTTTATAAACACAGTGAGCTGAAACACCAGGGGAGAGCTCACAATATTGGGGAAGGATTGAATTATACTGACGTGTTTATAAACACAGTCAGCTGACACAGCAGGGGAGAGCTCACAGTGATGGACACGGAGTGAATTATGCAGAATTGTTTATAAACACAGTCAGCTGACACACCAGGGGAGTGCTCGCAATTTTGGGCACGGAGTGAATTACATAACATCATAAGAACATAAGGCGTAGGAGCAGGAGTAGGTGATTTGCCCCCTCGAGCCTGCTCCGCCATATAATAAGATAATTGCTAATCTGATCTTGGCCTGGACTCCACTTCCCTGCCCGTTCTCCATAACCATTGACTCCCTTACCTTTCAAACATCTGTCTAACTCCAACTTAAATATATTCAATGTCCCAGCCTCCACAGATCTCTGGGGAAGATAACTCCAAATATTCACGTCCCTCTGATGGAACAAATTCCTCCCCATTTCCGATTTAACGTGTGCCCCCATATTCTGAAATTATGCCCCCTAGTTTCTGATTCGCCTACTAGGGGAAACATCGTCTCTGCATCTACCGTGTCAAGACCCTTCAGAATCTTATAATTATCAATCAGATCCTCTCTCATGCTTCTAAACTCCAATGAGTATAGGCCCAACCTGTTCCAACTATCTTCATAAGACAATCCCTTCATCTCCTGAATCAACCTCGTGAACCTTCTTTGAACTGTCTCCAATGCAAGTATATTCTTCCTTAAATAAGTAGACCAAAACTGTACGCAGTACTCTAGGTGTGGTCTCATCAACGCCCTGCACATTTGTAGAAGGACTTCCCTCCTTTTATACTCCAGCCCCCTTGCAATAAAGGCCAACATTCCATTTGCCTTCTGAAATGAATCAGTCATTCATGAAAGAAAGCTTTATGAAATAATGCTGAGCGGCCTGTGGGTGGCGCTGTCCAGGGAGGGTATAAATACTCGGACACGGGCCCAGCTTGCGCTGGACATCCTTATCAGTGTAAGAAGTCACACAACACCAGGTTATAGTCCAACAGCTTTATTTGAAATCACAAGCTTTCGGAGCGCTGCTCCTTCTTCAGGTGAAGTGGAGAAATGCATAAAGACACAGCTTATATAGTCAGAGAATCATTTCAGATGTTTACAGGTAACCTTTCCAACTGCCATTTATCACACCTCGGCAGAGAGATAATCACAGCAGTCAAAGGTGTGAATGGTGTCCAAACAGGTCAGTCAGGGAAACATTACATCAAAGAACAATGAGGTGGGGTCACAAGGGGTCAAATATTGCAGATGCTGGGGTCATTATGCGGCCGGACCTGCTGTGATATCCAGCCAAAAAAATGTTTTTTCTCTGTTTTTTTGTTTTTCATACAGACCCCAGCATCTGCAATATTTGACCCCTTGTGACCCCACCTCATTGTTCTTTGATGTAATGTTTCCCTGATTGACCTATTTGGACACCATTCACACCTTTGACTGCTGTGATTATCTCTCTGCCGAGGTGTGATAAATGGCATTTGGAAAGGTTACCTGTAAACATCTGACATGATTCTCTGACTATATAAGCTGTGTCTTTATGCATTTCTCCACTTCACCTGAAGAAGGAGCAGCGCTCTGAAAGCTTGTGATTTTAAATAAAGCTGTTGGACTATAACCTGGTGTTGTGTGACTTCTTACATTTGTCCACCCTAGTCCAACTCCGGCACCTCCACACAATTCTTATCAGGATCTAGTGAAGGACAGAACTAGACCTCCATGTTGTAAAACAGTTGATTGAAGCTTTGTTTAATGCTTAGACCAAGTGCCTAGTAGTTTTCATATGTCACCTTCCTAACTATTTACTATACCTGCATGATAACTGTTTGTGATTCATGTACAAAGACCCCCAGATCCATCTGTACCTCAGCATTCTGTAATCTCTCCCCATTTAAATAATAATTTGCTTTTTAATTTTTACTACCAATGCGGATAACCTCGCAGTACCCCACCTGCCAGATGTTTGCCCACTTACTTAGCCTCTCTATATACATTTGGAGATGCTTTGTGTTCTCCAGGCAAATTCCTTTCCCACCTATGTTTCTAACTTCGGCAAACTTTGCCACATTACATTCAGTCCCTTCAACCAAGTCACTAACATAGATTGTAAGTAGTTGAGGCCCCAGCACCAATCCCTGCGGCACAGCACTAGTTAAAGATTGCCAATCTGAAATTGTCCAATTTCCATCTACTCTTTGTTATATGTTTGTTAGCCAATCCTCTATCCATCATACTAATATATCACTCCCAACCCCATCAGCTCTTAACATGTGTAAACATAGAAACATAGAAGATAGGAGCAGGAGTAGGCCATTGGCCACTCGAGCCTCCTCTGCCATTGAAGGAGATCATGGCTGATCATACAGCTTCAGTACCCTGTCCCTGCCTTCTCCCAATATCCCTTGATCCCTTTAGCCTTAAGAAATATACCTAACTCCTTCTTGAATGTATTTAATGAATTGGCCTCCACTGCCTTCTGTGATAGAGTATTCCACATGTTCACCACTCTCTGAGTGAAGAAATACCACCTCATCTCTGTCCTAAATGGCTTACCCCTTATCCTTAGACTGTGGCCCCTGGTTCTGGACTTCCCTGCCATCGGGAGCATCCTTCCTGCATCTAGTCTGTCTAGTCCTGTGTAGAAACATTATATGTGGCACCTTATCGAACACCTCTGGAAATCCATATACACGATCTCTACTGGTTCCCCTTTATCCATCCTGCTCGTTACATCCTCAAAGAACTCCAGAAAATTGGCAAAAATGATTTCCCTTTCATAAAACTAAGCTAACTCTGCTTGGCTATATTCTAAATTTTCTAACTCTCCTGCTACCATGTCCTTAATGATGCACTCTAGCATTTTCCCAATGACAGAAGCTAGGCAAACTGGTCGAAAATTCCCTGCATTCTGTCTACTTCCAGCCTTAAATAGGGGCGTTATATTTGTGGATTTCCAGTCGGCTGGGACCTCTCCAGAATCCAGGGATCTTTCGTAATTTACACCCAATGCATCCGCTCTCTCTGCAGCCACATCTTTTAAGGCACTAGGATGCAGGCCATCGTGTACAGGGAAATTGTCGACCTTTTGTCCCATTAGATTGCCCAGTACATTCTGTCAAGTGACAGTCATTGTTTCAAGTTTCCACCCCGCACTCCAGTAGCCCTTTGATTATCCATTATTGGCATGCTTCAAATGCCTTCTACCATGAAGACCAATACAAAATATTTGGTCAAAATATCCGCCATATCCCTGTTTCCTATTATTAGTTCCCCAGACTCATCCTCTAGGGGACCAACGTTTACTGTAGCTAGTCGCTTTACATTATTATATACGTGTAGAATCTCTTACTCTCTGTTTTTATATTTCTTGCTAACTTAATCTCATAAGCTATCTTCTCTCCCTTTACCATTTTTTTAGTTGTCCTTTGCTGGTTTTTTTAAAAATTTCAATCTCCTGGCCTTTCACTATTTTTTGCAACTTTTGATATACTTTTTTTTTCCAAATTGATACCACGCTTTACATCCTTAGTTTGCCACGAATTGTTCATCCTTCCCTTACAGTATTTCTTTCACACAGGTAAATATCTTTACTGAGAGTTATGAAATGTCTCCTTAAATGATTACCATTGCTTTTCTACAGTTTTACACTCTAACATGTTTTTTCCAGTCCACTTTCACCAGATTTGCCTTCATACCTTTGTAATTACCTGTGTTTATGTTCAGACACTAGATTGACAGCTAACTTTTGCACCCTCAAACTGAATTTGAAATGCTACCATGCTTTGATCACTCTTCCCAAGAGTATCCTTCACTTCGAGATCATTAACTAATCAAGCCTCGTTACAAATTACCAGATGTAAAAGACTCTTCTCCCTGCTTGGTTCCATAAAATATTGTTCCAAGAAACCATCCCATTTAGTCTTTAAGAACACTTCCTCAAGTCTACCTTCGCCATTTTGCTTTGTCCAATCAATATGAAGATTAAAATCTCCCATGATGATTACCCTACCTTTGTTACAAACTTCTATTATTTATTGATGTATACTCTGCCCTACCGTGTGGTTACTGTTTTGCGGGGCTGGAGACCATTCCCACCGGTGACTTCTTATGATTATTATTTCTTATCTCTACCCTAATTGATTCGACACCTTGATCTTGCAGGCCAATTTAATTCCTTAATACCGCACTGAAGTTAACCCTTATTAAGAGAGCTCGTTTTCCTTTCTGCCTATTCTTACGAAATGGCAAAACCCCCTGAATATTCAGTTCCCAGCCTTAGTCACATTGCAACCACGTCTGTCTAAAGGCTGTCCGATCAAACTCAATTACTTCTATTGGTGCTGCCAACTCATCTATCTTGTTACGAATGCTGCTTGCTTTCAGATATAGAGCTGTTAATGATGTCTATTAACTATTTTTCCCTACTCGGACCCCTCTTTCTAACGCTCTGTACCTCTCTGTCACATTTTGGCTATCATTACCCCTATCGCTACCATGCACTGTTGCCTTCACTGAGATGTTGATAAACACAGTGAGCTGACACACCAGCGGAGAGCTTACAGTGTTGGACATGGAGTGCATTACACTGAAGTGTTTATAAACACAGTGAGCTGACACATCAGGGGAGAGCTCACAGTGTTTGACATGGAGTGATTTACACTGAAGTGTTTATAAACACAGTGAGCTGACACACCAGGGGAGAGCTTACATTGTTGGACACGGAGTGAATTACACTGAGGTGTTTATTAAAACATGGTGCTGACACACCAGGGGATAGCTAACAGTGTCGGACGCGAAGTGAATTACACTGATGTGTTCATAAACACAGTGAGCTGACACATCAGGGGAGAGCTCACAGTGTCGGACACGGAGTGATTTACAGTGAAGTGTTTATAAACACAGAGAGCTTACGCACCAGAGGATAGCTAACAGTGTCGGACACGAAGGGAATTACACTGAAGAGTTTATAAACACAGGTGGCTGACAAACCAGGGGAGAGCTCACGGTGTAGGACACAGGGTGAATTATACTGAAGTGTTTACAAACACAGTGAGCTGACACACCAGAGGAGAGCTCACATTGTGGGACACGTAGTGAGTTACACTGAAGTGTTTATAAACACTGTGAGCTGACACACCAGAGGAGACATGCTATCATGGAGACATGGTTGAGGGAGGGTCAGGACTGGCAGCTAAATATTCCGGGGTATAGAATCTTCAGGCGAGACAGAGGGGGGTGTAAAAGGGGAGGGGGTGTTGCAATATTAATTAAGGAGTCAATTACTGCTGTAAGGAGGGATGATATATTAGCGGGTTCCTCTAATGAGGCCATATGGGTAGAACTTAAAAACAAAAAGGGGGCAAGCACTTTGCTGGGAGTGTACTATAGGCCCCCAAACAGTCAGGGGGAGATAGAGGAACAGATATGTAGGCAAATCTCAGAGAAGTGCGAAAATAATAGGGTAATAATAGTGTGAGATTTCATCTTCCCCAATATAAATTGGGACAGTCAGAGTGTGAAATGCTTAGAGGGTGCAGAATTCTTAAAGTGCATCCAGGAGAGCTTTTTGAGCCAACATGTAGAAAGTCCTACAAGAGAGGGCGCGGTACTGGACGTAATTCTGGGGAATGTAGCCGGGCAAGTGGTGGAAGTGTCAGTAGGAGAGCATTTTGGCGACAGTGACCATAATTCGATGAGATTTAAGGTGGTCATGGAAAAAGACAAAGACGGCCCGGAAATAAGGGTTCTAAATTGGGGGAAGGCCGATTTTAATATGATAAGGCAGGATCTGGCCAAAGTGGACTGGGAGCAGCTGCTTATAGGAAAATCCACATCAAAACAGTGGGAGACTTTCAGAAGGGAAATTGAGAGAGTACAACGCCAACATGTTCCTGTAAAGGTCAAGGGTGGGACCAAGAAGCAAAGGGAACCTTGGATGACAAGGGATATACAAAAATGCATTAGAAATAAAAGGGGACTTTTGGCAGTTACAAAAGACTAAAGACAGAAGAAGCCCTAGAGGAGTATAAAAAGTGCAGGGGCATACTTAAAAAAGAAATTAGGAGGGCGAGGAGGGGCCATGAAATAACACTGGCGAGCAAAATAAAGGAAAATCCTAAGATGTTTATAAGTATATTAAGGGCAAGAGGATAACCAGGGAAAGGGTAGTGCCCATTAGGGACCAAAGTGGCAATCTGTGTGTAGAGCCAGAGGATGTAGGCGGGGTTTTAAATGAATTTTTTGCATCTGTGTTCACTATGGAGAAAGACGATGCAGACATAGAAATCGGGCAAGGGGACTGTGACATACTTGAACATATTAGCATCGAGAGGGAGGAGGTGCTAGCGGTTTTAGCGGGCCAAAAAGTGGATAAATCCCCAGGCCCGGACGAGATGTATCCCAGGCTGCTGTGGGAGGCAAGGGAGGAGATTGCAAGGGCTCTGACACTAATTTTCAGAACCTCTCTGGCCACAGGGGATGTACCAGAGGACTGGAGAACAGCTAACATAGTACCATTATTCAAGAAGGGTAGCAGGGATAAACCAGGGAATTACAGGCCAGTGAGTCTAACATCTGTGGTGGGGAAATTATTGGAAAAAATTCTGAGGGACAAAATAAATCTCCACTTGGAGAGGCAAGGATTAATCGGGGATAGTCAGCATGGCTTTGTCAAGGGTAAATCATGTCTAACAAAACTGATCGAATTTTTCGAGGGGGTGACTAGTGGGGTGGATGAGGGAAATGCTGTGGATGTGGTTTGCATGGACTTCAGTCAAGCTTTTGACAAAGTCCCGCATAGGAGACTCGTCAAGAAGGTAAGAGCCCATGGGATCCAGGGTGCCTTGGCGCATTGGATCCTAAACTGGCTGAGTGGCAGGAGGCAGAGGGTGATGGTCGAACGTTGCTTTTGTGACTGGAAGCCTGTGTCCAGTGGGGTACCTCAGGGATCGGTGCTGGGTCCCTTATTGTTTGTGATCTACATAAATGATTTGGATGAGAATGTAAAAGGTATGATCAGTAAGTTCGCAGATGACACGAAAATTGGTGGGGTGGTAAATTGCGAGGAGGAAAGCCTCCGTCTACAGGACGATATAAACGGGTTGGTCAGATGGGCGGAAAAGTGGCAAATGGAATTTAACCCTGAAAAGTGCGAGGTGATACATTTTGGACGGACAAATAAGGCAAGGGAATACACAATGAGTGGTAGGACCCTAGGAAGTACAGAGGGTCAGAGGTACCTTGGTGTACATGTACATAGATCCCTGAAGGCAGCGGAGCAGGTAGATAAGGTGGTTAAAAAGGCATATGGGATACGTGCCTTCATTAGCCGAGGCATAGAATATAAGAGCAGGAAGGTTATGATGGAGCTGTACAAAACGCTGGTGAGGCCACAGCTGGAGTACTGTGTGCAGTTCTGGTCGCCTCACTATAGGAAGGATGTGATTCCTTTGGAGAGGGTGCAGAGAAGATTCACCAGGATGTTACCTGGGATGGAGTGCCTCAGCTATGAAGACAGGCTGGAGTTGTTTTCCTTGGAGCAGAGAAGGCTGAGGGAGGACCTGATTGAGGTGTACAAAATAATGAGGGGCATAGATAGGGTAGATAAAGAGGAACTTTTCCCCTTAGTGCGGGATCAATAACAAAGGGGCATAGATTCAGGATAAGGGGCAGGAGATTTAGAGGGGATTTGAGGTGGAACTTTTTCACCCAGAGCATGGTTGGAATGTGGAACTCAATGCCTGAAAGGGTGGTGGAGGCAGGAACCCTCACAACATTCAAGAAGCATTTGGATGAGCAGTTGAAATGCCATTGCATACAAGGCTATGGACCAAATGCTGGAAAATGGGATTAGACTGGACAGGGATGGATGGGCGGCGCAGACACGATGGGCCGAAGGGCCTCTTTCTGTGCTGTAAAACTCTATGACTCTATGAGAGCTCACAGTGTGGGACACGGAGTGAATTACACTGAATTGTTCACAAACACAGTGAGCTGACACACCAGAGGAGAACTCACAGTGTGGGACATGGAGTGAGTTACACTGAAGTGTTTATGAACACAGTGATCTGACACACCAATGGAAAGCTCAATGTGTCGGACTTTGAGTGAATTACACTGAAGTGTTTATAAAAACAGAGAGCTGACATACCAGGGGAGAGATCCCAGTGCTGGACACGGAGTGAATTACACTGAAGTGTTTATAAACACAGTGAGCTGACACACCTGGGTAAAGCTCAATTGGTTGGAGAGGGGGTGAAATACACTGAAATGTTTATAAACACAGTGAGCTGACACACCAGGGGAGAGCTCACAATGTTGGGCACGGAGTGAATTAAACTGAAGTGTTTAGAAACACAGTGAGCTGACACACCAGAGGAGAGCTCACAGTGTTGGACACGGAGTGAGTTACACTGAAGTGTTTATAAACACAGTGATCTGACACACCAATGGAAAGCTCAATGTGTCGGACTTTGAGTGAATTACACTGAAGTGTTTATAAAAACAGAGAGCTGACATACCAGGGGAGAGATCCCAGTGCTGGACACGGAGTGAATTACACTGAAGTGTTTATAAACACAGTGAGCTGACACACCTGGGTAAAGCTCAATTGGTTGGAGTGGGGGTGAAATACACTGAAATGTTTATAAACACAGTGAGCTGACACACCAGGGGAGAGCTCACAATGTTGGGCACGGAGTGAGTTACACTGAAGTGTTTATAAACACAGTGATCTGACACACCAATGGAAAGCTCAATGTGTCGGACTTTGAGTGAATTACACTTAAGTTTTTATAAAAAAAGAGAGCTGACATACCAGGGGAGAGATCGCAGTGCTGGACACGGAGTGAATTACACTGAAGAGTTTATAAACACAGTGAGCTGACACACCTGGGTAAAGCTCAATTGGTTGGAGAGGGGGTGAAATACACTGAAATGTTTATAAACACAGTGAGCTGACAAACCAGGGGAGAGCTCACAATATTGGGCACGGAGTGAATTACACTAAGTGTTTAGAAACACAGTGTGTTGACACACCAAGAGAGAGTTCACAGTGTTGGGCACGGAGTGAATTACACTGAAGTGTTTATAAACACAGTCAGCTGACACAACAAGAGCGAGTTCACAATGTTGGGCACGGAGTGAATTACACTGAAGTGTTTAGAAACACATTGAGCTGACACACCAGGGGAGAGCTCACAGTGTTGGACACGGAGTGAATCATACTGAAGTGTTTATAAACACAGGGAGCTGACACGCCAAGGGAGAGCTCACAGTGCCGGACTTGGAGTGAATTACACTGAAGTTTTTATAAACACAATCAGCTGAGACTCCAGGCGAGTGCTTGCAAGGAGTGAGTTACATATCATAATAAGAACATAAGCCGCAGGAGCAGGAGTAGGTGATTTGGCCCCTCGAGTCTGCTCTGCCATATAATAAGATAACTGCTAATCTGATCTTGGCCTCGAATCCACTTTCCTGCCCGTTCTCCATAACCATTGACTCCCTTACCTTTCAACCATCTGTCTAACTCCAACGTAAATATATTCAATGACCCAGCCTCCACAGATCTCTGGGGAAGATAACTCCAAAGAATCACGTCCCTATGAGGGACCAAATTCCTCCCCATTTCCGATTTAAACGTGTGCCCCCATATTCTGAAAGTATGCCCCCTAGTTTCAGATTTCTCTCTGTATCTACCTTGTCAAGACCCTTAAAAATCTTATAAATTTCAATAAGATCCTCTCTGAATCTTCTAACCTCCAATAAGTACAGGCCCAAACTGTTCCAACTCTCTTAATAAGAACATAAGAAATACGAGCAGGCATAGGCCAATCGGCCCCTCGAGCCTGCTCCGCCATTCAATAAGGTCATGGCTGATCTGATCCTAACAGCCAATCTACTATCACAGAACCATCTCCTGAATCTTACAGAATTAGATACACGAAATATGAGCAGGATCTGGCTACACGGCCCATGACCCGCTCAGCTACCAACAGGGCCATGTCTGATCCGAACCTAGACTTGTCCAAATTCCTGCCCGCTCCCCGTAACCCATAATTCCCTTTACTTCTAGGAAACTGTCTATTTCTTTTTTAAATTTATGTAATGATGTAGCTTCTACAGCTTTTTGGGGCAGCATATTCCATGGACCTACCACACTCTGAGTGAAGTATTTCCTCCTCATCACAGTTTTGAAAGAGCAGCCCCTTATTATAAGACTATGCCCCCTAGTTTTGTTTCACCCATCATCGGGAACATCCTCCCCGCATCCACCCGATCGAACACCTTCACAACCTTATATGTTACAATAAGATCGCCTCTCATTCTTCTGAGCTCCAATGAGTAGAGTCCCAATCTACTCAACCTCTCTTCATATGTCCATCCCTTCATCCCCGGGATTAACCGAGTGAAACTTCTTTGTACTGACTCGAGAGCAAGTATGTTTTTATTAAGTATGGACATCAAAACTGTATGCAGTATTCCAGGTGCGGTCACACCAATACCTTGAACAACTGAAGCAATACCTCCCTATTTTTATATTCTATCACCCTAGCAATGAAAGCCAACATTCCATTGGCCTTATTAATCATTTGCTGCGCCTGTATACTAACCTTTTGAGTTTCGTGCACCAGGACCCCCAGGTCCCTTTGTACTTCAGTACTTTCAAGATTCTTGCCATTAAGATAATAACTTGCTCTACCATTTTTCCAGCCAAAGTGCATAACCTCACACTTTCTAGTATTGTATTCCATCTGCCAAATCTCTGCCCACTTACATAGCCTGTCTATGTCACCTTGCAGGTTATTTATGTCCTCCTCACTCACTACTTTCCCCCCCATCTTAGTATCACCTGCAAACTTTGATATGTTACTCTCGGTCCCCTCCTCCAAATCGTCAATATAGATTGTAAAGAGTTGGGGACCCAGCACTGACCACTGCGGAACACCACTAGTTACTGATTGCCAGTCTGAGAATGAACCATTTATCCCAACTCTCTGCCTTCTCTTAGATAGCCAATCCTCTATCCATGCCAGAATATTACCCCCAATCCAGTGATTTTTTATCTTATGCAATAATCTTTTGTGTGGCACCTTGTCAAATGCCTTTTGGAAGTCTAAATACACTATGTCCACTGGTTCCCCTTTATCCACCCTATATGTTACTTCCTCAAAGAACTCCAGCAAATTTGTCAAACATGACTTCCCCTTCATAAAACCATGCTGACATTGTCCTATTAAATTATGATTATCCAAATGTCCTGTTACTGTCTCCTTCATAATGGACTCCAAAATTTTACCTACCACAGATGTTAGGCTAACCGGTCTATAGTTTCCAGCCTTCTGTCTACTGCCCTTTTTAAATAACGGTGTTACATTAGCAGTTTTCCAGTTTTCCAGGACCTTTGCCGAGTCCAGGGAGTTTTGGAAAATTATTACCAATGCATCCACAATCCATACCGCCACTTCCCTCAAGACCCTAGGATGTATGCCATCCGGTCCAGGTGATTTATCCACCTTGAGTCCCATTATTCTACCGAGTACCACTTCCTTCGTGAGTTTGATCGTGTTTAGCTCCTCCCCCCCTATAGCCCCCTGTTTGTCCAGTGTTGGGATATTCTTAGTGTCTTCTACTGTAAAGACTGATACAAAATACTCATTCAGTGTTTTTGCCATCTCCATATTTCCCACCATTAATTTCCTGGTCTCATCCTCTAAGGGACCAACATTTACTTTAGCCGCCCTTTTTCTTTTCCTATAACTATAAAAACTCTTACTATCTGTTTTTATATTTTTTGCTAATTTACTTTCATAATCTATATTCCCTTTCTTAATTAATCTTTTTATTATTTTTTGCTGTCTTTTAAAGTTTTCCCAATCCTCTATCCTCCCACTAGATTTGGCTACCTTATTTGCCCTTGTTTTTAGTCGAATACTATCCTTGATTTCTTTACTTAGCCACGGATGGCTGTCTTTTCTTTTACACCCTTTTCTTCTCAGTTTTTTGGATGTTGCAAAATATCTCCTTAAATGTACACCACTGATTTATTTGAGTTCGGACATGTTGTTTTCAATGGATCAGTTACTCTGTCCTTGGCCTGGTTGTGTTCAGTGGGTCAGTTTCTGTGTGTTCGCACAGTTTGTGGTCAGTGGGTCAGTTTCTGTGTGTTCAGTCAGGTTGTTGTCAGTCGTTCAGTTTTTCTGTGTTCCGTCAGTTTGTAGTCAGTGGGTCAGTTTCTGTGTGTTTGTTCATTTTGTGGTCAGTGGGTCAGTTTCTGTGTGTTCGGTCAGCTTTTGGTCAGTGGGTCAGTTTCTGTGTGTTCGGTCAGCTTTTGGTCAGTGGGTCAGTTTCTGTGCGTTCTGACAGGTTTTGGTCAGTGCATCAGTTTCTGGCTGTTCGTTCAGGTTCTGCTCAGTGGTTCAGCTTCTGCGTGTTCAGTCAGGTTTTGTCAGTGGGTCAATTTCTGTGTTTTCAGTCAGCTTCTGTTCAGCGGGTCAGTTTCTCTCTGTTCGGTCAGGTTGTGTTCAGTGGGTCAGTTACTGTGTCTTTGCTCAGGTTGTGGTCAGTGGGTCAGTTTCTGTGTGTTCTTTCAGCTTTTGGACAGTGGGTCAGTTTCTTTGTGTTCGGTCAGGTTGTGGTCAGTGTGTAAATTTCTGTATTTTCGATCAGCTTCTTTTCAGTGGGTCAGTTTATGTGTGTTCAGTCAGGTTGTGTTAAGTGTGTCAGTTACTGTGTGCTCGGTATTTTTGTGGTCAGTGGGTCAGATCCTATGTTTTCGGACAGGTTGTTGTCAGTGTGTCAGTTTCTGCCTTGTTCGGTCAGCTTGTAAACAGTGAGTCAGTTTCTGTGTGATCGGTCAGGTTGTGTTCAGTGGGTCAGTTTCTGTGTGTTCTGTCAGCTTCTGGTCAGTGGGTAAGTTTCTGTGTGTTCAGTCAGGTTGTGGTCAGTGGTTCAGATTCTGGTTGTTCGGTCAGTTTGTGGTCATTGGTTCAGCTCAGCGTGTTCAGTCAGGTTTGGTCAGTGGGTCAATGTCAGTGTTTTCGGTCAGCTTCTGGTCAGCGGGTCAGTTTCTGTGTGTTCGTTCATTTTGTTTTCATTGGGCCAGTTACTGTGTCTTGGGTCAGGTTGTGGTCAGTGGGTCAGTTACAATGTGTTTGGTCAGTTTGTGTTCATTGTATCAGTTACTGTGTCCTCAGTCTGGTTGTGGTCTGTGGGTTATTTTCTGTGTGTTCGGTCAGGTTGTGGTCTGTGGATCAGTTTCTGGGTGCTTAGTCAGGTTGTGGTCAGTGCTTCAGCTTCTGCATGTTCAGTCAGTTTGTTGTCAGATGTTCAGTTTCTGTTTGTTAAGTCAGGTTGTGGTCACTGTGTCAGATTCTGTGTGTTCGGTCCGGTTGTGTTCAATGGATCAGTTACTGTGTGCTCGGTCTGGTTGTGGTCAGTGGGTCAGTTTCTCTGTGTTCGCTCAGTTTGTGGTCAGTGGGTCAATTTCTGTGTGTTCAGTCAGGTTGCGGTCAGAGGGTCAGTTTTTGTGTGTTCGGTCAGGTTGTGGTCAGCTGGTACGTTTCTGTGTGCTTGGTCAGGATGTGGTCAGTGGGTCAGTTTCTGTGTGTTCTGACAGGTTGTGGTCATTGGGACAGTTACTGTGTTTTCGGATAGTTTGTGGTCAGTGGTTCAGTTTCTGTTTGTTATGTCAGGTTGTGGTCAGTGTGTCAGACTCTGTGTGTTTGGTCAGGTTGTGTTCTTTGAATCAGTTACTTTGTGCTCGGTCTGGTTGTGGTCAGTGGGTCAGTTTGTGTGTGTTCGGAAAGTGCGTGATCAGTGGGTCAGTTTCTGTGTGTTCAGTCAGGTTGTGGTCAGTGGGTCAGTTTTTGTGTGTTCTGTTAATTTGTGTTCAATGGGTCAGTTACTGTGTGCTCGGTCAGGTTGTGGTCAGTGGTGCAGTTTCTGTGTGTTCGGTCAGGTTGTGGTCAATGGTTCAGTTTCTGTGTTCTCGCTCAGTTTGTCGTCAGTGGTTCAGTTACTGTCTGTTCGGACAGGTTGTGGTCAGTAGATCAGTTACTGTGTGATCAGTCAGGTTGTGGTCAGTGGATCAGTATCTGTGTGTTCTGTCTGGTTGTAGTCTGAGGGTCAGTTTCTGTGTTCGTACAGGTTGTGGTCAGTGGGTCAGTTTCTGTGTGCTCAGTCAGGTTGTGTTCAGTCTGTCAGTCTCTGCGTGTTCGGACAGGTTGTGGTCATTGTTTCAGTTTCTGTGTGTTTGTTCATGTTGTGGTCAGTGGTTCAGAATCTGTGTGTTTGGTCAGTTAGTTGTCAGTGGGTCAGTTTATGTGTGTTTGTTCAGTTTGTGGTCAGTGGGACAGTTTCTGTGTGTTCCGTCAGGTTGTGGTCAATGGGTCAGTTTCTGTGTGATCAGTCAGGTTGTTGTCAGTGGGTCAATTTCTGTGTGTTCAGTCAGTTTGTGTTCAGTGGATCAGTTTCTGAGAGTTCAGTCAGCTTCTGATCAGCGGGTCAGTCTCTGTGTGTTCGGTCAGGTTATGATCGTTGGGTCACTTACTGTGTGCTCGGTCTGGTTGTGGTTAGTGGGTCAGTTCCTGTGTTTTCGTACAGGTTGTTGTCAGTGGCTCAGTTTCTGTGTCCTTGGTCAGGTTGTGTTCAGTGTGTTAGTTTCTGTGTGTTCGGTCACGTTGTGTTCACTGAATCAGTTCCTGTGTCCTCGGTCTCGTTATGATCTATGTGTCAGTTTCTGTGTGTTCGGGAAGGTTGTTGGCAGTGGGTCAGTTTCTGCATGTTCGGTCAAGTTGTGGTCAGTGGGTCAGTCTCTGTGTGATCGGGCAGGTTGTGTTCAGTGGGTCAGTTTCTGTGTGTTCGTTCACCTTTTGGTCACTGGATCAGTTTCTGTGTGTTCAGTAAGGTTGTGGTCAGTGGATAAGTTTACGGGTGTTCGGTCAGGTTGTGGTCAGTAGTTCAGCTCATGTGTGTTCGGTCAGGTTGTGGTCAATGGTTCAGTTTCTGTGTTCTTGCTCAGTTTGTCGTCAGTGGTTCAGTTTCTGTGTGTTCGGAGAGGTTGTGGTCAGTAGATCAGTTACTGTGTGTTCAGTCAGGTTGCGGTCAGTGGATCAGTATCTGTGTGTTCTGTCTGGTTGTAGTCTGAGGGTCAGTTTCTGTGTTCGGACAGGGTGTGTTCTGTCTGTCAGTCACTGCGTGTTCGGACAGGTTGTGGTCATTGGGTCAGTTTCTGTGTGCTTGTTCAAGTTGTGGTCATTGGATCAGAATAAGTGTGTTCCATCAGTTTGTAGTCAGTGGGTCAGTTTATGTGTGTTTGTTCAGTTTGTGGGCAGTGGGACAGTTTCTGTGTGTTCGGTCAGGTTGTGGTCAGTGGGTCAGTTTCTGTGTGATTGGTCAGGATGTTGTCAGTGGATCAATTTCTGTGTTTTCAGTCAGGTTGTGTTCAGTGGATCAGTTTCTGAGAGTTCGGTCAGGTTGTGGTCAGTGGGTCAGTTCCTGTGTGTTTGTTCAGTTTTTGGTCAGTGTGCCAGTTTCTGTGTGTTCGGTCAGGTTGTGGTCTGTGGGTCAGTTTTTGAGTATTCGGTCAGGTTGTTTCAGTGGCTCAGATTCTGTGTATTCGGTCAGGTTGTGGTCAACATGTCAGTTTCTGTGTGTTCATTAAGTTTCTGGTCAGTGTGTCCATTTCTGTGTGATCGGTCAGGTTATGGTCATTGGGTCACTTACTGTGTGCTCGGTTTGGTTGTGGTCAGTGGGCCAGTTCCTGTGTTTTCGCACAGTTTGTTGTCAGTGGCTCAGTTTCTGTGTCCTTGGTCAGGTTGTGTTCAGTGGGTTAGTTTCTGTGTGTTCGGTCCCGTTGTGTTCACTGGATCAGTTCCTGTGTCCTCGGTCTGGTTGTGATCTATGTGTCAGTTTCTGTGTGTTCGGGAAGGTTGTTGTCAGTGGGTCAGTTTCTGCGCGTTCGGTCAAGTTGTGGTCAGTGGTTCAGTTTCTGTGTGCTCGTTTTCCTTTTGGTCACTGGATCAGTTTCTGTGTGTTCAGTAAGGTTGTGGTCACTGGATCAGTGTCCGGGTGTTCGGTCAGGTTGTGGTCAGTGGTTCAGCTTCTGGGTGTTGAGTCAGGTTTGGTCAGTGGGTCAACTTCTGTGTTTTCGGTCAGCTTCTGGTCAGTGGGTCAGTTCCATGTGTGTTCGGTCAGGTTGTGGTCAGCTGGTACGTGTCTGTGTGTTTGGTCAGGTTGTGGTCAGTGGGTCAGTTTCTGTGTGTTCGGACAGGTTGTGCTTAGTGGGTCAGTTTCTATGTGTGTGGACAGTTTGTGGTCAGCGGGTCAGATTTTGTGTGTCCAGTCATGTTGTGTTCAGTGGGTCAGTTACTGTGTGCTCAGTCAGGTAGTCGTCAGTGGGTTAGTTTCTGTACGTTCGGACAGATTCTTTTGGGTGGGTCAGTTTCTGTGTGTTCGGACATTTTGTATTCAGTGGGTCAGCTCCGGTGTGTTCAGTCAGGTTGTGGTCAGTCGGTCAGTTATTGTGTGTTCGTTCAGTTTGTTTTCAGTGGGTCAGTTACTGTGTGCTCGGTCAGGTTGTGGTCAGTGGTTCAGTTACTGTGTGTTCGGTCATGTTTTGGTCAGTGGTTCAGTTTCTGTGTTCTCGCTCAGTTTCTGGTCAGTGGTTTAGTTTCTGTGTGTTCGGACATTTTGTATTCAGTGGGTCAGCTCCGGTGTGTTCAGTCAGGTTGTGGTCAGTCGGTCAGTTATTGTGTGTTCGTTCAGTTTGTTTTCAGTGGGTCAGTTACTGTGTGCTCGGTCAGGTTGTGGTCAGTGGTTCAGTTACTGTGTGTTCGGTCATGTTTTGGTCAGTGGTTCAGTTTCTGTGTTCTCGCTCAGTTTCTGGTCAGTGGTTTAGTTTCTGTGTGTTCGGACAGGTTGTGCTCAGTAGATTAGTTACTGTGTGAACAGACATGTTGTGCTCAGTGGGTCAGTCTCTGCGTGTTCGGACAGCTTGTGATCATTGTGTCAGTTTGTGTGTGTTTTTTCAGGTTGTGGTCAATGGGTCAGTTTCTGTGTGTTCGGTCATTTCGTAGTCAGTGCGTCATTTTAAATGTGATCGTTCAGGTTGTGGTCAGTGCTTCACTTTCTGTGTGCTCGGTCTGTTTGTGTTCAGTTTGTCAGTCTCTGCGTGTTCAGACAGGTTGTGGTCATGGCAAAGTTTCTGTGTGTTTGCTCACGTTGTGGTCAGTGGGTCAGTCTCTGTGATTTTGGTCATTTTGTAGTCAGTGGGTCAGTTTCTGTGTGTTTGTTAAGGTTGTGTTCAGTGGGACAGTTTCTGTGCTTTCGCTCAGGCTGTGGTCAGTGGGTCAGTTTCTCTGTGTTCGGTCAGGTTGTGGACTGTGGGTCAGTTTTTGTGTGTTTGGTCAGATTGTTGTCAGTGGGTCATATTCTGTGTGTTCGGTCAGGTTGTGGTCAACATGTCAGTTTCTGTGTTTCCATTCAGCTTCTGGTCAGCGGGTCTGATTCTGTGTGTTCGGTCAGGTTGCGTTCATTGGGTCACTAACTGTGTGGTCAGTCTGGTTGTGGTCAGTGGGTCATATCCTGTGTTTTCGGACAGGATGTTGCCAGAGGCTCAGTTTCTGTGTCTTAGGTCAGGTTGTGTTCAGTGGATCATTTAATGTGTCCTCGGTATTGTTTTGATCTATGGGTCAGTTTCTGTGTCTTAGGTCACGTTGTGTTCACTGGATCATTTAACGTGTCCTCGGTGTTGTTTTGATCTATGGGTCCGTTTCTGTGTGTTCGGGAAGGTTGTGGTCAGTGGGTCAGTTTCTGCGTGTTTGATCAGGTTGCGGTCAATGGGTCACTTTCTGCGTGATCGGTCAGGTTGTGTTCAGTGAGTCAGTTTATGTGCGTTCAGGCAGCTTATGGCCAGTAGGTCAGTTTCTTTGTGTTCCGTCAGGTTGTGTTCACTGGGTCAGTTACTATGTGCTCGGTCATTTTGTGGTCAGTGGGTCAGTTTCTGTGTTTCCGGACAGGTTGTGGTCAGTTGTTCAGTATCTGTGTGTTCGGTCAGGTTGTGGTCAGCTGGTACGTTTCTGTGTGTTTAGTCAGCTTGTGGTCAGTGGGTCAGTTTGTTTGTGTTTGGTCAGGATGTGGTCAGTGGGTCAGTTTCTGTGTTTTCGGACAGCTTGTGGTCAGTGGGTCAGTTTCTGTGTGTTCAGTCAGGTTGTGGTCATTGGGTCATTTTTGTGTGTTCGGTCAGTTACTGTTCAGTGGGTCAGTTACTGTCTGCTCGCTCAGGTTGTGGTCAGTGGTTCAGTTTCTGTGTGTTCGGTCATGTTGTGGTCGATGGTTCAGTTTCTGTGTTCTTGCTCAGTTTGTGGTCACTGGTTCAGTTTCTGTTTGTCTGGAAAGGTTGTGGTCAGTAGATCAGTTACTGCGTGATCCGTCAGTTTGTGGTCAGCGGGTCAATATCTGTGTGTTCTGTCTGGTTGTAGTCTGTGGGTCAGTTTCTGTGTGTTCGGACAGTTAGTGGTCAGTGGGTCAGTTTCTGCGTGTTTGCTCAAGTTGTGGTCAGTGGTTCAGTTTCTGTGTGTTCGGTCAGTTGTAGTCAGTGGGTCAGTTTCTGTGTGTTTGTTCAGGTTGTGGTCAGTGGGTCAGTTTCTGTGCGTTCAGTCAGGTTGTTGTCAGTGGGTCAGATTCTGTGTGTTCGGTCAGGTTGTGGTCAACATGTGATTCTCTGTATGTTCATTCAGTCTCTGGACAGTGTGTCCGTTTCTGTGTGGTCGGTCAGGGTGTGTTCAGTGGGTCAATTTCTGTGTTTCCTGTCAGCTTCTGGTCAGCGGGTCAGTTTCTGTGTCTTTGGTCAGGTTCTGTTTAGTGGGACAGCTTCTGTGTGTTCGGGAAGTTTGTGGTCAGTGGGTCAGTGTCTGTGAGTTCGTTCAGCTTTTCGTCAGAGGGTCAGTTTCTGTGTGTTCAGTTAGGTTGTGGTCAGTGGATCAGTTTCTGAGTTCTCGGGAATGTTGTGGTCAGTTGTTCAGCTTCTGCGTGTTCATTCAGGTTTTGTTCAGTGGGTCAATTTCAGTGTTTTCGGTCAGCTTCTGATCAGCGGATCATTTTCTGTGTGTTTGGTCAGGTTGTGTTCAGTGGGTCAGTTACTGTGTGCTCGGTCTATTTTGTGGGTAGTGGATCAGTTTCTGTGTGTTCGGACAGGTTGTGGTCAGCTGGTAAGTTTCTTTGTCTGTGGACAGGTTGTGCTCAGTGGGTCAGTTTCTGTGTGTTCGGTCAGATTGTGGTCATTGTGTCAGTTCTGTGCTTTCGGTCATTTTGTGGTCAGTGGTTCAGTTTCAGTTTTTTCAGTCAGGTTGTGGTCAGTGTCTCAGTTTCTGTATGTTCGTTCAAGTTGTGTTCAGTGGATCAGTTTCTGTGTGTTCGTTCTGGTTGTGGTCAGTGGGTCAGTTTCTGTATTTTCGGACAGGTTGTGGTCAGTGGGTCAGTTACAGCGTGCTCGGTCAGGTAGTGGTCAGTGGGTCAGTTTCTGTGTGTTCAGACAGATTGTGTTGAGTGGGTCAGTTTCTGTGTGTTCGGACACGTTGCTGTCAGTGGGTCAGGTTCCTTGTTTTTGGAGAGTTTGTGGTCAGTGGGTCAGTTTCTGTGTGTTCTATCATGTTATGTTCAGTGGTTCAGTTTCTGTGTGTTTGGTCAGGTTGTGGTCAGTAGTTCTGTTTCTGTGTGATCGGATAGATTGTGGTCAGTGGGTCAGTGTGTTTGTGTTTGGTCAGTTTGTGGTCAGTGGTTCAGTTTCTGATTGTTCGGCCAGGTTGTGGTCAGTGGGTCAGTTTCTGTGTGTTCGTTCAGGCTGTGGTCAGTGGGTCAGTTTCTGTGTGTTCGGTCAGGTTGTGGTCATTGGGTCAGTTTCTGTGTTATCGGGCAGTTTGTGGTCAGTGGCTCACTTTCTGTTTGTTCAGTCAATTTGTGGTCAGTGTGTCAGTGTCTGTGTTTTCGGAGAGTTTGTGGCCAGTGTGTGGTTTCTGTGCGTTCTATCATGTTATGGTCAGTGGATCAGTTTCTGTTTGTTCGGGTAGGGTGTGGTCAGTGGGTCAGCTTCTGTGTGTTCAGTCAGGTTGACATCAGTGAGTCAGTTTTTGTGTGTTCGGTCATGTTGTGTTCAGTGGTTCAGTTTCTGTGTGTTCGGACAGGTTGTGGCCAGTGGGTCATTTTCTTTGTTTTCGGAGAGCTGGTCGTCAGTCGGTCAGTTTCTGTGTGTTCTGTCATGTTATGGTCAGTGGTTCAGTTTCTGTGTGTTATGTCAGGCTGTGGTCAGTGGTTCAGTTTCTGTGTGTTCGGATAGGTTGTGGTCAGTGGATCTGTTACTGTGTGATCGGTCAGTTTGTGGAAAGTGGGTCAGTGTCTGTGTGCTCCATCAGGTTGTGTGTGCTCGTTCACCTTGTGGTCAGTGGGTCAGTTCGTGTGTGTTTGGTCAGGTTGTGGTAAGTGGGTCAGCTTCTGTGTGTTTGGTCAGGTTGTGGTCAGTAGTTCAGTTTCTGTTTTCTCGCTCAGTTTGTGGTCAGTGGTTCCGTTCTGTGTGTTTGGACAGGTTGTGGTCAGTGGATCAGTTACTGTGTGATCGGTCAGGTTGTGGTCAGTGGTCAGTATCAGTGTGTCCTGTCTGGTTGTTGTCTGTGGGTCAGTTTCTATGTGTTCAGACAGGTAGTGGTCAGTGGGTCTGTTTCTGAAAGCTCGTTCAGGTTGTGTTCAGTCTGTCAGTTACTGTGTGCTCGGTCAGGTTGTGGTCAATGGCTCAGATACTTTGTGCTCGGTCGACTTGTGGTCAGTGCGTCAGGTTGTGTGTGTTCGGTTACGTTGTGGTCACTGGGGCAGCTTCTGTGTGTTCGGTCTGGTTGTAGTCTGTGGGTCAGTTTCTGCGTGTTTGGCAGTTTGTGTTCAATGAGTCTGTTTCTGTGTGTTTGTTCAGGTAGTGGTCATGGGTAAGGTTCTTTGTGTTCGTTGAGATTGTGGTCAGTGGGTTTTTTATTTGTCTTTGTTCAGGTTGTGGTCAGTGGGACAGTTTCTGTGCATTCGCTCAGGCGGTGGTCAGTGGATCAGTTTCTGTGTGTTCGTACAGTTTGTGGTCAGTGCATCAGTTTCTGTCTGTTTGTTCGGTTTTTGGTCAGTTGGTCAGTTCCTGTGTGATCAGTTAGGTTGTGTTCAGTGAGTCAATTTTATCTCTTTACGCTCATCTTCTGGTCTGTGGGTCAGTTTCTGTGTGTTCGATCATGTTGTGTTCATTGGGTTACTTACTGTGTGCTCGTTCTGTTTACGGTCATTGGGTCAGTTCCTGTGATTTCGGACAGGTTGTGGTCAGTGCGTCAGTTTCTGTGTCTTTGCTCAGGTTGTGATCAGTGGGTCAGTTTCTGTGTGTTCGGTCAGGTTGTGTTCATTGAATCAGTTGCTGTGTCCTCGGTCTATTTGTGTTCAGTTGGTCAGTTTATGTGTGCTCGGTCTGGTTGTAGTCTGTGGGTCAGTTTCTGTGTGATCGGTCAGGTTGTTTTCATTGGGTCAATTTCTGTGTGTTCGGTCAGCTTTTGGTAAGTGGGTCAGTTTCTTTGTGATCTGTCAGGTTGTGGTCTGTGGATCAGTTTCTGTGTGTTCGGTCAGGTTGTGTTCAGTGGGTCAATTACTGAGTGCTCTGTCTTTTTGAGGTCAGTGTGTCAATTTCTGTGTTTTCAGACAGCTTGTGGTCAGTGTGTCAGTTTCTGTGTGTTCGGTCAGGTTGTGGTCAGCTGGTAAGTTCCTGTGTGCTTGGTCAGTTTGTGGTCAGTGGGTCAGTTACTGTGTGTTCGGACAGGTTGTGGTCAGTGGGTCAGTTTCTGTGTGTGCCGATAAGCATGGTCAGTGGATCAGTGTCTTTGTGTTTGGTCTCGTTGTGCTCAGTGGATCAGTTACTGTGTGCTCGGTCTGGTTGTGGTCAGTGGGCCAGTTTCTGTGTGTTCGGACAATTTGTGGTCAGTGGGTCAGTTTCTGTGTGTTCAGTCAGGTTGTTGTTAGTGGGTCAATTTTTGTGTGTTCGGTCAGTTTGTGTTCAGTGGGTCAGTTGCTGTGTGCTCGGGCAGGTTGTGGTCTGTGGGTAAGTTTCTGTGTGTTCGGACACATTCTGTTGAGTGGGTCATTTTCTGTGTGTTTGGACAGGTTGTGGTCAGTGGGTCAGTTTCTTTGTTTTCGGAGAGTTCGTCATCAGTGGTTCAGTTTCTGTGTGATCTGTCATGTTAATGTCAGTGGTTCAGTTTCTGTGTGTTCGGTCAGGTTGTGGTCAGTGGATTAGTTACTGTGTGATCGGTCAGGTTTGGTCAGTGGGTCAGTTACTGTGTGACCGGTCAGGTTGTGCTCAATCGGTCAGTTTATGTGTGCTCGTTCACCTTGTGGTCAGTGTGTCAGTTTGTTAGTGTTCAGTCAGGTTGTGGTCAGTGTGTCAGCTTCTGTGTGTTTGGTATGTTTGTAGTCTTTGTGTCAGTTTCTGCGTGTTTGGACAGGATGTGGTCATTGGGTCAGTTTCTGTGTGTTTGTTCAGGCTGTGGCCAGTGGGTCAGTTTCACTGTGTTCGGTCAGCTTTTGGACAGTGGGTCAGTTTCTGTGTGTTCGGTCAGGTTGTGTTCAGTGGGAAAGTTTCTGTGCTCTCGCTCAGGCTCTGGTCAGTGGGTCAGTTTCTATGTGTTCGGTCAGCTTTTGGTCAGTTGGTCAGTTTCTGTGAGTTCAGTCAGATGGTGGTCAGTGGATCAGTTATTGTGTGTTCGGTCAGATTGTGGTCAATGGTTCAGCTTCTGCATGTTCAGTCTGGTTGTGGTCAGTGGGTCAGTTTCTGTATGTTCGGAAAGGTTGTGGTCATTGGGTCAGTTTCTCTGAGTGTGGTCAGGTTGTGGTCAGTGGGTCATTTTCTTTGTGTTAGGTCTTGATGTGTTCAGTGTGTCAGTTTCTGTGTGTTCAGTCAGGATGTGGTTATTGGTTCAGTTTCTGTGTATTCGGACAACTGGTGGTCAGTGGGTCAGTTTCTGGTGGTTCGGTCATGTTATGGTCATTGTATCAGTTTCTGTGTGTTCGGTCAGGTTGTGTTCACTGCATCAGTTTCTGTATGCTCGTACTGCTAGTGGTCAGTGGGTCAGTTTATGTGTGCTCGGAGATGCTCTGTTTCGTCGGTCAATTACTGTGTGTTCTGTCTGGTTGTAGTCTGTGGGTCAGTTTCTGTGTGTTCGGACAGTTAGTGGTCAGTGGGTCAGTTTCTGCGTGTTTGCTCAAGTTGTGGTCAGTGATTCAGTTTCTGTGTGTTCAGTCAGTTGTAGTCAGTGGGTCAGTTTCTGTGTGTTTGTTCAGGTTGTGGTCAGTGGGTCAGTTTCTGTGCGTTCAGTCAGGTTGTTGTCAGTGGGTCAGATTCTGTGTGTTCGGTCAGGTTGTGGTCAACATGTGATTCTCTGTATGTTCATTCAGTCTCTGGACAGTGTGTCCGTTTCTGTGTGGTCGGTCAGGGTGTGTTCAGTGGGTCAATTTCTGTGTTTCCTGTCAGCTTCTGGTCAGCGGGTCAGTTTCTGTGTCTTTGGTCAGGTTCTGTTTAGTGGGACAGCTTCTGTGTGTTCGGGAAGTTTGTGGTCAGTGGGTCAGTGTCTGTGTGTTCGTTCAGCTTTTCGTCAGTGGGTCAGTTTCTGTGTGTTCAGTTAGGTTGTGGTCAGTGGATCAGTTTCTGAGTGTTCGGGAATGTTGTGGTCAGTTGTTCAGCTTCTGCGTGTTCATTCAGGTTGTGTTCAGTGGGTCAATTTCAGTGTTTTCGTTCAGCTTCTGATCAGCGGATCATTTTCTGTGTGTTCGGTCAGGTTGTGTTCAGTGGGTCAGTTACTGTGTGCTCGGTCTATTTTGTGGGTAGTGGATCAGTTTCTGTGTGTTCGGACAAGTTGTGGTCAGCTGGTAAGTTTCTTTGTCTGTGGACAGGTTGTGGTCCGTGGGTCAGTTTCTGTGTGTTCGGTCAGATTGTGGTCATTGTGTCAGTTCTGTGCTTTCCGACATTTTGTGGTCAGTGGTTCAGTTTCAGTTTTTTCAGTCAGTTTGTGATCAGTGTGTCAGTTTCTGTATGTTCGTTCAGGTTGTGTTCAGTGGATCAGTTTCTGTGTGTTCGTTCTGGTTGTGGTCAGTGGGTCAGTTTCTGTATTTTCGGACAGGTTGTGGTCAGTGGGTCAGTTACAGCGTGCTCGGTCAGGTAGTGGTCAGTGGGTCAGTTTCTGTGTGTTCAGACTGATTGTGTTGAGTGGGTCAGTTTCTGTGTGTTCGGACACGTTGCTGTCAGTGGGTCAGGTTCCTTGTTTTTGGAGAGTTTGTGTTCAGTGGGTCAGTTTCTGTGTGTTCTATCATGTTATGTTCAGTGGTTCAGTTTCTGTGTGTTTGGTCAGGTTGTGGTCAGTAGTTCTGTTTCTGTGTGATCGGATAGATTGTGGTCAGTGGGTCAGTTTGTTTGTGTTTGGTCAGTTTGTGGTCAGTGGTTCAGTTTCTGATTGTTCGGCCAGGTTGTGGTCAGTGGGTCAGTTTCTGTGTGTTCGTTCAGGTTGTGGTCAGTAGGTCAATTTCTGTGTGTTCGTTCAGGTTGTGGTCATTGGGTCAGTTTCTGTGATTTCGGGCAGTTTGTGGTCAGTGGTTCACTTTCTGTTTGTTCAGTCAATTTGTGGTCAGTGTGTCAGTGTCTGTGTTTTCGGAGAGTTTGTGGCCAGTGTGTGGTTTCTGTGCGTTCTATCATGTTATGGTCAGTGGATCAGTTTCTGTGTGTTCGGGTAGGGTGTGGTCAGTGGGTCAGCTTCTGTGTGTTCAGTCAGGTTGACATCAGTGGTTCAGTTTCTGTGTGTGCCGATAAGCATGGTCAGTGGATCAGTGTCTTTGTGTTTGGTCTCGTTGTGTTCAGTGGATCAGTTACTGTGTGCTCGGACTGGTTGTGGTCAGTGGGCCAGTTTCTGTGTGTTCGGACAATTTGTGGTCAGTGGGTCAGTATCTGTGTGTTCAGTCAGGTTGTTGTTAGTGGGTCAATTATTGTGTTTTCGGTCAGTTTGTGTTCAGTGGGTCAGTTACTGTGTGCTCGGGCAGGTTGTGGTCTGTGGGTAAGTTTCTGTGTGTTCGGACACATTCTGTTGAGTGGGTCATTTTCTGTGTGTTTGGACAGGTTGTGGTCAGTGGGTCAGTTTCTTTGTTTTCGGAGAGTTCGTCATCAGTGGTTCAGTTTCTGTGTGACCTGTCATGTTAATGTCAGTGGTTCAGTTTCTGTGTGTTCGGTCAGGTTGTGGTCAGTGGATTAGTTACTGTGTGATCGGTCAGGTTTGGTCAGTGGGCCAGTTACTGTGTGACCGGTCAGGTTGTGCTCAATGGGTCAGTTTATGTGTGCTCGTTCACCTTGTGGTCAGTATGTCAGTTTGTTAGTGTTCAGTCAGGTTGTGGTCAGTGTGTCAGCTTCTGTGTGTTTGGTATGTTTGTAATCCTTGTGTCAGTTTCTGCGTGTTTGGAAAAGATGTTGTCATTGGGTCAGTTTCTGTGTGTTTGTTCAGGCTGTGGCCAGTGGGTCAGTTTCACTGTGTTCGGTCAGCTTTTGGACAGTGGGTCTGTTTCTGTGTGTTCGGTCAGTATGTGTTCAGTGGGAAAGTTTCTGTGCTCTCGCTCAGGCTGTGGTCAGTGGGTCAGTTTCTATGTGTTCGGTCAGCTTTTGGTCAGTTGGTCAGTTTCTGTGTGTTCAGTCAGATGGTGGTCAGTGGATCAGTTATTGTGTGTCCGGTCAGATTGTGGTCAGTGGTTCAGCTTCTGCATGTTCAGTCTGGTTGTGGTCAGTGGGTCAGTTTCTGTATGTTCGGAAAGGTTGTTGTCATTGGGTCAGTTTCTCTGAGTGTGGTCAGGTTGTGGTCAGTGGGTCAGTTTCTTTGTGTTAGGTCTTGATGTGTTCAGTGGGTCAGTTTCTGTGTGTTCAGTCAGGATGTGGTTATTGGTTCAGTTTCTGTGTATTCGGACAACTGGTGGTCATTGGGTCAGTTTCTGGTGGTTCGGTCATGTTATGGTCATTGTATCAGTTTCTGTGTGTTCGGTCAGGTTGTGTTCACTGCATCAGTTTCTGTATGCTCGTACTGCTAGTGGTCAGTGGGTCAGTTTATGTGTGCTCGGAGATGCTCTGTTTAGTCGGTCAATTACTGTGTGTTCAGTCAGGTTGTGGTCAGTGGGTCAGTTTTTTTGTGTGTTTGCTCAGGTTGTGTTCAGTGCATCAGTTATTGCGAGCTCAGTCAGGTTGTGGTGAGTGGGTCAGTGTATTTTTGTCTGGTCAGGTTGTGTTCAGTGGGACAGTTTCTGTGTGTTCAGTCAGGTTGTGGTCATTGTGTCAGTTCTGTGTTTTCGGACATTTTTTGGTCAGTGGTTCAGTTTCTGTTTTTTCAGTCAGGTTGTGGTCAGTGTGTCAGTTTCTGTATGTTCGTTCAGGTTGTGTTCAGTGGATCAGTTTCTGTGTGTTTGGTCTGGTTGTGGTCAGTGGGTCAGTTTCTGTGTTTTCGGACAGGTTGTTGGCAGTGGGTCAGTTACTGCGTGCTCGGTCAGGCAGTGGTCAGTGGGTCAGTTTCTGTGTGTTCAGACAGATTGTGTTGAGTGGGTCAGTTTCTGCTTGTTCGGACACGCTGCTGTCAGTGGGTCAGTTTCTTTGTTTTTGGAGAGTTTGTGGTCAGTGGATCAGTTTCTGTGTGTTCGGGCATGTTGTGGTCAGTTGTTCAGCTTCTGCGTGTTCATTCAGGTTGTGTTCAGTGGGTCAATTTCTGTGTTTTCGGTCAGCTTCTGATCAGCGGATCAGTTTCTGTGTGTTCGGTCAGGTTGTGTTCAGTGGGTCAGTTACTGTGTGCTCGGTCTATTTTGTGGGTAGTGGATCAGTTTCTGTGTGTTCGGACAGTTTGTGATCAGCTGGTAATTTTCTTTGTGTGTGGACAGGTTGTGGTCAGTGGGTCAGTTTCTGTGTTTTCGGTCAGATTATGGTCATTGAATCAATTGCTGTGTCCTCGGTCTATTTGTGTTCAGTTGGTCAGTTTATGTGTGCTCGGTCAGGTTGTAGTCTGTGGGTCAGTTTCTGTGTGATCGGTCAGTTTGTTTTCATTGGGTCAATTTCTGTGTGTTCGGTCAGCTTTTGATAAGTGGGTCAGTTTCTTTGTGCTCTGTCAGGTTGTGGTCTGTGGATCAGTTTCTGTGTGTTCGGTCAGGTTGTGTTCAGTGGGTCAATTACTGAGTGCTCTGTCTTTTTGAGGTCAGTGTGTCAATTTCTGTGTTTTCAGACAGGTTGTGGTCAGTGTGTCAGTTTCTGTGTGTTCGGTCAGGTTGTGGTCAGCTGGTAAGTTCCTGTGTGCTTGGTCAGTTTGTGGTCAGTGGGTCAGTTACTGTGTGTTCGGACAGGTTGTGGTCAGTGGGTCAGTTTCTGTGTGTGCCGATAAGCATGGTCAGTGGATCAGTGTCTTTGTGTTTGGTCTCGTTGTGTTCAGTGGATCAGTTACTGTGTGCTCGGACTGGTTGTGGTCAGTGGGCCAGTTTCTGTGTGTTCGGACAATTTGTGGTCAGTGGGTCAGTTTCTGTGTGTTCAGTCAGGTTGTTGTTAGTGGGTCAATTTTTGTGTGTTCGGTCAGTTTGTGTTCAGTGGGTCAGTTACTGTTTGCTCGGGCATGTTGTGGTCTGTGGGTAAGTTTCTGTGTGTTCGGACACATTCTGTTGAGTGGGTCATTTTCTGTGTGTTTGGACAGGTTGTGGTCAGTGGGTCAGTTTCTTTGTTTTCGGAGAGTTCGTCATCAGTGGTTCAGTTTCTGTGTGATCTGTCATGTTAATGTCAGTGGTTCAGTTTCTGTGTGTTCGGTCAGGTTGTGGTCAGTGGATTAGTTACTGTGTGATCGGTCAGGTTTGGTCAGTGGGCCAGTTACTGTGTGACCGGTCAGGTTGTGCTCAATGGGTCAGTTTATGTGTGCTCGTTCACCTTGTGGTCAGTGTGTCAGTTTGTTAGTGTTCAGTCAGGTTGTGGTCAGTGTGTCAGCTTCTGTGTGTTTGGTATGTTTGTAGTCTTTGTGTCAGTTTCTGCGTGTTTGGACAGGATGTGGTCATTGGGTCAGTTTCTGTGTGTTTGTTCAGGCTGTGGCCAGTGGGTCAGTTTCACTGTGTTCGGTCAGCTTTTGGACAGTGGGTCAGTTTCTGTGTGTTCGGTCAGGTTGTGTTCAGTGGGAAATTTTCTGTGCTCTCGCTCAGGCTGTGGTCAGTGGGTCAGTTTCAATGTGTTCGGTCAGCTTTTGGTCAGTTGGTCAGTTTCTGTGTGTTCAGTCAGATGGTGGTCAGTGGATCAGTTATTGTGTGTTCGGTCAGATTGTGGTCAGTGCTTGAGCTTTTTCATGTTCAGTCTGGTTGTGGTCAGTGGGTCAGTTTCTGTATGTTCGGAAAGGTTGTTGTCATTGGGTCAGTTTCTCTGAGTGTGGTCAGGTTGTGGTCAGTGGGTCAGTTTCTTTGTGTTAGGTCTTGATGTGTTCAGTGGGTCAGTTTCTGTGTGTTCAGTCAGGATGTGCTTATTGGTTCAGTTTCTGTGTATTCGGACAACTGGTGGTCAGTGGGTCAGTTTCTGGTGGTTCGGTCATGTTATGGTCATTGTATCAGTTTCTGTGTGTTTGGTCAGGTTGTGTTCACTGCATCAGTTTCTGTATGCTCGTACTGCTAGTGGTCAGTGGGTCAGTTTATGTGTGCTCGGAGATGCTCTGTTTAGTCGGTCAATTACTGTGTGTTCAGTCAGGTTGTGGTCAGTGGGTCAGTTTTTTTGTGTGTTTGCTCAGGTTGTGTTCAGTGCATCAGTTATTGCGAGCTCAGTCAGGTTGTGGTGAGTGGGTCAGTGTATTTTTGTCTGGTCAGGTTGTGTTCAGTGGGACAGTTTCTGTGTGTTCAGTCAGGTTGTGGTCATTGTGTCAGTTCTGTGTTTTCGGACATTTTTTGGTCAGTGGTTCAGTTTCTGTTTTTTCAGTCAGGTTGTGGTCAGTGTGTCAGTTTCTGTATGTTCGTTCAGGTTGTGTTCAGTGGATCAGTTTCTGTGTGTTTGGTCTGGTTGTGGTCAGTGGGTCAGTTTCTGTGTTTTCGGACAGGTTGTTGGCAGTGGGTCAGTTACTGCGTGCTCGGTCAGGCAGTGGTCAGTGGGTCAGTTTCTGTGTGTTCAGACAGATTGTGTTGAGTGGGTCAGTTTCTGCTTGTTCGGACACGCTGCTGTCAGTGGGTCAGTTTCTTTGTTTTTGGAGAGTTTGTGGTCAGTGGATCAGTTTCTGTGTGTTCGGGCATGTTGTGGTCAGTTGTTCAGCTTCTGCGTGTTCATTCAGGTTGTGTTCAGTGGGTCAATTTCTGTGTTTTCGGTCAGCTTCTGATCAGCGGATCAGTTTCTGTGTGTTCGGTCAGGTTGTGTTCAGTGGGTCAGTTACTGTGTGCTCGGTCTATTTTGTGGGTAGTGGATCAGTTTCTGTGTGTTCGGACAGTTTGTGATCAGCTGGTAATTTTCTTTGTGTGTGGACAGGTTGTGGTCAGTGGGTCAGTTTCTGTGTTTTCGGTCAGATTATGGTCATTGAATCAATTGCTGTGTCCTCGGTCTATTTGTGTTCAGTTGGTCAGTTTATGTGTGCTCGGTCAGGTTGTAGTCTGTGGGTCAGTTTCTGTGTGATCGGTCAGTTTGTTTTCATTGGGTCAATTTCTGTGTGTTCGGTCAGCTTTTGATAAGTGGGTCAGTTTCTTTGTGCTCTGTCAGGTTGTGGTCTGTGGATCAGTTTCTGTGTGTTCGGTCAGGTTGTGTTCAGTGGGTCAATTACTGAGTGCTCTGTCTTTTTGAGGTCAGTGTGTCAATTTCTGTGTTTTCAGACAGGTTGTGGTCAGTGTGTCAGTTTCTGTGTGTTCGGTCAGGTTGTGGTCAGCTGGTAAGTTCCTGTGTGCTTGGTCAGTTTGTGGTCAGTGGGTCAGTTACTGTGTGTTCGGACAGGTTGTGGTCAGTGGGTCAGTTTCTGTGTGTGCCGATAAGCATGGTCAGTGGATCAGTGTCTTTGTGTTTGGTCTCGTTGTGTTCAGTGGATCAGTTACTGTGTGCTCGGACTGGTTGTGGTCAGTGGGCCAGTTTCTGTGTGTTCGGACAATTTGTGGTCAGTGGGTCAGTTTCTGTGTGTTCAGTCAGGTTGTTGTTAGTGGGTCAATTTTTGTGTGTTCGGTCAGTTTGTGTTCAGTGGGTCAGTTACTGTTTGCTCGGGCATGTTGTGGTCTGTGGGTAAGTTTCTGTGTGTTCGGACACATTCTGTTGAGTGGGTCATTTTCTGTGTGTTTGGACAGGTTGTGGTCAGTGGGTCAGTTTCTTTGTTTTCGGAGAGTTCGTCATCAGTGGTTCAGTTTCTGTGTGATCTGTCATGTTAATGTCAGTGGTTCAGTTTCTGTGTGTTCGGTCAGGTTGTGGTCAGTGGATTAGTTACTGTGTGATCGGTCAGGTTTGGTCAGTGGGCCAGTTACTGTGTGACCGGTCAGGTTGTGCTCAATGGGTCAGTTTATGTGTGCTCGTTCACCTTGTGGTCAGTGTGTCAGTTTGTTAGTGTTCAGTCAGGTTGTGGTCAGTGTGTCAGCTTCTGTGTGTTTGGTATGTTTGTAGTCTTTGTGTCAGTTTCTGCGTGTTTGGACAGGATGTGGTCATTGGGTCAGTTTCTGTGTGTTTGTTCAGGCTGTGGCCAGTGGGTCAGTTTCACTGTGTTCGGTCAGCTTTTGGACAGTGGGTCAGTTTCTGTGTGTTCGGTCAGGTTGTGTTCAGTGGGAAAGTTTCTGTGCTCTCGCTCAGGCTGTGGTCAGTGGGTCAGTTTCAATGTGTTCGGTCAGCTTTTGGTCAGTTGGTCAGTTTCTGTGTGTTCAGTCAGATGGTGGTCAGTGGATCAGTTATTGTGTGTTCGGTCAGATTGTGGTCAGTGCTTGAGCTTTTTCATGTTCAGTCTGGTTGTGGTCAGTGGGTCAGTTTCTGTATGTTCGGAAAGGTTGTTGTCATTGGGTCAGTTTCTCTGAGTGTGGTCAGGTTGTGGTCAGTGGGTCAGTTTCTTTGTGTTAGGTCTTGATGTGTTCAGTGGGTCAGTTTCTGTGTGTTCAGTCAGGATGTGCTTATTGGTTCAGTTTCTGTGTATTCGGACAACTGGTGGTCAGTGGGTCAGTTTCTGGTGGTTCGGTCATGTTATGGTCATTGTATCAGTTTCTGTGTGTTTGGTCAGGTTGTGTTCACTGCATCAGTTTCTGTATGCTCGTACTGCTAGTGGTCAGTGGGTCAGTTTATGTGTGCTCGGAGATGCTCTGTTTAGTCGGTCAATTATTGTGTGTTCAGTCAGGTTGTGGTCAGTGGGTCAGTTTTTTTGTGAGTTTGCTTAGGTTGTGTTCAGTGCCTCAGTTATTGCGAGCTCAGTCAGGTTGTGGTGAGTGGGTCAGTGTCTTTTTGTCGGGTCAGGTTGTGTTCAGTGGGACAGTTTCTGTGTGTTCAGTCAGGTTGTGGTCATTGTGTCAGTTCTGTGTTTTCGGACATTTTGTGGTCAGTGGTTCAGTTTCTGTTTTTTCAGTCAGGTTGTGGTCAGTGTGTCAGTTTCTGTATGTTCGTTCAGGTTGTGTTCAGTGGATCAGTTTCTGTGTGTTTGGTCTGGTTGTGGTCAGTGGGTCAGTTTCTGTGTTTTCGGACAGGTTGTTGTCAGTGGGTCAGTTACTGCGTGCTCGGTCAGGCAGTGGTCAGTGGGTCAGTTTCTGTGTGTTCAGACAGATTGTGTTGAGTGGGTCAGTTTCTGCTTGTTCGGACACGCTGCTGTCAGTGGGTCAGTTTCTTTGTTGTTGGAGAGTTTGTGGTCAGTGGATCAGTTTCTGTGTGTTCGGGCATGTTGTGGTCAGTTGTTCAGCTTCTGCGTGTTCATTCAGGTTGTTTTCAGTGGGTCAATTTCTGTGTTTTCGGTCAGCTTCTGATCAGCGGATCAGTTTCTGTGTGTTCGGTCAGGTTGTGTTCAGTGGGTCAGTTACTGTGTGCTCGGTCTATTTTGTGGGTAGTGGATCAGTTTCTGTGTGTTCGGACAGTTTGTGATCAGCTGGTAATTTTCTTTGTGTGTGGACAGGTTGTGGTCAGTGGGTCAGTTTCTGTGTTTTCGATCAGATTGTGGTCATTGTGTCAGTTCTGTGTTTTCGGACATTTTGTGGTCAGTGGTTCAGTTTCTGTTTTTTCAGTCAGGTTGTGGTCAGTGTGTCAGTTTCTGTATGTTCGTTCAGGTTGTATTCAGTGGATCAGTTTCTGTGTGTTCGGTCTGGTTGTGGTCAATGGGTCAGTTTCTGTGTTTTTGGACAGGTTGTGGTCAGTAGGTCAGTTACTGCGTGCTCGGTCAGGTAGTGGTCAGTGGGTCAGTTTCTGTGTGTTCAGACAGATTGTGTTGAGTGGGTCAGTTTCTGTGTGTTCGGACACGTTGCTGTCAGTGGGTCAGGTTCTTTGTTTTTGGAGAGTTTGTGGTCAGTGGGTCAGTTTCTGTGTGTTCTATCATGTTATGTTCAGTGGTTCAGTTTCTGTGTGTTCGGTCAGGTTGTGGTCAGTAGTTCCGTTTCTGTGTGATCGGATAGATTGTGGTCAGTGGGTCAGTGTGTTTGTGTTTGGTCAGTTTATTTTCAGTGGTTCAGTTTCTGATTGTTCGGTCATGTTGTGGTCAGTGGGTCAGTTTCTGTGTGTTCATTCAGGTTGTGGTCAGTGGGTCAGTTTCTGTGTGTTCGTTCAGGTTGTGGTCAGTGGGTCAGTTTCTGTGTGTGCCGATAAGCATGGTCGGTGGGTCAGTGTCTTTGTGTTTGGTCTCGTTGTGTTCAGTGGATCACTTACTGTGTGCTCGGTCTGGTTGTGGTCAGTGGACCAGTTTCTGTGTGTTCGGACAATTTGTGGTCAGTGGTTCAGTTTCTGTGTGTTCAGTCAGATTGTTGTTAGTGGGTCAATTTTTGTGTGTTCGGTCAGTTTGTGTTCAGTGGGTCAGTTACTGTGTGCTCGGGCAGGTTGTGGTCTGTGGGTAAGTTTCTGTGTGTTCGGACACATTCTGTTGAGTGGGTCATTTTCTGTGTGTTTGGACAGGTTGTGGTCAGTGGGTCAGTTTCTTTGTTTTCGGAGAGTTCGTCATCAGTGGTTCAGTTTCTGTGTGATCTGTCATGTTAATGTCAATGGTTCAGTTTCTGTGTGTTCGGTCAGGTTGTGGTCAGTGGATTAGTTACTGTGTGATCGGTCAGGTTTGGTCAGTGGGTCAGTTACTGTGTGACCGGTCAGGTTGTGCTCAATGGGTCAGTTTATGTGTGCTCGTTCACCTTGTGGTCAGTGTGTCAGTTTGTTAGTGCTCAGTCAGGTTGTGGTCAGTGGGTCAGCTTCTGTGTGTTTGGTATGTTTGTAGTCTTTGTGTCAGTTTCTGCGTGTTTGGACAAGATGTGGTCTTTGGGTCAGTTTCTGTGTGTTTGTTCAGGCTGTGGCCAGTGGGTCAGTTTCACTGTGTTCGGTCAGCTTTTGGACAGTAGGTCAGTTTCTGTGTGTTCGGTCAGGTTGTGGTCAGTGGGAATGTTTCTGTGCTTTCGCTCAGGCTGTGGTCAGTGGGTCAGTTTCTATGTGTTCGGTCAGCTTTTGGTCAGTTGGTCAGTTTCTGTGTGTTCAGTCAGATGGTGGTCAGTGGATCAGTTATTGTGTGTTCGGTCAGATTGTGGTCAGTGGTTCAGCTTCTGCATGTTCAGTCTGGTTGTGGTCAGTGGGTCAGTTTCTGTGTGTTTGGAAAGGTTGTGGTCATTGGGTCAGTTTCTCTGAGTGTGGTCAGGTTGTGGTCAGTGGGTCAGTTTCTTTGTGTTAAGTCTTGATGTGTTCAGTGGGTCAGTTTCTGTGTGTTCAGTCAGGATGTGGTTATTGGTTCAGTTTCTGTGTATTCGGACAACTGGTGGTCAGTGGGTCAGTTTCTGGTGGTTCGGTCATGTTGTGGTCATTGTATCAGTTTCTGTGTGTTCGGCCAGGTTGTGTTCACTGCATCAGTTTCTGTGTGCTCGTACTGCTTGTGGTCAGTGGGTCAGTTTATGTGTGCTCGAGATGCTGTGTTTAGTCGGTCAATTACTGTGTGCTCAGTCAGGTTGTGGTCAGTGGGTCAGTTTTTGTGTGTTTGCTCAGGTTGTGTTCAATGCATCAGTTATTGTGTGCTCGGTCAGGTTGTGGTCAGTGGGTCAGTGTCTTTGTGCCTGGTCAGGTTGTGTTCAGTGGGTCAGTTTCTGTGTGTTCAGTCAGGTTGTGGTCATTGTGTCAGTTCTGTGTTTTCGGACATTTTGTGGTCAGTGGTTCAGTTTCTGTCTTTTCAGTCAGGTTGTGGTCAGTGTGTCAGTTTCTGTATGTTCGTTCAGGTTGTGTTCAGTGGATCAGTTTCTGTGTGTTCGGTCTGGTTGTGGTCAGTGGGTCAGTTTCTGTGATTTCGGACAGGTTGTTGCCAGTGGGTCAGTTACTGCGTGCTCGGTCAGGTAGTGGTCAGTGGGTCAGTTTCTGTGTGTTCAGACAGATTGTGTTGAGTGGGTCAGTTTCTGCGTGTTCAGACACGTTGCTGTCAGTGGGTCAGGTTCTTTGTTTTTGGAGAGTTTGTGGTCAGTGGATCAGTTTCTGGGTGTTCGGGCATGTTGTGGTCAGTTGTTCAGCTTCTGCGTGTTCATTCAGGTTGTGTTCAGTGGGTCAATTTCTGTGTTTTCGGTCAGCTTTTGATCAGCGGATCAGTTTCTGTGTGTTCGGTCAGGTTGTGTTCAGTGGGTCAGTTACTGTTGCTCGGTCTATTTTGTGGGTAGTGGATCAGTTTCTGTGTGTTCGGACAGTTTGTGGTCAGCTGGTAATTTTCTTTGTGTGTGGACAGTTTGTGGTCAGTGGGTCAGTTTCTGTGTTTTCGGTCAGATTGTGTTCATTGTGTCAGTTCTGTGTTTTCGGGCATTTTGTGGTCAGTGGTTCAGTTTTTGTTTTTTCAGTCAGGTTGTGGTCAGTGTGTCAGTTTCTGTATGTTCGTTCAGGTTGTGTTCAGTGGATCAGTTTCTGTGTGTTCGGTCTGGTTGTGGTCAGTGGGTCAGTTTCTGTGTTATCGGACAGGTTGTGGTCAGTGGGTCAGTTACTGCGTGCTCGGTCAGGTAGTGGTCAGTGGGTCAGTTTCTGTGTGTTCAGACAGATTGTGTTGAGTGGGTCAGTTTCTGTGTGTTCGGACACGTTGCTGTCAGTGGGTCAGATTCTTTGTTTTTGGAGAGTTTGTGGTCAGTGAGTCAGTTTCTGTGTGTTCTATGATGTTATGTTCAGTGGTTCAGTTTCTGTGTGTTCGGTCAGGTTGTGGTCAGTAGTTCTGTTTCTGTGTGATCGGATAGATTGTGGTCAGTGGGTCAGTGTGCTTGTGTTTGGTCAGTTTGTGCCCAGTGGTTCAGTTTCTGAGTGTTCGGTCAGGTTGTGGTGAGTGGGTCAGTTTCTGTGTGTTCGTTCAGGTTGTGGTCAGTGGCTCAGTTTCTGCGTGTTCGTTCATGTTGTGGTCATTGGGTCAGTTTCTGTGTTATCAGACAGTTTGTGGTCAGTGGTTCAATTTCTGTTTGTTCAGTCAATTTGCGGCCAGTGTGTCAGTGTCTGTGTTTTCGGAGAGTTTGTGGCCAGTGTGTGGTTTCTGTGTGTTCTATCATTTTATGGTCAGTGGATCAGTTTCTGCGTGTTCGGATAGGGTGTGGTCAGTGGGTCAGTTTCTGTGTGTTCAGTCAGGTTGACATCAGTGAGTCAGTTTTTGTGTGTTCGGTCATGTTGTGTTCAGTGGGTCAGTTTCTGTGTGTTCGGACAGGTTGTGGTCAGTGGGTCATTTTCTTTGTTTTCGGAGAGCTGGTCGTCAGTCGGTCAGTTTCTGTGTGTTCTGTCATGTTATGGTCAGTGGATCAGTTTCTGTGTGTTCTGTCAGGTTGTGGTCAGTGGTTCAGTTTCTGTGTGTTCGGATAGGTTGTGGTCAGTGGATCTGTTACTGTGTGATCGCTCAGTTTGTGGTAAGTGGGTCAGTGTCTGTGTGCTCCATCAGGTTGTTTGTGCTCGTTCACCTTGTGGTCAGTGGGTCAGTTCGTGTGTGTTCGGTCAGGTTGTGGTAAGTTGGTCAGCTTCTGTGAGTTCGGTCAGGTTGTGGTCAGTAGTTCAGTTTCTGTTTTCTCGCTCAGTTTGTGGTCAGTGGTTCCGTTTCTGTGTGTTTGGACAGGTTGTGGTCAGTGGATCAGTTACTGTGTGATCGGTCAGGTTGTGGTCAGTGGTCAGTATCAGTGTGTTCTGCCTGGTTGTTGTCTGTGGGTCAGTTTCTATGTGTTCAGACCGGTAGTGGTCAGTGGGTCTGTTTCTGAATGCTCGTTCAGGTTGTGTTCTGTCTGTCAGCTACTGTGTGCTCGGTCAGGTTGTGGTCAATGGCTCAGATACTTTGTGCTCGGTCGACTTGTGGTCAATGCGTCAGTTTGTGTGTGTTCGGTCAGGTTGTGGTCAGTGGGGCAGCTTCTGTGTGTTCGGTCTGGTTGTAGTCTGTGGGTCAGTTTCTGCGTGTTTGGCAGTTTGTGTTCAATGAGTCAGTTTCTGTGCGTTTGTTCAGGTAGTGGTCATGGGTAAGTTTCTTTGTGTTCGGTGAGATTGTGGTCAGTGGGTTATTTATTTGTCTTTGTTCAGGCTGTGGTCAGTGGGACAGTTTCTGTGCATTCGCTCAGGCTGTGGTCAGGGGGTCAGTTTCTGTGTGTTCGTTCAGTTTGTGGTCAGTGCATCAGTTTCTGTGTGTTTGTTCGGTTTTTGGTCACTTGGTCAGTTTCTGTGTGATCAGTTAGGTTGTGTTCAGTGGGTCAATTTATCTCTTTACGCTCATCTTCTGGTCAGCGGGTCAGTTTCTGTGTGTTCGATCATGTTGTGTTCATTGGGTTACTTACTGTGTGCTCGTTCTGTTTACGGTCAGTGCATCAGTTTCTGTGTCTTTGCTCAGGTTGTGACCAGTGGGTCAGTTTCTGTGTGTTCGGTCAGGTTGTGTTCATTGAATCAGTTGCTGTGTCCTCGGTCTATTTGTGTTCAGTTTGTCAGTTTATGTGTGCTCGGTCAGGTTGTAGTCCGTGGGTCAGTTTCTGTGTGATCGGTCAGGTTGTTTTCATTGGGTCAATTTCTGTGTGTTCGGTCAGCTTTTGGTAAGTGGGTCAGTTTCTTTGTGTTCTGTCAGGTTGTGGTCTGTGGATCAGTTTCTGTGTGTTCGGTCAGGTTGTGTTCAGTGGGTCAATTACTGTGTGCTCTGCCTTTTTGAGGTCAGTGTGTCAATTTCTGTGTTTTCGGACAGGTTGTGGTCAGTGTGTCAGTTTCTGTGTGTTCGGTCAGGTTGTGGTCAGCTGGTAAGTTCCTGTGTGCTTGGTCAGGTTGTGGTCAGTGGGTCAGTTAATGTGTGTTCGGATAGGTTGTGGTCAGTGGGTCAGTTACTGTGTGTTCGGACAGGTTGTGGTCAGTGGGTCTGTTTCTGTGTTTGCCGACAAGCATGGTCAGTGGGTCAGTGTCTTTGTGTTTGGTCTCGTTGTGTTCAGTGGATCAGTTACTGTGTGCTCGGTCTGGTTGTGGTCAGTGGGTCAGTTTCTGTGTGTTCGGACAATTTGTGGTCAGTGGGTCAGTTTCTGTGTGTTCAGTCAGGTTGTTGTCAGTGGGTCAGTTTTTGTGTGTTCCGTCAGTTTGTGTTCAGTGGGTCAGTTACTGTGTGCTCGGACAGGTTGTGGTCTGTGGGTAAGTTTCTGTGTGTTCGGACAGATTCTGTTGAGTGGGTCATTTTCTGTGTTTTTGGACAGGTTGTGGTCAGTGGGTCAGCTTCTTTGTTTTCGGAGAGTTCGTTATCAGTGGTTCAGTTTCTGTGTGATCTGTCATGTTAATGTCAGTGGTTCAGTTTCATTGTGTTCGCTCAGGTTGTGGTCAGTGGATTAGTTACTGTGTGACCGGTCAGGTTTGGTCAGTGGGTCAGTTACTGTGTGACCGGTCAGGTTGTGGTCAATGGGTCAGCTTATTTGCGCTCGTTCACCTTGTGGTCAGTGTGTCAGTTTGTTAGTGTTCAGTCAGGTTGTGGTCAGTGGGTCAGCTTCTGTGTGTTTGGTATGTTTGTAGTCTTTGTGTCAGTTTCTGCGTGTTTGGACAGGATGTGGTCATTGGGTCAGTTTCTGTGTGTTTGTTCAGGTTGTGGCCAGTGGGTCAGTTTCACTGTGTTCAGTCAGCTTTTGGTCAGTGGTTAGTTTCTGTGTGTTCAGTCAGGTTGTGGTCAGTGGGAAAGTTTCTGTGCTTTCGCTCAGTCTGTGGTCAGTGGGTCAGTTTCTATGTGTTCGGTCAGCTTTTGGTCAGTGGGTCAGTTTCTGTGTGTTCATTCAGATAGTGGTCAGTGGATCAGTTATTGTGTGTTCGGTCAGATTGTGGTCAGTGGTTCAGCTTCTGCATGTTCAGTCTGGTTGTGGTCAGTGGGTCAGTTTCTATGTGTTCGGAAAGGTTGTGGTCATTGTGTCAGTTTCTCTGAGTGTGGTCAGGTTGAGGTCAGTGGGTCAGTTTCTTTTTGTTAGGTCAGGATGTGTTCAGTGGGTCAGTTTCTGTGTGTTCAGTCAGGATGTGGTTGTTGGTTTAGTTTCTGTGTATTCGGACAACTGGTGGGCAGTGGGTCAGTTTCTGGTGGTTCGGTCATGTTGTGGTCATTGTATCAGTTTCTGTGTGTTCGGTCAGGTTGTGTTCACTGGATCAGATTCTGTGTGCTCGTACTGCTTGTGGTCAGTGTGTCAGTTTCTGTGCGTTCAGTCAGGTTGACATCAGTGAGTCAGTTTTTGTGTGTTCGGTCATGTTGTGTTCAGTGGGTCAGTTTCTGTGTGTTCGGACAGGTTGTGGTCAGTGGGTCATTTTCTTTGTTTTCGGAGAGCTGGTCATCAGTCGGTAAGTTTCTGTGTGTTCTGTCATGTTATGGTCAGTGGATCAGTTTCAGTTTGTTCTGTCAGGTTGTGGTCAGTGGTTCAGTTTCTGTGTGTTCGGATAGGTTGTGGTCAGTGGATCTGTTACTGTGTGATCGGTCAGTTTGTGGTAAGTGGGTCAGTGTCTGTGTGCTCCATCAGGTTGTGTGTGCTCGTTCACCTTGTGGTCAGTGGGTCAGTTCGTGTGTGTTCGGTCAGGTTGTGGTAAGTGGGTCAGCTTCTGTGTGTTCGGTCAGGTTGTGGTCAGTAGTTCAGTTTCTGTTTTCTCGCTCAGTTTGTGGCCAGTGGTTCCGTTTCTGTGTGTTTGGACAGGTTGTGGTCAGTGGATAAGTTACTGTGTGATCAGTCAGGTTGTGGTCAGTGGTCAGTATCAGTGTGTTCTGTCCCGTAGTTGTCTGTGGGTCAGTTTCTATGTGTTCAGACAGGTAGTGGTCAGTGGGTCTGTTTCTGAATGCTCGTTCAGGTTGTGTTCAGTCTTTCAGTTACTGTGTGCTCGGGCAGGTTGTGGTCAATGGCTCAGATACTTTGTGCTCGTTCGACTTGTGGTCAGTGCATCAGTTTGTATGTGTTCGGTCAGGTTGTGGTAAGTGGGGCAGCTTCTATGTGTTCGGTCTGTTTGTAGTCTGTGGGTCAGTTTCTGCGTGTTTGGCAGTTTGTGTTCAATGAGTCAGTTTCTGTGTGTTTGTTCAGGTAGTGGTCATGGGTAAGTTTCTTTGTGTTCGGTGAGATTGTGGTCAGTGGGTTATTTATTTGTCTTTGTTCAGGTCGTGGTCAGTGGGACAGTTTCTGTGCATTCGCTCAGGCTGTGGTCAGTGGGTCAGTTTCTGTGTGTTTTTTCGCTTTCTGGTCAGTTGGTTAGTTTCTGTGTGATCAGTTAGGTTGTGTTCAGTGGGTCAATTTATCTCTTTACGCTCATCTTCTAGTCAGCGGGTCAGTTTCTGTGTGTTCGATCATGTTGTGTTCATTGGGTTACTTATTGTGTGCTTGTTCTGTTTACGGTCAGTGGGTCAGTTACTGTGATTTCGGACAGGTTGTGGTCAGTGCGTCAGTTTCTGTGCATTCGCTCAGGCTGTGGTCAGTGGATCAGTTTCTGTGTGTTCGTTCTGTTTGTGGTCAGTGCATCAGTTTCTGTCTGTTTTTTCGGTTTTTGGTCAGTTGGTCAGTTCCTGTGTGATCAGTTAGGTTGTGTTCAGTGGGTCAATTTTATCTCTTTACGCTCATCTTCTGGTCTGTGGGTCAGTTTCTGTGTGTTCGATCATGTTGTGTTCATTGGGTTACTTACTGTGTGCTCGTTCTGTTTACGGTCAGTGGGTCAGTTCCTGTGATTTTGGACAGGTTGTGGTCCGTGCGTCAGTTTCTGTGTCTTTGCTCAGGTTGTGATCAGTGGGTCAGTTTCTGTGTGTTCGGTCAGGTTGTGTTCATTGAATCAGTTGCTGTGTCCTCGGTCTATTTGTGTTCAGTTGGTCAGTTTATGTGTGCTCGGTCTGGTTGTAGTCTGTGGGTCAGTTTCTGTGTGATCGGTCAGGTTGTTTTCATTGGGTCAATTTCTGTGTTTTCGGTCAGCTTTTGGTGAGTGGGTCAGTTTCTTTGTGCTCTGTCAGGTTGTGGTCTGTGGATCAGTTTCTGTGTGTTCGGTCAGGTTGTGTTCAGTGGGTCAATTACTGTGTGCTCTGTCTTTTTGAGGTCAGTTTGTCAATTTCTGTGTTTTCAGATAGTTTGTGGTCAGTGTGTCCGTTTCTGTGTGTTCGGTCAGGTAGTGGTCAGCTGGTAAGTTCCTGTGTGCTTGGTCAGTTTGTGGTCAGTGGGTCAGTTGCTGTGTGTTCGGACAGGTTGTGGTCAGTGGGTCAGTTTCTGTGTGTGCCGATAAGCATGGTCAGTGGATCAGTGTCTTTGTGTTTGGTCTCGCTGTGTTCAGTGGATCAGTTACTGTGTGCTCGGTCTGGTTGTGGTCAGTGGGCCAGTTTCTGTGTGTTCGGACAATTTGTGGTCAGTGGGTCAGTTTCTGTGTGTTCAGTCAGGTTGTTGTTAGTGGGTCAATTTTTGTGTGTTCGGTCAGTTTGTGTTCAGTGGGTCAGTTACTGTGTGCTCGGGCAGGTTGTGGTCTGTGGGTAAGTTTCTGTGTGTTCGGACACATTCTGTTGAGTGGGTCATTTTCTGTGTGTTTGGACAGGTTGTGGTCAGTGGGTCAGTTTCTTTGTTTTCGGAGAGTTCGTCATCAGTGGTTCAGTTTCTGTGTGGTCTGTCATGTTAATGTCAGTGGTTCAGTTTCTGTGTGTTCGGTCAGGTTGTGGTCAGTGGATTAGTTACTGTGTGATCGGTCAGGTTTGGTCAGTGGGTCAGTTACTGTGTGACCGGTCAGGTTGTGCTCAATGGGTCAGTTTATGTGTGCTCGTTCACCTTGTGGTCAGTGTGTCGGTTTGTTAGTGATCAGCCAGGTTGTGGTCATTGTGTCAGCTTCTGTGTGCTTGGTATGTTTGTAGTCTTTGTGTCAGTTTCTGCGTGTTTGGACAGGATGTGGTCATTGGGTCAGTTTCTGTGTGTTTGTTCAGGCTGTGGCCAGTGGGTCAGTTTCACTGTGTTCGGTCAGCTTTTGGACAGTGGGTCAGTTTCTGTGTGTTCGGTCAGGTTGTGTTCAGTGGGAAAGTTTCTGTGCTCTCGCTCAGGCTGTGGTCAGTGGGTCAGTTTCTATGTGTTCGGTCAGCTTTTGGTCAGTTTGTCAGTTTCTGTGTGTTCAGTCAGATGGTGGTCAGTGGATCAGTAATTGTGTGTTCGGTCAGATTGTGGTCAGTGGTTCAGCTTTTTCATGTTCAGTCTGGTTGTGGTCAGTGGGTCAGTTTCTGTATGTTCGGAAAGGTTGTGGTCATTGGGTCAGTTTCTCTGAGTGTGGTCAAGTTGTGGTCAGTGGGTCAGTTTCTTTGTGTTAGGTCTTGATGTGTTCAGTGGTTCAGTTTCTTTGTGTTCAGTCAGGATGTGGTTATTGGTTCAGTTTCTGTGTATTCGGACAACTGGTGGTCAGTGGGTCAGTTACTGGTGGTTCGTTCATGTTATGGTGATTGTATCAGTTTCTGTGTGTTCGTTCATGTTGTGTTCACTGCATCAGTTTCTGTGTGCTCGTACTGCTTGTGGTCAGTGGGTCAGTTTATGTGTGCTCGGAGATGCTCTGTTTAGTAGGTCAATTACTGTGTGTTCAGTCAGGTTGTGGTCAGTGGGTCAGTTTTTGGTGTTTGCTCAGGTTGTGTTCAGTGCATCAGTTATTGTGTGCTCGGTTAGGTTGTGGTCAGTGGGTCAGTGTCCTTGTGTCTGGTTAGGTTGTGTTCAGTGGGTCAGTTTCTGTGTGTTCAGTCAGGTTGTGGTCATTGTGTCAGTTCTGTGTTTTCGGACATTTTGTTGTCAGTGGTTCAGTTTCTGTTTTTTCAGTCAGGTTGTGGTCAGTGTGTCAGTTTCTGTATGTTCGTTCAGGTTGTGTTCAGTGGATCAGTTTCTGTGTGTTTGGTCTGGTTGTGGTCAGTGGTTCAGTTTCTGTGTTTTCGGACAGGTTGTTGTCAGTGGGTCAGTTACTGCGTGCTCGGTCAGGTAGTGCTCAGTGGGTCAGTTTCTGTGTGTTCAGACAGATTGTGTTGAGTGGGTCAGTTTCTGCGTGTTCGGACACGTTGCTGTCAGTGGGTCAGGTTCTTTGTTTTTGAAGAGTTTGTGTTCAGTGGATCAGTTTCTGTGTGTTCGGGCATGTTGTGGTCAGTTGTTCAGCTTCTGCGTGTTCATTCAGGTTGTGTTCAGTGGGTCAATTTCTGTATTTTCGGTCAGCTTCTGATCAGCGAATCAGTTTCTGTGTGTTCGGTCAGGTTGTGTTCAGTGGGTCAGTTACTGTTGCTCGGTCTATTTTGTGGGTAGTGGATCAGTTTCTGTTTGTTCGGACAGTTTGTGATCAGCTGGTAATTTTCTTTGTGTGTGGACAGGTAGTGGTCAGTGGGTCAGTTTCTGTGTGTTCTATCATGTTATGTTCAGTGGTTCAGTTTCTGTGTGTTCGGTCAGGTTGTGGTCAGTAGTTCTGTTTCTGTGTGATCGGATAGATTGTGGTCAGTTGGTCAGTGTGTTTGTGTTTGGTCAGTTTGTGGCCAGTGGTTCAGTTTCTGATTGTTCGGTCAGGTTGTGGTCAGTGGGTCAGTTTCTGTGTGTTCGTTCAGGTTGTGGTCAGTGGGTCAGTTTCTGTGTGTTCGTTCAGGTTGTGGTCAGTGGGTCAGTTTCTGTGTGTGCCGATAAGCATGGTCAGTGGGTCAGTGTCTTTGTGTTTGGTCTCGTTGTGTTCAGTGGATCAGTTACTGTGTGCTCGGTCTGGTTGTGGTCAGTGGGCCAGTTTCTGTGTGTTCGGACAATTTGTGGTCAGTGGGTCAGTTTCTGTGTGTTCAGTCAGATTGTTGTTTGTGGGTCAATTTTTGTGTGTTCGGTCAGTTTGTGTTCAGTGTGTCAGTTACTGTGTGCTCGGGCAGGTTGTGGTCTGTGGGTAAGTTTCTGTGTGTTCGGACAGATTCTGTTGAGTGGGTCATTTTCTGTGTGTTTGGACAGGTTGTGGTCAGTGGGTCAGTTTCTTTGTTTTCGGAGAGTTCGTCATCAGTGGTTCAGTTTCTGTGTGATCTGTCATGTTAATGTCAGTGGTTCAGTTTCTGTGTGTTCGGTCAGGTTGTGGTCAGTGGATTAGTTACTGTGTGATCGGTCAGGTTTGGTCAGTGGGTCAGTTACTGTGTGACCGGTCAGGTTGTGCTCAATGGGTCAGTTTATGTGTGCTCGTTCACCTTGTGGTCAGTGTGTCAGTTTGTTCGTGTTCAGTCAGGTTGTGGTCAGTGGGTCAGCTTCTGTGTGTTTGGTATGTTTGTAGCCTTTGTGTCTGTTTCTGCGTGTTTGGACAGGATGTGATCATTGGGTCAGTTTCTGTGTGTTTGTTCAGGCTGTGGCCAGTGGGTCAGTTTCACTGTGTTCGGTCAGCTTTTGGACAGTAGGTCAGTTTCTGTGTGTTCGGTCAGGTTGTGGTCAGTGGGAAAGTTTCTGTGCTTTCGCTCAGGCTGTCGTCAGTGGGTCAGTTTCTATCTGTTTGGTCAGCTTTTGGTCAGTTGGTCAGTTTCTGTGTGTTCAGTCAGATGGTGGTCAGTGGATTAGTTATTGTGTGTTCGGTCAGATTGTGGTCAGTGGTTCAGCTTCTGCATGTTCAGTCTTGTTGTGATCAGTGGGTCAGTTTCTGTGTGTTTGGAAAGGTTGTGGTCATTGGGTCAGTTTCTCTGAGTGTCGTCAGGTTGTGATCAGTGGGTCAGTTTCTTTGTGTTAGGTCTTAATGTGTTCAGTGGGTCAGATTCTGTGTGTTCAGTCAGGATGTGGTTATTGGTTCAGTTTCTGTGTATTCGGACAACTGGTGGTCAGTGGGTCAGTTTCTGGTGGTTCGGTCATGTTGTGGTCATTGTATCAGTTTCTGTGTGTTCGGTCAGGTTGTGTTCACTGCATCAGTTTCTGTGTGCTCGTACTGCTTGTGGTCAGTGGGTCAGTTTCTGTGTGTTCATTCAGATTGTGGTCAGTGGATCAGTTATTGTGCATTCGGTCAGATTGTGGTCAGTGGGTCAGTTTATGTGTGCTCGGAGATGCTGTGTTTAGTCGGTCAATTACTGTGTGTTCGGTCAGGTTGTGGTCAGTGGATTAGTTACTGTGTGATCGGTCAGGTTTGGTCAGTGGGTCAGTTACTGTGTGACCGGTCAGGTTGTGGTCAATGGGTCAGCTTATTTGCGCTCGTTCACCTTTTGGTCAGTGTGTCAGTTTGTTAGTGTTCAGTCAGGTTGTGGCCAGTGGGTCAGCTTCTGTGTGTTTGGTATGTTTGTAGTCTTTGTGTCAGATTCTGCGTGTTTGGACAGAATGTGGTCATTGGGTCAGTTTCTGTGTGTTTGTTCAGGTTGTGGCCAGTGGGTCAGTTTCGCTGTGTTCGGTCAGCTTTTGGTCAGTGGGTCAGCTTCTGTCTGTTCAGTCAGATTGTGGTCAGTGGATCAGTTATTGTGCGTTCGGTCAGATTGTGGTCAGTGGTTCAGCTTCTGCATGTTCAGTCTGGTTGTGGTCAGTGGGCCAGTTTCTGTGTGTTTGGAAAGGTTGTGGTCATTGGGTCAGTTTCTCTGAGTGTGGTCAGGTTGTGGTCAGTGTGTCAGTTTCTTTGTGTTAGGTCAGGATGTGTTCAGTGGGTCAGTTTCTGTGTGTTCAGTCAGGATGTGGTTGTTGGTTCAGTTTCTGTGTATTCGGACAACTGGTGGTCAGTGGGTCAGTTTCTGGTGGTTCGGTCAGGTTGTGTTCACTGGATCCGTTTCTGTGAGCTCGTACTGCTTGTGGTCAGTGGGTCAGTTTTTGTGTGTTCGGATAGGGTGTGGTCAGTGGGTCAGTTTCTGTGTTTTCAGTCAGGTTGACATCAGTGAGTCAGTTTTTGTGTGTTCGGTCATGTTGTGTTCAGTGGGTCAGTTCCTGTGTGTTCGGACAGGTTGTGGTCAGTGGGTCATTTTCTTTGTTTTCGGAGAGCTGGTCGTCAGCCGGTCAGTTTCTGCGTGTTCTGCCATGTTATGATCAGTGGTTCAGTTTCTGTTTGTTCTGTTAGGTTGTGGTCAGTGGTTCAGTTTCTGTGTGTTCGGATAGGTTGTGGTCAGTGGATCTGTTACTGTCTGATCGTTCAGTTTGTGGTAAGTGGGTCAGTGTCTCTGTGCTCCATCCGGTTGTGTGTGCTCGTTCCCCTTGTGGTCAGTGGGTCAGTTCATGTGTGTACGGTCAGGTTGTGGTAAGTGGGTCAGCTTCTTTGTGCTCGGTCAGGTTGTGGTCAGTAGTTCAGTTTCTGTTTTCTCGCTCAGTTTGTGGTCAGTGGTTCCGTTTCTGTGTGTTTGGACAGGTTGTGGTCAGTGGATCAGTACTGTGTGATCGGTCAGGTTGTGGTCAGTGGTCAGTATGAGTGTGTTCTGTCTGGTTGTTGTCTGTGGGTCAGTTTCTATGTGTTCAGACAGGTAGTGGTCAGTGGGTCTGTTTCTGAATGCTCGTTCAGGTTGTGTTCAGTCTGTCAGTTACTGTGTGCTCGGTCAGGTTGTGGTCAATGGCACAGATACTTTGTGCTCGGTAGACTTGTGGTCAGTGCGTCAGTTTGTGTGTGTTCGGTCAGGTTGTGGTCAGTGGGGCAGCTTCTGTGTGTTCGGTCTGGTTGTAGTCTGTGGGTCAGTTTCTGCGTGTTTGGCAGTTTGTGTTCAATGAGTCAGTTTCTGTGTGTTTGTTCAGGTAGTGGTCATGGGTAAGTTTCTTTGTGTTCGGTGAGATTGTGGTCAGTGGGTTATTTATTTGTCTTTGTTCAGGTTGTGGTCAGTGGGACAGTTTCTGTGCATTCGCTCAGGCTGTGGTCAGTGGGTCAGTTTCTGTGTGTTCGTTCAGTTTGTGGTCAGTGCATCAGTTTCTGTGTGTTTGTTTGGTTTTTGGTCACTTGGTCAGTTTCTGTGTGATCAGTTAGGTTGTGTTCAGTGGGTCAATTTATCTCTTTACACTCATCTTCTTGTCAGCAGGTCAGTTTCTGTGTGTTCGATCATGATGTCCTCATTGGGGTACTTACTGTGTGCTCGTTCTGTTTACGGTCAGTGGGTCAGTTCCTGTGATTTCGGACAGGTTGTGGTCAGTGCGTCAGTTTCTGTGTCTTTGCTCAGGTTGTGATCAGTGGGTCAGTTTCTGTGTGTTCGGTCAGGTTGTGTTCATTGAATCAGTTGCTGTGTCCTAGGTCTATTTGTGTTCAGTTGGTCAGTTTATGTGTGCTCGGTCAGGTTGTAGTCCGTGGGTCAGTTTCTGTGTGATCGGTCAGGTTGTTTTCATTGGGTCAATTTCTGTGTGTTCAGTCAGCTTTGGTAAGTGGGTCAGTTTCTTTGTGTTCTGTCAGGTTGTGGTCTGTGGATCAGTTTCTGTGTGTTCGGTCAGGATGTGTTCAGTGGGTCAATTACTGTGTGCTCTGTCTTTTTGAGGTCAGTGTGTCAATTTCTGTGTTTCCGGACAGGTTGTGGTCAGTGTGTCAGTTTCTGTGTGTTCGGATAGGTTGTGGTCAGTGGGTCAGTTACTGCGTGTTCGGACAGGTTGTGGTCAGTGGGTCAGTTTCTGTGTTTGCCGACAAGCATGGTCAGTGGGTCAGTGTCTTTGTGTTTGGTCTCGTTGTGTTCAGTGGATCAGTTACTGTGTGCTCGGTCTGGTTGTGGTCAGTGGGTCAGTTTCTGTGTGTTCGGACAATTTGTGGTCAGTGGGTCAGTTTCTGTGTGTTCAGTCAGGTTGTTGTCAGTGGGTCAGTTTTTGTGTGTTCCGTCAGTTTGTGTTCAGTGGGTCAGTTACTGTGTGGTCGGACAGGTTGTGGCCTGTGGGTAAGTTTCTGTGTGTTCGGACAGATTCTGTTGAGTTCGTCATTTTCTGTGTGTTTGGACAGGTTGTGGTCAGTGGGTCAGTTTCTTTGTTTTCGGAGAGTTCGTCATCAGTGGTTCAGTTTCTGTGTGATCTGTCATGTTAATGTCAGTGGTTCAGTTTCTGTGTGTTCGGTCAGGTTGTGGTCAGTGGATTAGTTACTGTGTGATCAGTCAGGTTTGGTCAGTGGGTCAGTTGCTGTGTGACCGGTCAGGTTGTGGTCAGTGGGTCAGTTTATTTGCGTTCGTTCACCTTGTGGTCAGTGTGTCAGTTTGTTAGTGTTCAGTCAGGTTGTGGTCAGTGGGTCAGCTTCTGTGTGTTTGGTATGTTTGTAGTCTTTGTGTCGGTTTCTGCGTGTTTGGACAGGATGTGGTCATTGGGTCAGTTTCTGTGTGTTTGTTCAGATTTTGGCCAGTGGGTCAGCTTCACTGTGTTCGGTCAGCTTTTGGTCAGTGGGTCAGTTTCTGTGTGTTCGGTCAGGTTGTGGTCAGTGGGAAAGTTTCTGTGCTTTCGCTCAGTTTGTGGTCAGTGGGTCAGTTGCTATGTGTTCGGTCAGCTTTTGGTCAGTGGGTCAGTTTCTATGTGTTCAGTCAGATTGTGGTCAGTGGATCAGTTATTGTGTGTTCGGTCAGATTGTGGTCAGTTGTTCAGCTTCTGCATGTTCAGTCTGGTTGTGGTCAGTGGGTCAGTTTCTGTGTGTTCGGAAAGGTTGTGGTCATTGGGTCAGTTTCTCTGAGTGTGGTCAGGTTGTGGTCAGTGGGTCAGTTTCTTTGTGTTAGGTCAGGATGTGTTCAGTGCGTCAGTTTCTGTGTGTTCAGTCAGGATGTGATTGTTGGTTCAGTTTCTGTGTATTCGGACAACTGGTGGTCAGTGGGTCAGTTTCTGGTGGTTCGGTCATGTTGTGGTCATTGTATCAGTTTCTGTGTGTTCGGTCAGGTTGTGTTCGCTGGATCAGTTTCTGTGTGCTCGTACTTCTTGTGGTCAGTGGGTCAGTTTATGTGTGCTCGGAGATGCTGTGTTTAGTCGGTCAATTACTGTGTGTTCAGTCAGGTTGTGGTCAGTGGGTCAGTTTTTGTGTGTTTGCTCATGTTGTGTTCAGTGCGTCAGTTATTGTGTGCTCGGTCAGGTTGTGGTCAGTGGGTCAGTGTCTTTGTGTTTGGTCAGGTTGTGTTCAGTGGGTCAGTTTCTGTGTGTTCAGTCAGGTTGTGGTCATTGGTACAGTTTCTGTGTATTCGGACAGCTGCTGGTCAGTTGGTCAGTTTCTGATGGTTTGATCAGGTTGTGGTCAGTGGGTCAGTTACTTTGTTTTCGGAGAGATTGTGGTCAGTGTGTCTGTTTCTGTGTGAACGTTCAGCTGGTGTTCAGTGTGTCTGTTTCTTTTTGTTCGGGCCTGTGTGTATGTTCAGGTTGTGGTCAGTGGGACAGATTCTGTGAATTCGGAGAGTTTGGGGTCAGTGGGTCAGTTTCTGTGTGTTCGTTCAGCTGGTGTTCAGTGTGTCAGTTTCTGTGTTTTCGGTCAGATTGTGGTCTGTGGGTCAGTTTCGGTGTGTTTGGTCAGGTTGATTTCAGTGGTTCAGTTTCTGTGCGTTTGGTCAGGTTGTGGTCAGTGGGTCAGTTCCTTTGTTTCCGGAAAGTGTGTGGTTATTGGGTCAGTTTCTGTTTGTTCGGTCAGCTTGTGGTCAGTCAGTCAGTTTCTGTGTGCTCGGTCAGGTTGTGGTCATTGGGTCTGCTTCTGTGTGTTCGGTCAGTTTGTGGTCAGTGGTCAGTTTCTGTGTGCTCGGTCAGGTTGTGTTCAGTGGTTCAGTTTCTGTGTGTTCGGTCAGGTTGTGGTCAGTGGTTCAATTTCTGTGGGCTCGGTGAATTTCTGGTCAGTGGTCAATTTCTGTGTTTTCTGTCAGGTTGTGGTCAGTGGGTCAGATTCTGTGTGTTCAGTTAGGTTGTGGTCAGTGGCTCAGTTTCTATGTGTTCAGTTAGTTTGTTTTCAATGCGTCAGTTCCTGTGTGTTCAGTCACGTTGTGGGCAGTGGGTCAGTTTATGTGTGTTTGGTCAGATTTTGGACACTGGGTCATATTCTGTGTGTTTGGTCAGGTTGTGATGAATGGGTCAGTTTATGTGTGCTCGTTCACCTTGTGGTCAGTGGTTCTGTTTCTGTGTGTTCGGACAGGTTGTGGTCAGTGGATCAGTTACTGTGTGATCGGTCTGGCTGCGGTCACTGGGTCAGTATCAGTGTGTTCTGTCTGGTTGTATTCTGTGGATCAGGTTCTATGTGTTCGGACAGGTTGTGGCCAGTGGGTCCGTTTCTATGTGCTTGGTCAACTTTTGTTCAGTCTGTCAGTTACTGTGTGCTCGGTCAGGATGTAGTCAATGGGTCAGTTTCTTTGTGCTCGGTCGACTTGTGGTCAGTGGGTCAGTATGTGTGTGTTCGGTCAGATTGTGGTCAGTTGGTTATTTATTTGTGTTTGTTCAGGTTGTGGTCAGTGGGACAGTTTCTGTGCTTTCACTCAGGCTGTGGTCAGTGGGTCAGTTTCTGTGTGTACGGTCAGGTTGTGGTCTGTGGGTCAGTTTCTGTGTGTTCGGTCAGGTTGTTGTTACTGGGTCAGATTCTGTGTGTTCGGTCAGGTTGTGGTCAACATGTCAGTTTCTGTGTGTTCGTTCACTTTCTGGTCAGTGGATCCTTTTCTGTGTGTTTGTTCAGTTTGTAGTCAATCGGTCAGTTTCTTTGTGATCAGTTAGATTGTGTGCAGTGGGTCAATTTCTCTGTTTCCATTCAGCTTCTGGTCAGCGGGTCAGTTTCTGTGTGTTCGGTCAGGCTGTTTTCATTGACTCACTTACTGTGTGTTCGGTCATGTTGTGGTCAGTGGGTCAGTTCCTGTGTGTTCAGTCATGTTGTCGTCTGTGGGTCAGTTTCTGTCTGTTTGGTCAGGTTGTGGCCAGTGGGTCACTTTCTGTGTGTTCGGTCCGGTTGTTTTCAGTTGGTCAGTTTCTGTGTGTTCGGTCAGCTTCTGGCCAGCGGTTCAGTTTCTGTGTGTTCGGTCAGGTGGTGTTCATTATGTCTGTTACTGTGTGCTCGGTCTGTTTGTGGTCAGTGGGTCAGTTTCGGAAGGTTCGGTCAGGTTGTGGTCATTGTATCAGTTTCTGTGTGTTCGGTCAGGTTGTGTTCACTGGATCATTTCCTGTGTGCTCGTACTTCTTGTGAGCAGTGGGTCAGCTTCTGTGCTCGGAGATGCTGTGGTCAGTCGGTCAATTGCTGTGTGTTCAGTCAATTTGTGGTCAATGGGTCAGTGTCTTTGTGTTTGGTCAGGTTGTGTTCAGTGGGTCAGTTTCTGATGGTTCGGTCAGCTTGTGGTCAGTGTGTCAGTTTCTGTGTGTTCGGTCAGGTTGTGGACAGTGGGTCAGTTTCTGTGTGCTCGGTCAGGTTGTGTTCAGTGGGACAATTTCTGTGTTTTCTGCCTGGTTGTGGTCAGTGGTTCAGATTTTGTGTGTTCAGTTAGGTTGTGGTCAGTGGGTCAGTTTCTGTGTGTTCAGTCAGTTTGTTTTCAATGCGTCAGTTTCTGTGTGTTCAGTCACGTTGTGGTCAGTGGTTCAGTTTCTGTGTTTTCGGACAGGTTGTGGTCAGTGGATCAGTTACTGTGTGATTGGTCAGGCTATGGTCAATGGGTCAGTATCAGTGTGTTCTGTCTGGCTGTAGTCTGTGGATCGGTTTCTATGTGTTCGGACAGGTAGTGGTCAGTGTTTCCTTTTCTGTGTGCTCGGTCAGGTTGTGTTCAGTCTGTCAGTTACTGTGTGCTCGGTCAGGTTGTAGTCAATGGCTCAGTTTCTTTGTGCTCGGTCGACTTGTGGTCAGTGGGTCAGTTTGTGTGTGTTCGATCAGATTGTGGTCAGTGGGTTATTTATTTGTGTTTGTTCAGGTTGTGGTCAGTGGAACAGTTTCTGTGCTTTTGCTCAGGCTGTGGTCAGTGGGTCAGTTTCTTTGTGTGCGGTCAGGTTGTGGTCTGTGGGTCAGTTTCTGAGTGTTCGGTCAGGTTGTTGTTAGTGGGTCAGATTCTGTGTGTTCGGTCAGGTTGTGGTCAACATGTCAGTTTCTGTGTGTTCGTTCACTTTCTGGTCAGTGGATCCGTTTCTGTGTGTTTTTTCAGTTTGTGGTCAGTGGGTCAGTTCCTGTGTGATCAGTTAGGCTGTGTGCAGTGGGTGTATTTTTCCGTTTCCGTTCAGATTCTGGTCAGCGGGTCAGTTTCTGTGTGTTCGGTCATGTTGTGTTCATTGGGTCACTTACTGTGTGCTCGGTCAGGTTGTGGTCAGCGGGTCAGTTTCTTTGTTTTCGGAAAGTTTTGTGGTAAGTCGGTCAGTTTCTGTTTGTTCAGTCAGGATGTGGACAGTGGGTCAGTTTCTGTATGCTCGGTCAGGTTGTGGTCATTGGGTCAGTTTCTGTGTGTTTGGTCAGGCTGTGGTCAGTGGGTCAGTTTCCGAGTGTTCGGTGAGGTTGTGGTCAGTGGGTCAGTTTCTGTGTGTTCGGTCAGATTGTGGACAATGGGTCAGTTTCTGTATGCTCGGTCAGGTTGTGGTCATTGGGTCTGTTTCTGTGTGTTCGGTCAGGTTGTGGTCAGTGCGTCAGTTTCTTTATTTTCGGAAAGTTTGTGGTTAGTGGTTCAGTTTCTGTTTGTTCGGTCAGCTTGTGGTCAGTGTGTCAGTTTCTGCGTGCTCGGTCAAGATGTGGTAAGTGCGTCAGATTTTGTGTGTTTGGTCAGGTTGTTTTCAATGGGTCAGTTTCTGTGTGTTCGGCCAGGTTGATGTCAGTGGGTCAGTGAAATAAAGAGTAGATTTGCCTATCTAAATCTAGGCTTTATTAACCTTAAAAACCCAGCAGCACATCTTCAACACCCAGTCCCAACCAAGGCTGTAGAGAACTGAATTTAAGATGGTCACCACAAATCACATGACATCAACTACCAATGAGTTTACAGCATTTATCTCAAGGCAGGAAACAGGCAACCAATTACTATGCTTCTTACAAAACAAGAATAATCACCACATTCACCCCTCCTTTTAAAACATACTCCAACCTAGGTAGCCTTTACAATTTATAATTAATCATTTATAACTAAAACAATACAAATATAATATTTCAACAATTTTAAAACATTACTATCAAATTATTTTAAAAGTCCATTTTCAATCGGTCGACCGGATAGCTTGTTCGTGTCAACCTTCTTAACCTTGGTGAAATTCCTTGCCCTCCCACACCAGGAGACACGGAGGTATCTTCTGCAGGAAGGCTATCCATATCCCGATTACCAACGGTTTCCGGATTGGAAATCCCATCAGAATGTAAACTGGGACGGTCATGAACATCCATCGAGGGTTGACTAATAGAGTTATAATTATCGGCAATAGGATTGGAAATATTCGTAGTATCTGTGACGACATCCACATTAACTGAATCATGACTATTGTTAATATCCTCAGAAGAGGGCTGGCCACCACAATGAGCCAAGTCTTTAATTGAAACAGTACTTTCTTTCCCATCTTGGAATCGAATATGAGCATATTGGGAATTTGCCTCCAACAGCTCCACCTCCTCCACTAAAGTATCATATTTTGACAATCTCACATGGCGTCGAAGCAACACAGGTCCCTGCATAGTAAGCCATGAAGGTACCGAATATCCCGTAGTAGATCTCCGCAGATAGTGAAAGAGCCTTTCATGGGGTGTCACATTAGGAGCCGTTGAAAGCAATGATCTAATGGAATGCAGGGCATCAGGCAATACCATTTCCCACTGTGTATTCTTAAGGTTCCGGGATGTCAAAGCCAACATAACTGCCTTCCAGATCACCCCATTATATCGTTCGCACTGTCCATTACCCTGGGGATTATACGGGGTAGTCCGACTAGTAGAGATTCCCCGACTCTGGAGGCATTCCTTCAACTGGGAAGACATAAAAGAACTTCCCTGATCCGAATGGATATACGCAGGCATCCCAAAGATGACAACATTTGAGTCAGACATTTGATAACTGTAGCAGCTGATACATCTGCGCAATGAAAAGCAAAAGGGAACCTTGAAAACTCATCCACAACAGTAAATATATATCGATTCTGAGTCGTTGAAGGAAGAGGCCCCTTAAAATCAACGCTCAAACGTTCAAAAGGAGAAGTAGCCTTTATAAGATGATCTCGTTGAGGCTTAAAGAAATTCGGTTTACACCGAGCACAGATAGAACATGATGAAGTCATCCGCTTGACGTCTTCAACGGAAAAGGGCAAATTCTTACTGCGTACAAACTGTATCATCCTCGTAACACCAGGATGGCATAAAGCATTATGAAGATTAATAAGCGTATCTCCGTGAATCACAGAACAATAAGCCCTTGACAGTGCATCAGCAGCAACATTACCCTTCCCCGGACAGTAAACTATATCAAAATGGTAACATGCCAACTCAATCCTCCACCTCATTATATTATCATTCTTGATCTTTCCAAAATGTTTGACATCAAACTTAAAAGACACAGATTTTTGGTCAGTTACCAATGTAAAATGTCGCCCCGACAAATAATGTCTCCAGTTACGCAGTGCTTCTCCTATTGCATACGCCTCTTTCTCTATTGAGGAGTGTCTTTTCTCACTATTGTTCAAAGTACGTGAGAAAAAGGCCACAGGTTTTCCATTTTGGTTCAGATTAGCCCCAATTGCAAAATCGGAAGCATCCGTCTCAATCACAAAGGGCACCTGCTCATCAATAGAATGCACAACTGCTCCAAGGATATCCTTTTGGAAATTATCAAAACACGTCCTGGCCTCCCATGATAGAGGTTATGTCATAACCCGAATAAGGGGCCGGATCTTCTGCGGAAAGTTTGCAATCCAATTAGAATAATAAGGAAACAGTCCAACAACTCACGGTGGCATAGTGGTTAGCATTGTCGCCTCACAGCGCCAGAGACCCGGGTTCGAGTCCGACCTCGGGCGACTGTCTGTGTGGAGTTTGCACATTCTCCCCATGTGTGCGTGGGTTTTCTCCGGGTGCTCTGGTTTCCTCCCACAGTCCAAAGATGTGCAGGTTAGGTTGATTGGCTATGATAAATTGACCCTTAGTGTTAGGGGGATAAAATACGTGGGGTTACAGGGATAGGGTGGGATATGTGTTGGTGTAGGGGTTACGGGGATCGGGTGGGATATGTGTCGGTGCAGGCTCGATGGGCCGAAATGGCCTCTATCTGCACTGTGGGGTTTCTGTGATTTCTGTGAACTCGTTGCAAAGCTTTAGAATTAGTAGGACAAGGTAAATCAATCAATGGTCGCAGGCGTTCTGGATCAGGTTTAATCTTGTTTCCCGAGATAATACACCCCAGTAGATTTACCTCAGTGGTCAAAAAGATGCACTTCTCTTTATTGAAAGTTAAACCAACTTTTTCCGCAGCTTGAAGGAATCTTTCTAAATTAGAATCATGCTCCACCCTTGATTTGCCACACACCGTGATGTCATCTAAATATGAAAAGGTGTCAGATAGAGAGTTTTCACTTATAAAAGCATCCATTGCCCGTTGAAAACAGGCAACACCATTAGTAACACCAAATGGTACTCGGCAAAACTGAAACAGCTTTCTGCCAGCCTCAAAGGCCGTATATGGTTGATCCCTCTTAACATTAGGAATCTGATGATAAGCACTCTTTAGGTCAATAGTGCTAAAAACCGTATACTGAGTTACTTTGTTGATAAGCTCATCAATCTTAGGCAAAGGGTACGCATCTAATTGAGTATACCTGTTAATAGTTTGAGAGTAGTCTATCACCATTCGTTTCTTATGTCTCTCGTTAGTGGTGACAACCACCTGTGCCCGCCAGGGTGAACAACTAGGTTCAATGACTCCTTACAATAAACGACGTTGAACTTCAGAATTAATAAATTCTTTATCCTGACTGCTATACCTTCTTGACTTGGTAGCAATTGGCTTACAATCCGGCATCATATTGGAAAAAAGTGAGAATGGAGAAATAGATAGAGAAGTTAATCCACAAATAGATAAAGGTGGCTTAGTTCCTCCAAAAGAAAGACTGAGAGACTCGTGTAATTGAAGCACATCATGACCAATCAAAATATCCGCACAAAGATTAGGCAAAACAGATAGGCGTGTATCAGTATACGTATTACCTAGAATAATTAATTTCACAAGGCAACAACCAGCTACTTGTGAAGTGAGAGTCGTCTGAGCCATACACACCTGAAAAGTAACAGGTGAAATTTTCAAACGCTTCTCCTTCGCAAACTGAAGATTATAAATCTCTCGGTACTGCCCGTATCTATAAGGGCCTTCACTTCTAACCCATTAACTTGGGCCGTAACTATAGCTTTGTTTAGGCCATGAGAAAAGGCAGCAGAAACTGATGCAATAAACGCCCTATCTAAAGGCTGAATAGTCGCAAAAGAGGCAATTGATTTACAAACACATGCGTAATGACCTCTCTTGCCGCATTTACTGCACACAGCCTCCCGAGCAGGACACTTCAGACGAGGGTGCCGGACGTTCCCACAAAAATAACACTTCTGAATCCTAGAGGCAACAGCAGCCAAAGTAGAAACTGTTTCAGAATCTGGTAAACCACTCCTATTAAGTCCACATAATTCCTTTTCATCCGGAACTGCCAAAACCACAGTCGCAGGCCGATTAAAAAGAGCGTAAGAATCCGAACTTCTCTGAGCCAAATCCAATGTAGAGGCTTGCTCAAAAGCACTCTTCAGATCCAAAGTCTTATTTTCTAATAACCGCTGACGAATTGATCTAGACAGTAATCCATTAATAAAAGCATCCCGTACCGATTCTTCCTTATATTCTTCTGCCGACACAGCATTATAATTACAGTTAGCACCAAGGCGCCGAAGTGCTTGTAAATAAGTATCCAAAGATTCTCCCACCTGCTACCTACGAGCAGTTAGAAGGTGACGTGCAAATACCTCATTCTTTGGTTTAATAAAAAACTTTTCCAATGTAGCAATAGCCAATTCGTAAGTTTCACAGTCCAAGATATACTTATACACATCCGGAGCAATGTAGTTGATCAGTATATTCAACTTATGTAGAGACTCTTGATCCAACACACCCAAAAAGTTTTTAAATGTACGATACCAGTGTTTCCCTTTATCATCCACTCCTGCAGAATTAGGGTCAGCATTAAATCATTCCAGTTGAAGATATCGCTCCATTCTAACAAAAGGTTAATAAATCGAAATTAAGAGTAGATTTGCCTTTCTAAATCTAGGCTTTATTAACCTTAAAACCCAACAGCACATCTTCAACACCCAGTCCCAACCAAGGCTGTAGAGAACTGAATTTAAGATGGCCACCACAAATCACATGACATCAACTACCAATGAGTTTGCAGCATATATCTCAAGGCAGGAAACAGGCAACCAATTACAATGCTTCTTACAAAACAAGAATAAACACCACAGTCAGTTTCCTTGTTTTCGGAAAGTTTGTGGTCAGTGGTGCAGTTTCTGTTTGTTCGGTCAGGTTGTGGTCAGTGTGTCAGTTTCTGTTTGCTCGGTCAGGATGTGGTAGCTGCGTCAGATTTTGTGTCTTTGGTTAGATTGTGGGAAGTGAGTCAGCTTCTGTGTGTTCGTTGAGGTTGTGTTCAGTGGTTTAGTTTCTGTGTGTTCGGTCAGGTTGTGGACAGTGGGTCTGTTTCTGTGTGCTTGGTCAGGTTGTGTTCAGTAGGGCAGTTTCTGTATGCTCTGTCAGGATATGTTCAGTGGGTCAATTTCTGTGTTTGCGTTCATTTTTCTGTTCAGTGGGTCAGTTTCTGTGTCTTCGGTCATGTTGTGGTCAGTGGTTCAATTTCTGTGGGCTCGGTGAACTTCTGGTCACTGGTCAGTTTCTGTGTTTTCTGTCAGGTTGTGGTCAGTGGTTCAGATTTTGTGTGTTCATTAGGTTGTGGTCAGTGGGTCAGTTTCTGTGTGTTCAGTCAGTTTCTTTTCAATGCGTCAGTTTCTGTGTGTTCAGTCACGTTGTGGTCAGTGGGTCAGCTTATGTGTGTTTGGTCAGATTTTGGACACTGGGTCATTTTCTGTGTGTACAGTCAGGTTGTGGTCAATGGGTCAGTTTCTGTGTGCTCGTTCACCTTGTGGCCAGTGGGTCAGTTTGTGTGTGTTCGGTCAGGTTGTGGTAATTGGGTCAGCTTCTGTGTGTTCGGTCCGGTTGTGGTCTGTAGTTCAGTTTCTGTGTTCTTGCTCAGTTTGTGGTCAGTGGTTCAGTTTCTGTGTGTACGGACAGGTTGTGGTCAGTGGATCAGATACTGTGTGATTGGTCAGGCTGTGGTCAATGGGTCAGTATCGGTGTGTTCTGTCTGGCTGTAGTCTGTGGATAAGTTTCTATGTGTTCGGACAGGTAGTGGTCAGTGTTTCCTTTTCTGTGTTCTCGGTCAGGTTGTGTTCAGTCTGTCAGTTACTGTGTGCTTGGTCAGGTTGTAGTCAATGGCACAGTTTCTTTGTGCTCGGTCGACTTGTGGTCAGTGGGTCATTTTGTGTGTGTTCGATCAGATTGTGGTCAGTGGGTTATTTATTTGTGCTTGTTGAGGTAGTGGACAGTGGGACAGTTTCTGTGCTTTTGCTCAGGCTGTGGTCAGTGGGTCAGTTTCTGTGTGTACGGTCAGGTTGTGGTCTGTGGGTCAGTTTCTGTGTGTTTGGTCAGGTTGTTGTTAGTGGGTCAGATTCTGTGTGTTCGGTCAGGTTGTGGTCAACATGTCAGTTTCTGTGTGTTCGTATACTTTCTGGTCAGTGGATCCGTTTCTGTGTGTTTGTTCAGTTTGTGGTCAGTGGGTCAGTTCCTGTGTGAACAGTTAGGTTGTGTGCAGTGGGAGAATTTCTCCGTTTCTGGTCAGATTCTGGTCAGCGGGTCAGTTTCTGTGTGTTCGGTCAGGTTGTATTCATTGGGTCACTTACTGTGTGCTCGGTCTGGTTGTGGTCAGTGGGTCAGTTCCTGTGTGCTCAGTAATGTTGCCGTCTGTGGGTCAGTTTCTGTCTGTTTGGTCAGGTTGTGGCCAGTGGGTCAGTTACTGTGTGTTCGGTCAGCTTCTGGCCAGCGGGTCAATTTCTGTGTGTTCGGTCAGGTGGTGTTCAGTATGTCTGTTACTGTGTGCTCGGTCTGTTTGTGGTCAGTGGATCAGTTTCTGTGTTTTCGTACAGGTTGTGGTCAGTGGGTCAGTCTCAGTGTGTTCGGTCACATTGTGGTCAGTGGGTCTGTTTCTGTGTGTTCGGTCTGGTTGTGCTCAGTGGGTCAGTTTCTGTGTGTTCGGTCAGGTTGTGGTCAGTGGGTCAGTTTCTGTGTATTCGGTCTGGTTGTGCTCAGTGGGTCAGTTTCTGTGTGTTCGGTCAGGTTGTGGTCAGTGGGTCAGTGTCTTTGTGTCTGGTCAATTGTGGTCTGTGGATCAGTTTCTGTGTGTTCAGTCAGGTTGTGGTTATTGGTACAGTTTCTGTGTATTCGGACAGCTGCTGGTCAGTGGGTCAGTTTCTGCTGGTTCGGTCAGTTTGTGGTCAGTGGTTCAGTTACATTGATTTCCGAGAGTTTGTGGTCAGTGTGTCTGTTTCTGTGTGATCGCTCAGCTGGCGTTCAGTGTTTCAGTTTCTGTGTGTTTGTATCTGTGTGTTTGTTCAGGTTGTGGTCAGTGGGACCGTTTCTGTGAATTCGGAGTGTTTGTGGTAAGTGGTTCAGTTTCTGTGTGTTCGTTCAGCTGGTGTTCAGTGTGTCAGTTTCTGTTTTTGTCGGTCAGATTGTGGTCTGTGGGTCAGTTTCTGTGTGTTCGGTCAGGTTGTGGTCAGTGGGTCAGTTTCTTTGTTTTCGGAAAATTTGTGGTCAGTGGGTCAGTTTCTGTTTGTTCGGTCAGCTTGTGGTCAGTGTGTCAGTATCTGTGTGCTCGGTCAGTATGCAGTAAGTGCATCAGATTTTGTGTGTTTGGTCAGATTGTGGAAAGTGGGTCAGCTTCTGTGTGTTTTGTCAGGCTGTGGTCAATGGGTCAGTTTCTGTGTGTTTGGTGATGTTGTGGTCAGTGGGTCTGTTTCTGTGTGTTTTGTCAGACCGTGGTCAGTGCGTCAGTTTGTGTGCTCGGGCAGGTTGTTGTCAGTGGGTCAGTTTCTGTATGCTCGGTCAGGTTGTGGTCATTGGTTCTGTTTCTGTGTGTTCGGTCAGGATGTTTTTAGTGGGTCAGATTCTGTGTGCTCGGTCAGGTTGTGTTCAGTGGGGCAGTTTCTGTATGCTCGGTCAGGTTATGTTCAGTGGGTCATTTTCTGTGTTTGCGGTCATTTTTCTGTTCAGTGGGTCAGTTTCTGTGTGTTTGTTCACTTTGTGGTCAGTGGGTCACATTCTGTGTGATCAGTTAGGTTGTGTTCAGTGGGTCAATGTCTCTGTTTCTGGTTTGCTCCTGGTCAGCGGGTCAGTTTCTGTGTGTTCGGTCAGGTTATGTTCATCGGGTCAATTACTGTGCACTCGGCCTTGTGTTCAGTGTGTAAGTTCCTGTGTTTTTGGACAGGTTGTGGTCAGTGGGTCAGTTTCTGTGTCTTTGTTCAGGTCGTGGTCAGTGGCTCAGTTTCTGTGTGTTCAGTCAGGTTGTGTTAAGAGGATCAGTTGCTGTGTCCTCGGTCTCTTTGTGTTCAGTGGGTCAATTTCTGGGTTTTCGGTCACCTACTGGTGAGCGGGTCAGTTTCTGGGTGTTCGGTCAGGTTCTGGTACTGGGTAAGTTTCTGTGTGATCTGTCAGGTTGTGTTCAGAGGGTCAGATTCTGTGTGTTCGGTCAGCTTTTGGTCAATGGGTCAGTTTCTCTGTGTTCCGTCAGGCTGTGGTAAGTGGATCATTTTCTGGGTGTTCGGTCAGGTTCGGGTCAGTGTTTCAGCTTCTGCGTGTTCAGTCAGGATGTGGTCAGTGGGTCAATTTCTGTTTTATCGGTCAGCTTCTGGTCAGCGGGTCAGTTTCTGTGTGTTCGGTCAGGTTGTGTTCTGTGGGTCAGTTATTGTGTGCTCGGTCTTTTTGAGGTCAGTGGGTCAGTTTTTTGTTTTCGGACAAGTTGTGGTCAGTGGATCAGTTTCTGTGTGTTCGGTCAGGTTGTGGTCAGTGGGTCAGTTTCTGTGTGTTCAGTTAGTTTGTGGACAGTGAGTCAGTTCCTGTGTGTTCAGTCAGTTTGATTTCAATGCGTCAGTTTCTGTGTGTTCGGTCACGTTGTGGTCAGTGGGTCAGTTTATGTGTGTTTGGTCAGATTTTGGACATTGGGTCAGTTTCTGTGTTTTTGGTCAGGCTGTGGTCAATGGGTCAGCTTCTGTGTGTTCGTTCACCTTGTGGTCAGTGGGTCAGTTTGTGTGTGTTCGGTCAGGTTGTGGTAAGTGGGTCAGATTCTTTGTGTTCGGTCAGGTTGTGGTCAGTGGGTCAGTGTCTTTGTGTCTGGTCAAGTTGTGGTCAGTGGGTCAGTTTCTGTGTGTTCAGTCAGGTTGTGGTTATTGGTACAGATTATGTGTATTCAGACAGCTGCTGGTCAGTGGGTCAGTTTCTGCTGGTTCGGTCAGTTTGTGGTCAGTGGTTCAGTAACATTGATTTCCGAGAGTTTGTGGTCAGTGTGTCTGTTTCTGTGTGATCGCTCAGCTGGCGTTCAGTGTTTCAGTTTCTGTGTGTTTGTATCTGTGTGTTTGTTCAGGTTGTGGTCAGTGGGACTGTTTCTGTGAATTCGGAGTGTTTGTGGTAAGTGGATCAGTTTCTGTGTGTTCGTTCAGCTGGTGTTCAGTGTGTCAGTTTCTGTTTTTGTCGGTCAGATTGTGGTCTGTGGGTCAGTTTCTGTGTGTTCGGTCAGGTTGTGGTCAGTGGGTCAGTTTCTTTGTTTTCGGAAAATTTGTGGTCAGTGGGTCAGTTTCTGTTTGTTCGGTCAACTTGTGGTCAGTGTGTCAGTATCTGTGTGCTCGGTCAGGATGCAGTAAGTGCATCAGATTTTGAGTGTTTGGTCAGATTGTGGAAAGTGGGTCAGCTTCTGTGTGTTTTGTCAGGCTGTGGTCAATGGGTCAGTTTCTGTGTGTTTGGTGATGTTGTGGTCAGTGGGTCTGTTTCTGTGTGTTTTGTCAGACCGTGGTCAGTGCGTCAGTTTGTGTGCTCGGTCAGCTTGTTGTCATTGGGTCAGTTTCTGTATGCTCGGTCAGGTTGTGGTCATTGGTTCTGTTTCTGTGTGTTCGGTCAGGATGTTGTTACTGGGTCAGATTCTGTGTGCTCGGTCAGGTTGTGTTCAGTGGGGCAGTTTCTGTATGCTCGGTCAGGTTATGTTCAGTGGGTCATTTTCTGTGTGTTTGTTCAGTTTGTGGTCAGTGGGTCAGTTTCTGTGTGATCAGTTAGGTTGTGTTCAGTGGGTCAATGTCTCTGTTTCTGGTTTGCTCCTGGTCAGCGGGTCAGTTTCTGTGTATTCGGTCAGGTTATGTTCATTGGGTCAATTACTGTTTACTCGGCCTTGTGTTCAGTGTGTCAGTTCCTGTGTTTTTGGACAGGTTGTGATCAGTGGGTCAGTTTCTGTGTCTTTGTTCAGGTCGTGGTCAGTGGCTCAGTTTCTGTGTGTTTGGTCAGGTTGTGTTCAGAGGATCAGTTGCTGTGTCCTCGGTCTGTTTGTGTTCAGTGAGTCAATTTCTGTGTTTTTGGTCACCTACTGGTGAGCGGGTCAGTTTCTGGGTGTTCGTCAGGTTCTGGTACTGGGTCAGTTTCTGTGTGATCTGTCAGGTTGTGTTCAGAGGGTCAGTTTCTGTGTGTTCGGTCAGCTTTTGGTCAGTGGGTCAGTTTCTCTGTGTTCAGTCAGGTTGTGGTAAGTGGATAATTTTCTGGGTGTTCGGTCAGGTTCGGGTCAGTGTTTCAGCTTCTGCGTGTTCAGTCAGGATGTGGTCAGTGGGTCAATTTCTGTTTTATCGGTCAGCTTCTGGTCAGCGGGTCAGTTTCTGTGTGTTCGGTCAGGTTGTGTTCAGTGGGTCAGTTACTGTGTGCTCGGTCTTTTTGAGGTCAGTGGGTCAGTTTTTTGTTTTCGGACAAGTTGTGGTCAGTGGATCAGTTTCTGTGTGTTCGGTCAGGTTGTGGTCAGTGGGTCAGTTACTGTGTGTTCAGTTAGTTTGTGGACAGTGGGTCAGTTTCTGTGTGTTCAGTCAGTTTGATTTCAATGTGTCACTTTCTGTGTGTTCGGTCACGTTGTGGTCAGTGGGTCAGTTTATGTGTGTTTGGTCAGATTTTGGACATTGGTTCAGTTTCTGTGTTTTTGGTCAGGCTGTGGTCAATGGGTCAGCTTCTGTGTGTTCGTTCACCTTGTGGTCAGTGGGTCAGTTTGTGTGTGTTCGGTCAGGTTTTGGTAAGTGGGTCAGCTTCTGTGTGTTTGGTCAGGTTGTGGTCAGTGGTTCAGTTTTTGTGTTCTCACGCAGTTTTTGGTCAGTGGTTCAGTTTCTGTGTGTTCGGACAGGTTGTGGTCAGTGGATTAGTTACTGTGTGATCGGTCAGGTTGTGGTGAGTTGGTCAGTATCAGTGTGTTCTGTCTGGTTGTAATCTGTGGTTCAGTTCCTATGTATTCGGACAGGTAGTGGTCAGTTGGTCAGTTTCTGTGTGCTCGGTCAGGTTGTGTTCAGTCTGTCAGTTACTGTGTGCTCGGTCAGGTTGTGGTCAATGGCTCAGTTGATTTGAGCTCGGTCAGGTTGTGGTCAATGGATCAGTTTCTTTGTGATCGGTCGACATGTGGTCAGTGGGGCAGTTTGTGTGTGTTCAGTCTGGTTGTGGTCAGTGGGTCAGCTTCTGTGCGTTCAGCCTGGTAGTAATCTGTGGGTCAGCATCAGTGTGTTCGGACAGGTTGTTTTCATTGGGTCAGTTTCTGTGTGTTTGTTCATGTTGTGGTCAGTGGGTCAGTTTCTGTGTGTTCGGTCAGATTGTGGTCATTGGGTTATTTATTTGTGTTTGTTCAGGTTGTGGTCACTGGGACAGTTTCTGTGCTTTCGCTCAGGCTGTGGTCAGTGCGTCAGTTTCTGTGTGTTCAGTCAGGTTGCGGTCTATGTGTCAGATAAGCTATGTTCGGTCAGATTGCGGTCAACATGTCAGTTTCTGTGTGTTCGTTCAGATTGTGGTCAGTGGATCAGCTTCTGTGTGTTTCTTCAGTTTGTGGTCAGTGGGTCAGTTTCTGTGTGATCAGTTAGGTTGTGTTCAGTGGGACTATTTCTCTGTATACGGTCAGCTTCTTGTCAGCGGGTCAGTTTCTGTGTGTTCGGTCAGGTTGTGTTCATTGGGTCACTTACTGTGTGCTCGGTATGGTTGTGGTCAGTGTGTCATTTCCTGTGTTTACGGACAGGTTGTGGTCAGTAGGTCAGTATCTGTGTTTTTGGTCAGGTTGTGGTCATTGGGTCAGTTTCGGTGTGTTCGGTCAAGTTGTGTTCAGTGGATCAGTTACTGTGTCCTGGGTCGGTTTGTGTTCAGTGGATCAAGTTCTGAGATTTCGGTCAGCTTCTGGTGAGCGGGTCATTTCCTCTGTGTTCGGTCAGGTTGTGGTCTGTGGGTCAGTTTCTGTGTGATCGGTCAATTTGTGTTCAGTGGGTCAGTTTTTGTGCGTTCAGTCAGGTTGTGGTCACTGGATCAGTTTCTGAGTGCTCGGTCAGGTTGTGGTCAGTGTTTCTGCTTCTGCCTGTTCAGTCAGGCTGTGGTCAGTGCTTCAATTTCTGTGTTTTCGTTCAGCTCCTGTTCAGCGGGTCAGTCTCTGTGTGTTCGGTCAGGTTGTGTTCAGTGGGGCAATTATTGTGTGCTCTGTCTTTTTGAGGTCAGTGGGTCAGTTTCTGTGTGTTCTTTCAGTTTATGGTCAGCTGTTAAGTTCCTGTGTGTTTGGTCAGTTTGTTGTCAGTAGGTCAGTTACTGTGTGTTCGGACAGGTTGTGGTCAGTGGGTCAATTTCTTTGTGCGCCGACAAGCTTGGGCAGTGGGTCAGTGTCTTTGTTTTTGGTCTGGTTGTGGTCACGGGGTCATTTTCTTTGTGTTCGGTCATGTTGTTGTCATTGTGTCATTTTCTGTGTTTTCGCACAGTTTGTGGTCAGTGGTTCAGTTTCTGTTTGTTCCGTCAGGTTGTGGTCAGTGTGTCAGCATTTGTGTGTTCTGTCAGTTTGTGTTCAGTGCATCAGTTACTGTGTGCTCGGTCTGGATGTGGTCAGTGGGTCAGTTTCTGTGTGTTTGTACAGTTTGTGGTCAGTGGGTCAGTTTCTGCGTGTTCAGTCAGGTTGTGGTCAGTGGGTCAGTTTTCGTGTGTGCTGTCAGTTTGTGTTCAATGGGTCAGTTACTGTGTGCTCGGACAGGTTGTGGTCTGTGGGTCAGTTTCTGTGTGTTCGGAAAGATTCTTTTGAGTGGGTCAACTTCTGTGTGTTCGGAGAGGTTGTGGTCAGTGGGTCAGTTTCTTTGTTTTCGGAGACTTTGTCATCAGTGGGTCAGTTTCTGTGTGTTCTGTCATGTTATGGTCAGTGGGTCAATTTCTGCGTGTTCATTCAGGTTGTGGGCAGTGGGTCAGTTTCTGTGTGTTCGGTATGGTTGTAGTCTTTGGGTCAGTTTCTGCGTGTTCGGACAGGTTGTGGTCATTGGTTCAGTTTCTGTGTGTTTGGTCAGGTAGTGTTCAGTGGGTCAGTTACTGTGTGATCGGTTTTTTGAGGTCAGTGGGTAAGTTTCTGTGTTTTCGGACAGGTTGTGGTCAGTGGGTCAGTATCTGTGTGTTCAGTTAGGTTGTGGTCAGTGGGTCAGTTTCTGTGTGCTCAGTCAGTATTTGCACATTGAGTCAGTTTCTGTGTGTTTGGTCAGGCTGTCGTCAATGTGTCAGTTTCTGTGTGCTCGTTCACCTTGTGGTCAGTGGATCAGTTTGTGTGTGTTCGGTCAGGCTGTGGTCAGTAGTTCAGTTTCTGTGTGTTCTGTCAGGTTGTGGTCAATAGTTTAGCTTCTGTGTTCTCGCTCTGTTTGTGGTCAGTGGTTCAATTTCTGTGTGATGGACAGGTTGTGGTCAGTGGATTAGTTACTGTGTGATCGGTCAGTTTGTGGTCAGTGGGTCAGTATCAGTGTGTTCTGCCTGGTTGTAGTCTGTGGGTCAGTTTCTATATGTTCGGACAGGCAGTGGTGAGTGGGCCTGTTTCTGTTTGCTCGGTCAGGTTGTGTTCAGTCAGTCAGTTACTTTGTGCTCGGTCAGGTGGTGGTCAATGGCTCAGTTTCTTTGTGCTCGGTCGACTTGTGGTCAGTGGGTCAGTTTGCGTGTGTTCGATCAGGTTGTGGTCAGTGGGACTGCTTGTGTGTGTTCGGTCTGTTTGTAGTCTGTGGATCAGTTTCTGCGTGTTCGGACAGGTTGTGTTCATTGGGTCAGTTTCTGTGTGTTTGTTCAGGTTGTGGTCAGTGGGTCAGTTTCTGTGTGTTCGGTCAAATTGTGGCCAGTGGGTTATTTATTTATGTTTGTTCAGTTTGTGGTCAGTGGGACAGTTTCTGTGCTTTCGCTCAGGCTGTGGTCAGTGGGTCAGTTTCTGTGTGTATGGTCAGGTTGTGGTCTGTGGGTCAGTTTGTGTGTGTTCGGTCAGGTTATTGTTAGTGGGTCAGTTTCTGTGTGTTCGGTCAGGTTGAGGTCAACAAGTCAGTTTTTGTGTGTTCGTTCAGTTTGTTGTCAGTGGATGAGTTTCTGTGTGTTTGTTCAGTTTGTGGTCAGTGGGTCAGTTTCTGTGTGATCAGTTAGGATGTGTGCAGTGGGTCAATTTCTCTGTTTCCGGTCAACTTCTGGTCAGCGGGTCAGTTTCTGTGTGTTCGGTAAGGTTGTGTTCATTGGGTCACTTACTGTGTGCTCGGTCTGGTTGTGGTCAGTGGATCAGTTTCTGTGCGTTCAGTCATGTTGTCGTCTGTGGGTCAGTTTCTGTCTGTTTGGTCAGGTTGTGGGCAGTGGGTCAGTTTCTGTGTGCTCGGTCTGGTTGTGGTCACTGGGTCAGTTTCTGTGAGATCTGTCAGCTTGTGATCAGTGGGTCAGTTTCTTTTTGTTCAGTCAGGTTGTGGTAAGTGGATCATTTTCTGGATGTTCGGTCAGGTTCTGGTCAGTGTTTCAGCTTATGCGTGTTTAGTCAGGATGTAGTCAGTGGGTCAATTTCTGTTTTTTCGGTCAGCTTCTGGTCAGCGGGTCAGTTTCTGTGTGTTTGGTCAGGTTGTGTTCAGTGGGTCAGTTACTGTGTGCTCGGTCTTTTTGAGGTCAGTGGGTCAGTTTCTGTGTTTTCGGACAAGTTGTGGTCAGTGGATCAGTTTCTGTGTGTTCAGTCAGGTTGTGGTCAGTGGGTCAGTTTATGTGTGTTCAGTTAGGTTGTGGACAGTGGGTCAGTTCCATTGTGTTCAGTCAGTTTGTTTTCAATGCGTCAGTTTCTGTGTGTTTGGTCACGTTGTGGTCAGTGGGTCAGTTTATGTGTCTTTGGTCAGATTTTGGACATTGGGTCAGTTTCTGTGTTTATGGTCAGGCTGTGGTCAATGGGTCAGCTTCTGTGTGCTCGTTTACCCTGTGGTCAGTGGCTCAGTTTGTGTGTGTCGGTCAGTTTGTGGTAAGTGGGTCAGCTTCTGTGTGTTCGGTCAGGTTGTGGTCAATAGTTCAGTTTCTGTGTTCTCGTGCAGTTTTTGGTCAGTGGTTCAGTTTCTGTGTTTTCGGACAGGTTGTGGTCAGGGGATTAGTTACTGTGTGTTCGGTCGGGTTATGGTCAGTTGGTCAGCATCAGTGTGTTCTGTCTGGTTGTAATTTGTGGGTCAGTTTCTATGTGTTCGGACAGGTAGTGATCAGTTGGTCAGTTTCTGTGTGCTCGGTCAGGTTGTTTTCAGTATGTCAGTTACTGTGTGCTCGGTGAGGTCCTGGTCAATGGCTCAGTTTATTTGTGCTCGGTCAGATTGTGGTCGATGGCTCAGTTTCATTCTGCTCGGTCGACTTGTGGTCAGTTGGTCAGTTTGCGTGTAATCGGTCAGGTTGTGGTCAGTGGGTCAGCTTCTGTGCGTTCAGTCTGGTAGTAATCTGTGGGTCAGCTTCTGCGTGTTCGGACAGGTTGTGCTCATTGGGTCAGTTTCTGTGTGTTTGTTCAGATTGTGGTCAGTGGGTCAGTTTCTGTGTGTTCGGTCAAGTTGTGGTCTGTGGGTCAGATACGCTATGTTAGGTCAGATTGTGGTCAACATATCAGTTTCTGTGTGTTCGTTCAGTTTGTGGTCAGTGGATCAGTTTCTGTGTGTACGGACAGGTTGTGGTCAGTGGATCAGTTACTGTGTGATTGGTCAGGCTGTGGTCAATGTGTCAGTATCAGTGTGTTCTGTCTGGCTGCAGTCTGTGGATTAATTTCTATGTGTTCGGACAGGTAGTGGTCAGTGTTTCCTTTTCTGTGTTCTCGGTCAGGTTGTGTTCAGTCTGTCAGTTACTGTGTGCTCGGTCAGGTTGTAGTCAATGGCACAATTTCTTTGTGCTCGGTCGACTTGTGGTCAGTGGGTCATTTTGTGTGTGTTCGATCAGATTGTGGTCAGTGGGTTCGGTCAGGTTGTTGTTAATGGGTCAGATTCTGTGTGTTCGGTCAGGTTGTGGTCAACATGTCAGTTTCTGTGTGTTCGTATACTTTCTGGTCAGTGGATCCGTTTCTGTGTGTTTGTTCAGTTTGTGGTCAGTGGGTCAGTTCTTGTGTGAACAGTTAGGTTGTGTGCAGTGGGTGAATTTCTCCGTTTCTGGACAGATTCTGGTCAGCGGGTCAGTTTCTGTGTGTTCGGTCAGGTTGTGTTCATTGGGTCACTTACTGTGTGCTCAGTCTGGTTGTGGTCAGTGGGTCAGTTCCTGTGTGCTCAGTCATGTTGCCGTCTGTGGGTCAGTTTCTGTCTGTTTGGCCAGGTTGTGGCCAGTGGGTCAGTTTCTGTGTGTTCGGTCAGCTTCTGGCCAGTGGGTCAGTTTCTGTGTGTTCGGTCAGGTGGTGTTCAGTATGCCTGTTACTGTGTGCTCGGTCTGTTTGTGGTCAGTGGATCAGTTTCTGTGTTTTCGTACAGGTTGTGGTCAGTGGGTCAGTCTCAGTGTGTTCGGTCACATTGTGGTCAGTGGGTCTGTTTCTGTGTGTTCGGTCTGGTTGTGCTCAGTGGGTCAGTTTCTGTGTGTTCGGTCAGGTTGTGGTCAGTGGGTCAGTTTCTGTGTATTCGGTCTGGTTGTGCTCAGTGGGTCAGTTTCTGTGTGTTTGGTCAGGTTGTGGTCAGTGGGTCAGTGTCTTTGTGTCTGGTCAAGTTGTGGTCAGTGTGTCTGTTTCTGTGTGATCGCTCAGCTGGCGTTCAGTGTTTCAGTTTCTGTGTGTTTGTGTCTGTGTGTTTGTTAAGGTTGTGGTCAGTGGGACTGTTTCTGTGAATTCGGAGAGTTTGTGGTAAGTGGAGCAGTTTCTGTGTGTTCGTTCAGCTGGTGTTCAGGATGTCAGTTTCTGTTTTTGTCGGTCAGATTGTGGTCTGTGGGTCAGTTTCTGTGTGTTCGGTCAGGTTGTGGACAGTGGGTCAGTTTCTTTGTTTTCGGAAAATTTGTGGTCAGTGGGTCAGTTTCTGTTTGTGCGGTCAGCTTGTGGTCAGTGTGTCAGTATCTGTGTGCTCGGTCAGGATGCAGTAAGTGCATCAGATTTTGAGTGTTTGGTCAGATTGTGGAAAGTGGGTCAGCTTCTGTGTGTTTTGTCAGGCTGTGGTCAATGGGTCAGTTTCTGTGTGTTTGGTGATGTTGTGGTCAGTGGGTCTGTTTCTGTGTGTTTTGTCAGACCGTGGTCAGTGCGTCAGTTTGTGTGCTCGGTCAGGTTGTGGTCATTGGTTCTGTTTCTGTGTGTTCGGTCAGGATGTTGTGAGTGGGTCAGATTCTGTGTGCTCGGTCAGGTTATGTTCAGTGGGGCAGTTTCTGTGTTTGTGGTCATTTTTCTGTTCAGTGGGTCAGTTTCTGTGTGTTTGTTCAGTTTGTGGTCAGTGGTTCAGTTTCTGTGTGATCAGTTAGGTTGTGTTCAGTGGGTCAATGTCTCTGTTTCTGGTTTGCTCCTGGTCAGCGGGTCAGTTTCTGTGTGTTCGGTCTGGTTGCTTTCATTGGGTCAGTTACTGTGTGCTCGGTCTGCTTGTGGTCAGTGGGTCATTTCCTGTGTTTTAGGACAGGTTGCGGTCAGTAGGTCAGTATCTGTGTTTTTGGTCAGGTTGCGGTCAGTGGGTCAGTTTCTGTGTGATCGGTCAGGTTGTGTTCAGTGGGTCAGTTTCTGTGTGATCGGTCAGGTTGTGTTCAGTGGGTCGGTTTGTGTTCAGTGGATCAAATTCTGAGATTTCGGTCAGCTTCTGGTGAGCGGGTCAGTTTCTGTGTGTTCGGTCAGGTTGTGGTCAGTGGGTCAGTTTCTGTGTGATCGGTCAGGTTGTGTTCAGTGGGTCAGTTTTTGTGCGTTAAGTCAGGTTGTGGTCAGTGTTTCTGCTTCTGCGTGTTCAGTCAGATTATGGTCAGTGGGTCAATTTCTGTGTTTTCGGTCAGCTCCTGGTCAGTGGGACAGTCTCTGTGTTTTCGGTCAGGTTATGTTCAGTGGGGCAATTATTGTGTGCTCTGTCTATTTGAGGTCAGTGGGTCAGTTTCTGTGTGTTCGTTCAGTTTGTTGTCAGCTGTTAAGTTCCTGTGTGTTTGGTCAGGTTGTTGTCAGTAGGTCAGTTACTGTGTGTTCGGACAGGTTGTGGTCAGTGGGTCAGTTTCTGTGTGTTCGGTCAGTTTGTGGCCAGCTGTTAGTTCCTGTGTGTTTGGTCAGGTTTTTGTCAATACGTCAGTTACTCTGTGTTCGGACAGGTTGTGGCCAGTGGGTCAGTTTCTGTGTGTGCCGGCAAGCTTGGTCAGTGGGTCAGAGTCTTTGTGTTTGGTCTGGTTGTGGTCACTAGGTCATTTTCTTTGTGTTCGGTCATGTTGTTGTCATTGTGTCAGTTTCTGTGTTTTCGGACAGTTTGTGGTCAGTGGTTCAGTTTCTGTTTGTTCAGTCAGGTTGTGGTCAATGTGTCAGTTACTGTGTGCTCCGACAGGTTGTGGTCTGTGGTTCAGTTTCTATGTGTTCGGACAGATTCTTTTGAGTGGGTCAGTTTCTTTGTTTTCAGAGACTTTGTCATCAGTGGGTCAGTTTCTGTGTGATCTGTCATGTTATGGTCAGTGGGTCAATTTCTGCATGTTCTGCCAGGTTGTGGTCAGTGGGTGAGTTTCGGTGTGTTCGGTGAGGTTGTAGTCTTTGGGTCAGTTTCTGCGTGTTCGGACAGGTTGTGGTCATTGGTTCAGTTTCTGTCTGTTTGGTCAGGTTGTGTTCAGTGGGTCAGTTGCTGTGTGCTCGGTCTTTTTGACGTCAGTGGGTCAGTTTCTTTTTTTTCGGACAGGTTGTGGTCAGTGGATCAGTTTCTGTGTGTTCCTTCAGGTTGTGGTCAGTGGGTCAGTATCTGTGTGTTCAGTTATGTTGTGGTCTGTGGGTCAGTTTCTGTTTGATCAGTCAGTTTTTGGACACTGAGTCAGTTTCTGTGTGTTTGTTCAGGCTGTGGTCAATGTGTCAGTTTCTGTGTGCTCGTTCAACTTGTGGTCAGTGGGTCAGTTTCTGTGTGTTCGGTCAGGTTGTGGTCAGTAGTTCAGTTTCTGTATGTTCGGTCAGGTTATGGTCGTTGGTTCGGTTTCTGTGTGATGGACAGTTTGTGGTCAGTGGATTAGTTACTGTGTGATCGGTCAGTTTGGGGTCAGTGGGTCAGTATCAGTGTGTTCTGTCTGTTTGTAGTCTGTGGGTCAGTTTCTATGTGTTCGGACAGGTAGTGGTCAGTGGGTCTGTTTCTGTGCGCTCGGTCAGGTTGTGTTCAGTCTGTCAGTTCCTTTGTGCTCGGTCAGGTTGTGGTCAATGGCACAGTTTCTTAGTGCTCGGTCGACTTGTGGTCAGTGTGTCAGTTTGTGTGTGTTCGTTCTGGTTGTGGTCAGTGGGACAGCTTCTGTGTGTTCGATCAGGTTGTGGTCTGTGGGTCAGTTTCTGTGTGATCGGTCAATTTGTGTTCAGTGGGTCAGTTTTTGTGCGTTCAGTCAGGTTGTGGTCACTGGATCAGTTTCTGAGTGTTCGGTCAGTTTGTGGTCAGTGTTTCTGCTTCTGCCTGTTCAGTCAGGTTGTTGTCAGTGGTTCAATTTCTGTGTTTTCGTTCAGCTCCTGATCAGCGGGTCAGCCTCTGTGTGTTCGGTCAGGTTGTGTTCAGTGGGGCAATTATTGTGTGCTCTGTCTTTTTGAGGTCAGTGGGTCAGTTTCTGTGTGTTCTTTCAGTTTGTGCTCAGCTGTTAAGCTCCTGTGTGTTTGGTCAGTTTGTTGTCAGTAGGGCAGTCACTGTGTGTTCAGACAGGTTGTGGTCAGTGGGTCAATTTCTGTGTGCGGCGACAAGCTTGGGCAGTGAGTCAGTGTCTTTGTTTTTGGTCTGGTTGTGGTCACTGGGTCATTTGCTTTGTGTTCGGTCATGTTGTTGTCATTGTGTCAGTTTCTGTGTTTTCGGACAGTTTGTGGTCAATGGTTCAGTTTCTGTTTGTTCCGTCATGTTGTGGTAACTGTGTCAGCATTTGTGTGTTCTGTCAGTTTGTGTTCAGTGCATCAGTTACTGTGTGTTCGGTCTGGTTGTGGTCAGTGGGTCAGTTTCTGTGTGTTTGTACAGTTTGTGGTCAGTGGGTCAGTTTCTGCGTGTTCAGTCAGGTTGTGGTCAGTGGGTCAGTTTTTGTGTGTGCTGTCAATTTGTGTTCAATGGGTCAGTTACTGTGTGCTCGAACAGGTTGTGGTCTGTGGGTCAGTTTCTGTGTGTTCGGACAGATTCTTTTGAGTGGGTCAATTTCTGTGTGTTCGGAGAGGTTGTGGTCAGTGGGTCAGTTTCTTTGTTTTCGGAGACTTTGTCATCAGTGGGACAGCTTCTGTGTGTTCGGTCAGGTGGTGTTCAGTATGTCTGTTACTGTGTGCTCGGTCTGTTTGTGGTCAGTGGATCAGTTTCTGTGTTTTCGTACAGGTTGTGGTCAGTGGGTCAGTTTCAGTGTGTTCGGTCACATTGTGGTCAGTGGGTCTGTTTCTGTGTGTTCGGTCTGGTTGTGCTCAGTGGGTCAGTTTCTGTGTGTTCGGTCAGGTTGTGGTCAGTGGGTCAGTTTCTGTGTATTCGTTCTGGTTGTGCTCAGTGGGTCAGTTTATGTGTGTTCGGTCAGGTTGTGGTCATTGGTCAGTGTCTTTGTGTCTGGTCAAGTTGTGGTCAGTGGATCAGTTTATGTGTGTTCAGTCAGGTTGTGGTTATTGGTACAGTTTCTGTGTATTCATACAGCTGCTGGTCAGTGGGTCAGTTTCTGCTGGTTCGGTCAGTTTGTGGTCAGTGGTTCAGTTACATTGATTTCAGAGAGTTTGTGGTCAGTGTGTCTGTTTCTGAGTGATCGCTCAGCTGGCGTTCAGTGTTTCAGTTTCTGTGTGTTTGTATCTGTGTGTTCGGTCAGGTTGTGGTCAGTGGGTCAGTTTCTTTGTTTTCGGAAAATTTGTGGTCAGTGTGTCAGTTTCTGTTTGTTCAGACAGCTTGTGGTCAGTGTGTCAGTATCTGTGTGGTCGGTCAGGATGCAGTAAGTGCGTCAGATTTTGAGTGTTGTTCAGATTGTGGAAAGTGGGTCAGCTTCTGTGTGTTTTGTCAGTCTGTGGTCAATGGGTCAGTTTCTGTGTGTTTGGTGATGTTGTGGTCAGTGGGTCTGTTTCTGTGTGTTTTGTCAGACCGTCGTCAGTGCGGCAGTTTGTGTGCTCGGTCAGGTTGTTGTCAGTGGGTCAGTTTCTGTATGCTCGGTCAGGTTGTGGTCATTGGGTCTGTTTCTGTGTGTTCGGTCAGGATGTTGTTATTGGCCAGATTCTGTGTGCTCGGTCAGGTTGTGTTCAGTGGGGCAGTTTCTGTATGCTCGGTCAGGTTATGTTCAGTGGGTCATTTTCTGTGTTTGCGGTCATTTTTCTGTTCAGTGGGTCAGTTTCTGTGTGTTTGTTCAGTTTGTGGTCAATGGGTCAGTTTCTCTGTGATCAGTTAGGTTGTGTTCAGTGGGTCAATGTCTCTGTTTCTGGTTTGCTCCTGGTCAGCGGGTCAATTTCTGTGTGTTCGGTCAGGTTATGTTCATTGGGTCAATTACTGTGCGCTCGGCCTTGTTGTGTTCAGTGGTTTAGTTCCTGTGTTTTTGGGCAGGTTGTGGTCAGTGGGTCAGTTTCTGTGTCTTTGTTCAGGTCGTGGTCAGTGGCTCAGTTTCTGTGTGTTCGGTCTGGTTGTGTTCAGAGGGTCAGTTTCTGTGTGCTCGGTCAGCTTTTGGACAGTCGGTCAGTTTTTCTGTGTTCAGTCAGGTTGTGGTAAGTGGATCATTTTCTGGGTGCTCGGTCAGGTTCTGGTCAGTGTTTCAGCTTCTGCGTGTTCAGTCAGGATGTGGTCAGTGGGTCAATTTCTGTTTTATCGGTCAGCTTCTGGTCAGCGGGTCAGTTTCTGTGTGTTCGGTCAGGTTGTGTTCAGTGGGTCAGTTACTGTGTGCTCGGTCTTTTTGAGGTCAGTGGGTCAGTTTTTTTTTCCTGACAAGTTGTGGTCAGTGGATCAGTTTCTGTGTGTTCGGTCAGGTTGTAATCAGTGGGTCAGTTTCTGTGTGTTCAGTTAGTTTGTGGACAGTGGGTCAGTTTCTGTGTGTTCAGTCAGTTTGATTTCAATGTGTCAGTTTCTGTGTGTTCGGTCACGTTGAGGTCAGTGGGTCAGTTTATGTGTGTTTGGTCAGATTTTGGACAATGGATCAGTTTCTGTGTTTTTGGTCAGGCTGTGGTCAATAGGTCAGCTTCTGTGTGTTCGTTCACCTTGTGGTCAGTGGGTCAGTTTGTGTGTGTTCGGTCAGGTTGTGGTAAGTGGGTCAGCTTCTGTGTGTTCGGTCAGGTTGTGGTCAGTAGTTCAGTTTCTGTGTTCTCGCGCAGTTTTTGGTCAGTGGTTCAGTTTCTGTGTGTTCGGACAGGTTGTGGTCAGTGGATTAGTTACTGTGTGATCAGTCAGGTTATGGTCAGTTGGTCAGTATCAGTGTGTTCTGTCTGGTTGTAATCTGTGGGTCAGTTTCTATGTATTCGGACAGGTAGTGGTCAGTTGGTCAGTTTCTGTGTGCTCGGTCAGGTTGTGTTCAGTCTGTCAGTTACTGTGTGCTCGGTCAGGTTGTGGTCAATGGCTCAGTTGATTTGTGGTCGGTCAGGTTGTGGTCAATGGATCAGTTGCTTTCTAATCGGTCGACTTGTGGTCAGTGGGGCAGATTGTGTGTGTTTGGTCAGGTTGTGGTCAGTGGGTCAGCTTCTGTGTGTTCAGTCTGGTAGTAATCTGTGGGTCAGCATCTGCGTGTTCGGACAGGTTGTGTTCATTCGGTCAGTTTCTGTGTGTTTGTTTAGGTTGTGGTCAGCGGGTCAGTTTCTGTGTGTTCGGTCAGATTGTGGTCAGTGGGTTATTTATTTGTGTTTGTTCAGGTTGTGGTCACTGGGACAGCTTCTGTGCTTTTGCTCAGGCTGTGGTCAGTGCGTCAGTTTCTGTGTGTTCAGTCAGGTTGCGGTCTATGGGTCAGATATGCTATGTTCGGTCATATAGTGGTCAACATGTCAGTTTCTGTGTGTTCGTTCAGATTGTGGTCAGTGGATCAGTTTCTGTGTGTTTCTTCAGTTTGTGGTCAGTGGGTCAGTTTCCGTGTGATCAGTTAGGTTGTGTTCAGTGGGTCAATTTCTCTGTTTCCGGTCAGCTTCTGGTCAGCGGGTCAGTTTCTGTGTGTTCGGTCAGGTGGTGTTGATTGGGTCACTTACTGTGTGCTCGGTCTGGTTGTGGTCAGTGGGTCAATTCCTGTGTTTACGGACAGGTTGTGCTCAGTAGGTCAGTATCTGTGTTTTTGGTCAGGTTGTGGTCACTGGGTCAGTTTCTGTGTGTTCGGTCAAGTTGTGTTCAGTGGATCAGTTACTGTGTCCTGGGTCGGTTTGTGTTCAGTGGATCAAGTTCTGAGATTTCGGTCAGCTTCTGGTGAGCGGGTCAGTTCCTCTGTGTTCGGTCAGGTTGTGGTCTGTGGGTCAGTTTCTGTGTGATCGGTCAATTTGTGTTCAGTGGGTCAGTTTTTGTGCGTTCAGTCAGGTTGTGGTCAGTGGATCAGTTTCTCAGTGTTCGGTCAGGTTGTGGTCTGTGTTTCTGCTTCTGCCTGTTCAGTCAGGTTGTGGTCAGTGGTTCAATTTCTGTGTTTTCGGTCAGCTCCTGGTCAGCGGGTCAGTCTCTGTGTGTTCGGTCAGGTTGTGTTCAGTGGGGCAATTATTGTGTGCTCTGTCTTTTTGAGGTCAGTGGGTCAGTTTCTGTGTGTTCTTTCAGTTTGTGGTCAGCTGTTAAGTTCCTGTGTGTTTGGTCAGTTTGTTGTCAGTAGGTCAGTTACTGTGTGTTCGGACAGGTTGTGGTCAGTGGGTCAATTTCTGTGTGCGCCGACAAGCTTGGGCAGTGGGTCAGTGTCTTTGTTTTTGGTCTGGTTGTGGTCACTGGGTCATTTTCTTTGTATTCGGTCATGTTGTTGTCATTGTGTCAGTTTCTGTGTATTCTGTCAGTTTGTGTTCAGTGCGTCAGTTACTATGTGCTCGTTCTGGTTGTGGTCAGTGGGTGAGTTTCTGTGTGTTTGTACAGTTTGTGGTCAGTGGGTCAGTTTCTGCGTGATCAGTCAGGTTGTGGTCAGTGGGTCAGTTTTTGTGTGTGCTGTCAGTTTGTGTTCAATGGGTCAGTTACTGTGTGCTCGGACAGGTTGTGGTCTGTGGGTCAGTTTCTGTGTGTTCGGGCAGATTCTTTTGAGTGGGTCAATTTCTGTGTGTTCGGAGAGGTTGTGGTCAGTGGGTCAGTTTCTTTGTTTTCGGAGACTTTGTCATCAGTGGGTCAGTTTCTGTGTGATCTGTCATGTTATGGTCAGTGGGTCAATTTCTGCGTGTTCAGTCAGGTTGTGGTCAGTGGGTCAGTTTCTGTGTGTTCGGTATTGTTGTAGTCTTTGGGTCAGTTTCTGCGTGTTCGGACAGGTTGTGGTCATTGGTTCAGTTTCGGTGAGTTTGGTCAGGTTGTGTTCAGTGGGTCAGTTACTGTGTGATCGGTTTTTTGAGGTCAGTGGGTAAGTGTCTGTGTTTTCGGACAGGTTGTGGTCAGTGGGTCAGTATCTGTGTGTTCAGTTAGGTTGTGGTCAGTGGGTCAGTTTCTGTGTGATCAGTCAGTATTTGCACATTGAGTCAGTTTCTGTGTGTTTAGTCAGGCTGTCGTCAATGTGTCCGTTTCTGTGTGCTCGTTCACCTTGTGGTCAGTGGATCAGTTTGTGTGTGTTCGGTCAGGCTGTGGTCAGTAGTTCAGTTTCTCTGTGTTCTGTCAGGTTGTGGTCAATAGTTCTGCTTCTGTGTTCTCGCCCAGTTTGTGATCAGTGGTTCAGTTTCTGTGTGATGGACAGGTTGTGGTCAGTGGATTAGTTACTGTGTGATCGGTCAGTTTGTGGTCAGTGGGTCAGTATCAGTGTGTTCTGCCAGGTTGTAGTCTGTGGGTCAGTTTCTATATGTTCGGACAGGAAGTTGTCAGTGGGTCTGTTTCTGTTTGCTCGGTCAGGTTGTGTTCAGTCAGTCAGTTACTTTGTGCTCGGTCAGGTTGTGGTCAATGGCTCAGTTTCTTTGTGCTCAGTCGACTTGTGGTCACTGGGTCAGTTTGCATGTGTTCGATCAGGTTGTGGTCAGTGGGACTGCTTGTGTGTGTTCAGTCTGTTTGTAGCCTGTGGGTCAGTTTCTGCGTGTTCGGACAGGTTGTGTTCATTGGGTCAGTTTCTGTGTGTTTGTTCAGGTTGTGGTCAGTGGGTCAGTTTCTGTGTGTTCGGTCAAATTGTGGCCAGTGGGTTATTTATTTATGTTTGTTCAGTTTGTGGTCAGTGGGACAGTTACTGTGCTTTCGCTCAGGCTGTGGTCAGTGGGTCAGTTTCTGTGTGTATGGTCAGGTTGTGGTCTGTGGGTCAGTTTGTGTGTGTTCGGTCAGGTTATTGTTAGTGGGTCAGATTCTGTGTGTTCGATCATGTTGAGGTCAACATGTCAGTTTCTGTGTGTCCGTTCAGTTTGTTGTCAGTGGATGAGTTTCTGTGTGTTTGTTCAGTTTGTGGTCAGTGGGTCAGTTTCTGTGTGATCAGTTAGGATGTGTGCAGTGGGTCAATTTCTCTGTTTCCGGTCAACTTCTGGTCAGCGGGTCAGTTTCTGTGTGTTCGGTAAGGTGGAGTTCATTGGGTCACTTACTGTGTGCTCGGTCTGGTTGTGGTCAGTGGTCAGTTTCTGTGTGTTCAGTCATGTTGTCGTCTGTGGGTCAGTTTCTGTCTGTCTGGTCAGGTTGTGGGCAGTGGGTCAGTTGCTGTGTGCTCGGTCTGGTTGTGGTCACTGGGTCAGTTTCTGTGTGAACTGTCAGCTTGTGATCAGTGGGTCAGTTTCTTTGTGTTCAGTCAGGTTGTGGTAAGTGGATCATTTTCTGGGTGTTCGGTCAGATCTGGTCAGTGTTTCAGCTTATGCGTGTTCAGTCAGGATGTGGTCAATGGGTTAATTTCTGTTTTTTCGGTCAGCTTCTGGTCAGCGGGTCAGTTTCTGTGTGTTTTGTCAGGTTGTGTTCAGTGGGTCAGTTACTGTGTACTCGGTCTTTTTGAGGTCAGTGGGTCAGTTTCTGTGTTTTCGGACAAGTTGTGGTCAGTGGATCAGTTTCTGTGTGTTCGTTCAGGTTGTGGTCAGTGGGTCAGTTTATATGTGTTCAGTTAGGTTGTGGACAGTGGGTCAGTTTCATTGTGTTCAGTCAGTTTGATTTCAATGTGTCAGTTTCTGTGTGTTCGGTCACGTTGTGGTCGGTGGGTCAGTTTATGTGTCTTTGGTCAGATTTTGGACATTGGGTCAGTTTCTTTGTTTATGGTCAGGCTGTGGTCAATGGGTCAGCTTCTGTGTGCTCGTTTACCTTGTGGTCAGTGGGTCAGTTTGTGTGTGTCGGTCAGTTTGTGGTAAGTGGGTCAGCTTCTGTGTGTTCGGTCAGGTTGTGGTCACTAGTTCAGTTTCTGTGTTCTCGCGCAGTTTTTGGTCAGTGGTTCAGTTTCTGTGTTTTCGGACAGGTTGTGGTCAGGGGATTAGATACTGTGTGATCGGTCAGGTTATGGTCAGTTGGTCAGTATCAGTGTGTTCTGTCTGGTTGTAATTTGTGGGTCAGTTTCTATGTGTTCGGACAGGTAGATATCAGTTCGTCAGTTTCTGTGTGCTCTGTCAGGTTGTTTTCAGTATGTCAGTTACAGTGTGTCGGTCAGGTTGTGGTCAATGGCTCAGTTTATTTGTGCTCGGTCAGATTGTGGTCAATGGCTCAGTTTCATTCTGCTCGGTCGACTTGTGGTCAGTTGGTCAGTTTGCGTGTATTCGGTCAGGTTGTGGTCAGTGGGTCAGCTTCTGTGCGTTCAGTCTGGTAGTAATCTGTGGGTCAGCTTCTGCGTGTTCGGACAGTTTGTGTTCATTGGGTCAGTTTCTGTGTGTTTGTTCAGATTGTGGTCAGTGGGTCAGTTTCTGTGCTTTCGCTCAGGCTGTGGTCAGTGCGTCAGTTTCTGTGTGTTCGGTCAGGTTGTGGTCTGTGGGTCAGATACGCTATGTTCGGTCAGATTGTGGTCAACATATCAGTTTCTGTGTGTTCGTTCAGTTTGTGGTCAGTGGATCAGTTTCTGTGCGTTTGTTCAGTTTGTGGTCAGTGGGTCAGTTTCTGCGTGATCAGTTAGGTTGTGTTCAGTGGGTCAATTTCTCCGTTACCGGTCAGCTTCTGGTCAGTGGGTCAGTTTCTGTGTGTTCGGTCAGGTTGTGTTCATTGGGTCAGTAACTGTGTGCTCGGTCTGGTTGAGGGCAGTGGGTCATTTCCTGTGTTTTCGGACAGGTTGTGGTCAGTAGGTCATTATCTGTGTTTTTGGTCAGGTTGTGGTCAATGGGTCAGTTTCTGTGTGTTCGGTCAGGTTGTGTTCAATGGATCAGTTACTGTGTCCTGGGTCGGTTTGTGTTCAGTGGATCAAATTCTGAGATTACGGTCAGCTTCTGGTGAGCGGGTCAGTTTCTGTGTGTTCGGTCAGGTTGTGGTCAGTGGGTCAGTTTCTGTGTGATCGGTCAGGTTGTGTTCAGTGGGTCAGTTTTTGTGCGTTCAGTCAGGTTGTGGTCAGTGGATCAGTTTCTGAGTGTTCGGTCAGGTTGTGGTCAGTGTTTCTGCTTCTGCGTGTTCAGTCAGGATGTGGTCAGTGGGTCAATTTCCGTGTTTTCGGTCAGCTCCTGGTCAGTGGGACAGTCTCTGTGTGTTCAGTCAGATTATGTTCAGTGGGGCAATTATTGTGTGCTCTGTCTATTTGAGGTCAGTGTATCAGCTGTTAAGTTCCTGTGTGTTTGGTCAGGTTGTTGTCAGTAGGTCAGTTAATGTGTGTTCGGACAGGTTGTGGTCAGTGGGTCAGTTTCTGTGTGTTCGGTCAGCTTGTGGTCAGCTGTTAGTTCCTGTGTGTTTGATCAGGTTTTTGTCAATACGTCAGTTACTGTGTGTTCGGACAGGTTGTGGTCAGTGGGTCAGTTTCTGTGTGTTCGGTCATGTTGTTGTTATTGTGTCAGTTTCTGTGTTTTCGGAGAGTTTGTGGTCAGTGGTTCAGTTTCTGTTTGTTCAGTCACGTTGTGGTCAGTGTGTCAGTTACTGTGTGCTCCGACAGGTTGTGGTCTGTGGTTCAGTTTCTGTGTTTTCGAACAGATTCTTTTGAGTGGGTCAGTTTCTTTGTTTTCGGAGACTTTGTCATCAGTGGGTCAGTTTCTGTGTGGTCTGTCATGTTATGGTCAGTGTGTCAATTTCTGCGTGTTCGGTCAGGTTGTGGTCAGTGGGTCAGTTTCTGTGTGTTCGGTGTGGTTGTAGTCTTTGGTTCAGTTTCTGCATGTTCGGACAGGTTGTGGTCATTGGTTCAGTTTCTGTCTGTTTGGTCAGGTTGTGTTGAGTGGGTCAGTTGCTTTGTGCTTGGTCTTTTTGACATCAGTGTGTCAGTTTCTGTGTTTTCGGACAGGATGTGGTCAGTGGATCAGTTTCTGTGTGTTCAATTATATTGTGGTCGGTGGGTCAGTTTCTGCGTGATCAGTCAGTTTTTGGACACTGAGTCAGTTTCTGTGCGTTTGTTCAGGCTGTGGCCAATGTGTCAGTTTCTGTGTGCTCGTTCAACTTGTGGTCAGTGGGTCAGTTTGTGTGTGTTCGGTCAGGTTGTGGTCAGTAGTTCAGTTTCTGTGTGATGGACAGTTCGTGGTCAGCGGATTAGTTACTGTGTGATCGGTCAGTTTATGGTCAGTGGGACAGTATCAGTGTATTCTGCCTGGTTGTAGTCTGTGGGTCAGTTTCTATGTGTTCGGACAGGTAGTGGTCAGTGGGCCTGTTTCTGTGTGCTCGGTCAGGTTGTGTTCTGTCTGCCAGTTCCTTTGTGCTCGGTCAGGTTGTGGTCAATGGCACAGTTTCTTTGTGCTCGGTCGACTTGTGGTCAGTGGGTCAGTTTGTCTGTGTTCGATCAGGTTGTGGTCAGTGGGACAGCTTCTGTGTGTTCGGTCTGGTTGTAGTCTGTGGGTCAGTTTCTGCGTGTATGTTCAGGTTGTGGTCAGTGGCTCAATTTCTGTGTGTTCGGTCAAATTCTGGCCAGTGGGTTATTTATTTATGTTTGTTCAGGTTGTGGTCAGTGGGAAAGTTTCTGTGCTTTCGCTCAGGCTGTGGTCAATTGGTCAGTTTCTATGTGTACGGTCAGGTTGTGGTCTGTGGGTCAGTTTCTATGTGTTCGGTCAGGTTTATGTTATTGGGTCAGATTCTGGTTGTTCAGTCAGGTTGTGGTCAATATGTCAGTTAATGTGTGTTCGTTCAGTTTGTGGTCAGTGGATCAGTTTCTGTGTGTTTGTTCAGTTTGTGGTCAGTGGGTCAGTTTCTGTGTGATTAGTTAGGTTGTGTGCAGTGGGTCAATTTCTCTGTTTCCGGTCAGCTTCTGGTCAGCGTGTCGGTTTCTGTGTGTTCGGTCAGGTTGTGTTCATTGGGTCACTTACTGTGTGCTCGGTCTGGTTGTGCTCAGTGGACAGTTTCTGTGTGTTCAGTCATGTTGTCGTCTGTGGGTCAGTTTCTGTCTGTTTGGTCAGATTGTGGGCAGTAGGTCAGTCTCTGTGTGCTCGGTCTGGTTGTGGAATGTGGGTCAGTTTCTGTATGTTCAGTCATGTTGTCGTCTGTGGGTCAGTTTCTGTCTGTTTGGTCAGGTTGTGGCAAGTGGGTCAGTTTCTGTGTGATCGGCCACGTTGTGGTCAGTGGGTCAGTTTCTTTGTGATCGATCAGGTTGTTTTCAGTGTGTCAGTTTCTGTGTGTTCGGTCAGCTTCTGGCCAGCGTGTCAGTTTCTGTGTGTTCGGTCAGGTTGTGATTAGTCGTTCAGTTTCTGTGTGTTTGGTCAGGTTGTTGTCAGTGGGTCAGTTTCTGTGTGTTCGGTCAGGATATTTTCAGTATGTCAGTCACATTATGCTCGGTCTAATTGTGGTCAGTGCTTCATTTTCTGTGTTTTCGAACAAGTTGTGGTCAGTTGGTCAGTTTCAGTGTGGTCGGTCAGATTGTGGTCAGTGGGTCTGTTTCTGTGTGTTCGGTCATGTTGTGTTCAGTGGGTCAGATTCTGTGTTTTCGGTCAGGTAGTGGTCTGTGGGTCAGTTTCTGCGTGATCAGTCTGTTTCTGGTCTGTGGGTCAGTTTCTGTGTATTCGGCCAGGTTCTGGTCAGTGGGTCAGTTACTGTGAGCTCTGTCAGTTTGTGGTCAGTGGGTCATTTTCCATGTGTTCGGACAGGTTGTGGTCAGAGGGTCAGTTGTTTTGTGTTCGGACAGGTTGTGGTCTGTGTGTCAGTTTCTTTGTGTTCGGTCAGTTTGTGGTCAGTGGGTCAGGTGCTGCGTGTTCGTCAGGTTGTGGTCAGTAGGTCAGTTTCTGTAGGTTAGGTGAGTTTGTGGTCAGTGGGTCAGTTTCTGTGTTTTCAGTCAGCTTGGCGTCAATACTTTAGTTTCTGAGTGTTCGGCTATGTTATGGTCAGTAGCTCAGTTTCTGAGTGTTCGTTCAGGTTGTGGACAATGTCTCAGGTTCTTTGTGATCGGTCATGTTGTGTTCAGTTTGTCAGTTTCTGTGTGTTCTGTCAGCATGTGGTCAGTGGGTCAGTTTCAGTGTGTTCAGTCAAGTTGTGGTCAGTGGGTCAATTTCTGGGTGTTTGTTCAGTTTGTGGTCAGTGGGTCAGTTTCTGTGTGATCAGTTAGGTTGTGTGCAGTGGGTCAATTACTCTGTTTCCGGTCAGCTTCTGGTTAGCGGGTCAGTTTCAGTGTGTTCGGTCAGGTTGTGTTCAACATGCCTGTTACTGTGTGCTCGGTCTGGTTGCGGTCAGTGGGTCAGTTTCTGTGTGTTGAGTCATGTTGTCGTCTGTGGGTCAGTTTCTGTCTGTTTGGTCAGGTTGTGGCCAGTGGGTCAGTTTCTGTGTGATCGGTCAGGTTGTGGTCAGTGGGACAGTTTCTGTGTGATCGGTCAGTTTGTTTTCAGTGTGTCAGTTTCTGCGTGTTCGGTCAGCTTCTGGGCAGCGTGTCAGTTTCTGTGTGTTCGGTCAGGTGGCGTTCAGTATGTCTGTTATTGTGTGCTCGGTCTGTTTGTGGTCAGTGGTTCAGTTTCTGTGTGATCGGTCAGGTTGTTTTCAGTGGGTCAGTTTCTGTGTGTTCGGTCAGCTTCTGGCCAGCGTGTCAGTTTTTGTGTGTTCGGTCAGGTGGCGTTCAGTATGTCTGTTACTGTGTGTTTGGTCCGGTCGCGTTCAGTGGGTCAGTTTCTGGGTGTTCGGTCAGGTTGTTTTCAGTATGTCAGGTACATTATGCTCGGTCTGGTTGTGGTCAGTGCTTCATTTTCTGTGTTTTAAAACATGTTGTGGTCAGTGGGTCAGTTTCAGTGTGTTCGGTCAGATTGTGGTCTGTCTGTCAGTTTCTGCGTGATCAGTCTGTTTGTGGTCTGTGGTTCAGTTTCTGTGTTTACTGTCAGGTTGTGGTCAGTGGATCAGTTAGTGTGTGCTCGGTCTGGTTGTTGTCTGTGTGTCAGTATTTGTGTGTTCGGAGAGGTCGTGTTCAGTGGGTTAGTTTCGGTGGGTTTGGGCAGCTTCTGGTCTATGGGTCAGTTTCTGTGTATTCGTCCAGGTTCTGGTCAGTGGTTCAGTTACTGTGTGCTCTGTCAGGTTGTAGTCAGTGGGTCATTTTCCATGTGTTCGGACAGGTTGTCTTCAGAGGGCCAGTTGTTGTGCGTTCAGACAGGTTGTGTTCAGTGTGTCAGTTTCGTTGTGTTCACTCAGCTTGTGGTCAGTGGGTCAGGTTCTGAGTGTTCGGTCAGATTGTGGTCAGCAGGCCAGTTTCTATGGGTTAGGTGAGGTTGTGGTCAGTGGGTCAGTTTCTGTGTTTTCAGTCAGCTTGTCGTCAATACTTTAGTTTCTGAGTGATCGGCTATGTTGTGGTCAGTAGCTCAGTTTCTGAGTGTTCGTTCAGGTTGTGGACAGTGTGTCAGTTTCTTTGTGATCGGTCAGGTTGTGTTCAGTTTGTCAGATCCTGTGTGTTCTGTCAGCATGTGGTCAGTGGGTCAGTTGCAGTATGTTCAGTCAAGTTGTGCTCACTGGGTCAGTTTCTGTGTGCTTGGTCGAGTTGTTGTCAGTGGGTCAGTTTCTGTCTTTTGGGTCAGTGTTTGTTAACAGGTCAGTTTCTGTGTGTTCGTTCAGGTTGTGTTCAGTGGGTCAGTTTCTGTGTTTGCGATCAGCTTCTTGTCAACGGGTATGTTTCTGTGTGTTCGGTCAGGTTGTGTTCAGTGGGTCAGCTACTGTGTGCTCGGTCTGGTTGTGTTCAGTGTTTCAGTTTCTGTGTGTTCAGTCAGTTTGTGGTCAGTGGGTCAGTTTCTGTGTGTTCGGTCAGGTTGTGGCCAGTGGGACTTTTCCTGTGTCTTTGGTCAATTTGTGGTCAGTGGGTCAGTTTCTGTGTGATCGGTCATGTTGTGGACAGTGGGTCAGTTTCTGTGTTTATGGTCAGCTTCTGGTCAACGGGTCAGTTTCTGTGTGTTCGGTCAGGTTGTGGAGAGTGGATCAGTTACTGTGTGATCGTTCAGGTTGTGGAGAGTGTGTCAGTTTCTGTGTGTTCTGTCTTGTTTTAGTCTGTGGGTCAGTTTCTGTGTGGTCTGACAGCTTGTGGTCAGTGGGTCATCTTCTGTGTGCTTGGTCAGGTTGTGTTGAGCCTGCCAGTTATTGTGTGCTCGGTCATGTTGTGTTCAGTGGGTCAGTTTCTGTGTGCTCGGTCATGTTGTGGTCTGTGGGTCACTTTCTGTGTGTTCGGTCAGTTGTTGCCAGTGGGACAGATTCTGTGTGTTCAGTCAGGTTGTGGTCAATATTTCAGTTTCTGTGTGTTCGTTCAGGTTGTGGCCAGTGGGTCAGTTTCTGTGTGTGTGTTCAGGTTGTGGTCATTGGGTCAGCCTCTGTGTGTTCGGTTAGCTTGTGGCCAGTAGGACAGTTTCTCTGTGTTCCGTCAGGTTGTGGTCAGTGAGTCAGTTTCAGTGTGTTCGGTCAGCTTGTGGTCGATGGGTCAGTTTCTGTGTGTTCGGTCAGGTTGTGGTCAGTGGGTCAGTTTCTGTGTGATCGGTCAGGTTGTGGTCGGTGGATCAGTTTCTGTGTGTTCGGTCAGGTTGTGGTCAGTGTTTCTGCTTCTGCGTGTTCAGTCAGGATGTGGTCAGTGGGTCAATTTCTGTGTTTTCGGTCAGCTCCTGGTCAGTGGGACAGTCTCTGTGTGTTCGGTCAGGTTATGTTCAGTGGGGCAATCATTGTGTGCTCTGTCTATTTGAGGTCAGTGGGTCAGTTTCTGTGTGTTCGTTCAGTTTTTTGTCAGCTGTTAAGTTCCTGTGTGTTTGGTCAGGTTGTTGTCAGTAGGTCAGTTAATGTATGTTCGGACAGGTTGAGGTCAGTGGGTCAGTTTCTGTGTGTTCGGTCAATTTGTGGTCAGCTGTTAGTTCCTGTGTGTTTGGTCAGGTTTTTGTCAATACGTCAGTTACTGTGTGTTCGGACAGGTTGTGGTCAGTGGGTCAGTTTCTGTGTGTGCCGACAAGCTTGGTCAGTGGGTCAGAGTCTTTGTGTTTGGTCTGGTTGTGGTCACTGGGTAATTTTCTTTGTGTTCGGTCAGGTTGTTTTCATTGTGTCAGTTTCTGTGTTTTCGGACAGTTTGTGGTCAGTGGTTCAGTTTCTGTTTGTTCATTCAGGTTGTGGTCAGTGTGGCAGCATTTGTGTGTTCTGTCAGTTTGTGTTCAGTGGATCAGTTACTGTGTGCTCGGTCTGGTTGTGGTCAGTGGGTCAGTTTCTGTGTGTTTGTACAGCTTGTGGTCAGTGGGTCAGTTTCGGTGTGTTCAGTCAGGTTGTGGTCTGTGGGGCAGTTTCTGTGTGTTCGGTCAGTTTGTGTTCAGTGGGTCAGTTACTGTGTGCTCGGACAGGTTGTTGTCTGTGGTTCAGTTTCTGTGTGTTCGGACAGATTCTTTTGAGTGGGTCAGTTTCTTTGTTTTCTGAGACTTTGTCATCAGTGGGTTAGTTTGTGTGTGATCTCTCATGTTATGGTCAGTGGGTCAATTTCTGCGTGTTCGGTCAGGTTGTGGTCAGTGGGTCAGTTTCTGTGTGTTCGGTATGGTTGTAGTCTTTGGGTCAGTTTCTGTGTGTTCGGACAGGTTGTGGTCATTGGTTCAGTTTCTGTGTGTTTGGTCAGGCTGTGTTCATTGGGTCAGGTTCTGCGTGTTCGGACAGTTTGTGGTCAGTGGGTCAGTTTCTGTGTGTTCGGTATGGTTGTAGTCTTTGGGTCAGTTTCTGCGTGTTCGGACAGGTTGTGGTCATTGGTTCAGTTTCTGTGTGTTTGGTCAGTTTGTGTTCATTGGGTCAGTTGCTGTGTGCTCGGTCTTTTTGACGTCAGTGGGTCAGTTTCTGTGTTTTCGGACAGGTTGTGGTCAGTGGATCAGTTTCTGTGTGTTCGGTCAGGTTGTGGTCAGTGGGTCAGTATCTGTGTGTTCAGTTATGTTGTGGTCAGTGGGTCAGTTTCTGTGTGATCAGTCAGTTTTTGGACACTGAGTCAGTTTCTGTGATCAATGTGTCAGTTTCTGTGTGCTCGTTCACCTTGTGGTCAGTGGGTCAGTTTGTGTGTGTTCGGTCAGGTTGTGGTCAGTAGTTCAGTTTCTGTGTGTTCGGTCATGTTATGGTCAGTGGTTCAGTTTCTTTGTGATGGACAGTTTGTGGTCAGTGCATTAGTTACTGTGTGATCGGTCAGTTTGTGGTCAGTGGGTCAGTATCAGTGTGTTCTGTCTGGTTGTAGTCTGTGGTTCAGTTTCTATGTGTTCGGACAGGTATTGGTCAGTGGGTCTGTTTCTGTGCGCTCGGTCAGGTTGTGTTCAGTCTGTCAGTTACTTTGTGCTCGGTCAGGTTGTGGTCAATGGCACAGTTTCTTTGTGCTCGGTCGACTTGTGGTCAGTGGGTCAGTTTCTGTGTGATCGGTCATGTTGTGGACAGTCGGTCAGTTTCTGTGTTTATGGTCAGCTTCTGGTCAACGGGTCAGTTTCTGTGTGTTCGGTCAGGTTGTGGAGAGTGGATCAGTTACTGTGTGATCGTTCAGGTTGTGGAGAGTGTGTCAGTTTCTGTGTGTTCTGTCTTGTTTTAGTCTGTGGGTCAGTTTCTGTGTGGTCTGACAGCTTGTGGTCAGTGGGTCATCTTCTGTGTGCTTGGTCAGGTTGTGTTGAGCCTGCCAGTTATTGTGTGCTCGGTCATGTTGTGTTCAGTGGGTCAGTTTCTGTGTGCTCGGTCATGTTGTGGTCTGTGGGTCACTTTCTGTGTGTTCGGTCAGTTGTTGCCAGTGGGACAGATTCTGTGTGTTCAGTCAGGGTGTGGTCAATATTTCAGTTTCTGTGTGTTCGTTCAGGTTGTGGCCAGTGGGTCAGTTTCTGTGTGTGTGTTCAGGTTGTGGTCATTGGGTCAGTCTCTGTGTGTTCGGTTAGCTTGTGGCCAGTAGGACAGTTTCTCTGTGTTCCGTCAGGTTGTGGTCAGTGAGTCAGTTTCAGTGTGTTCGGTCAGCTTGTGGTCAATGGGTCAGTTTCTGTGTGTTCGGTCAGGTTGTGGTCAGTGGGTCAGTTTCTGTGTGATCGGTCAGGTTGTGCTCAGTGGGTCAGTTTCTGAGTGTTCGGTCAGGTTGTGGTCAGTGTTTCTGTTTCTGCGTGTTCAGTCAGGATGTGGTCAGTGGGTCAATTTCTGTGTTTTCGGTCAGCTCCTGGTCAGTGGGACAGTCTCTGTGTGTTCGGTCAGGTTATGTTCAGTGGGGCAATTATTGTGTGCTCTGTCTATTTGAGGTCAGTAGGTCAGTTTCTGTGTGTTCGTTCAGTTTTTTGTCAGCTGTTAAGTTCCTGTGTGTTTGGTCAGGTTGTTGTCAGTAGGTCAGTTAATGTGTGTTCGGACAGGTTGTGGTCAGTGGGTCAGTTTCTGTGTGTTCGGTCAATTTGTGGTCAGCTGTTAGTTCCTGTGTGTTTGGTCAGGTTTTTGTCAATACGTCAGTTACTGTGTGTTCGGACAGGTTGTGGTCAGTGGGTCAGTTTCTGTGTGTGCCGACAAGCTTGGTCAGTGGGTCAGAGTCTTTGTGTTTGGTCTGGTTGTGGTCACTGGGTAATTTTCTTTGTGTTCGGTCAAGTTGTTTTCATTGTGTCAGTTTCTGTGTTTTCGGACAGTTTGTGGTCAGTGGTTCAGTTTCTGTTTGTTCATTCAGGTTGTGGTCAGTGTGGCAGCATTTGTGTGTTCTGTCAGTTTGTGTTCAGTGGATCAGTTACTGTGTGCTCGGTCTGGTTGTGATCAGTGGGTCAGTTTCTGTGTGTTTGTACAGTTTGTGGTCAGTGGGTCAGTTTCGGTGTGTTCAGTCAGGTTGTGGTCTGTGGGGCAGTTTCTGTGTGTTCGGTCAGTTTGTGTTCAGTGGGTCAGTTACTGTGTGCTCGGACAGGTTGTTGTCTGTGGTTCAGTTTCTGTGTGTTCGGACAGATTCTTTTGAGTGGGTCAGTTTCTTTGTTTTCGGAGACTTTGTCATCAGTGGGTCAGTTTGTGTGTGATCTCTCATGTTATGGTCAGTGGGTCAATTTCTGCGTGTTCGGTCAGGTTGTGGTCAGTGGGTCAGTTTCTGTGCGTTCGGTATGGTTGTAGTCTTTGGGTCAGTTTCTGCATGTTCGGACAGGTTGTGGTCATTGGTTCAGTTTCTGTGTGTTTGGTCAGTTTGTGTTCATTGGGTCAGTTGCTGTGTGCTCGGTCTTTTTGACGTCAGTGGGTCAGTTTCTGTGTTTTCGGACAGGTTGTGGTCAGTGGATCAGTTTCTGTGTGTTCGGTCAGGTTGTGGTCAGTGGGTCAGTATCTGTGTGTTCAGTTATGTTGTGGTCAGTGGGTCAGTTTATGTGTGATCAGTTTGTTTTTGCACTCTGAGTCAGTTTCTGTGATCAATGTGTCAGTTTCTGTGTGCTCGTTCACCTTGTGGTCAGTGGGTCAGTTTGTGTGTGTTCGGTCAGGTTGTGGTCAGTAGTTCAGCTTCTGTGTGTTCGGTCAGGTTATGGTCAGTGGTTCAGTTTCTTTGTGATGGACAGTTTGTGGTCAGTGCATTAGTTACTGTGTGATCGCTCAGTTTGTGGTCAGTGGGTCAGTATCAGTGTGTTCTGTCTGGTTATAGTCTGTGGTTCAGTTTCTATGTGTTCGGACAGGTATTGGTCAGTGGGTCTGTTTCTGTGCGCTCGGTTAGGTTGTGTTCAGTCTCTCAGTTACTTTGTGCTCGGTCAGGTTGTGGTCAATGGCACAGTTTCTTTGTGCTCGGTCGAGTTGTGGTCAGTGGGTCTGTTTGTGTGTGATCGATCAGGTTGTGGTCAGTGGGACAGCTTCTGTGTGTTCGGTCTTGTTGTAGTCTGTGGGTCAGTTTCTGCGTGTTCGGGCAGGTTGTGTTCATTGGGTCAGTTTCTGTGTGTTTGTTCAGGTTGTGGTCAGTGGGTCAGTTTCTGTGTGTTCGGTCAAATTGTGGCCAGTGGGTTATTTATTTATGTTTGTTCAGGCTGTGGTCAGTGGGACAGTTTCTGTGCTTTCACTCAGGCTGAATTCAGTTGGTCAGTTTCTGTGTGTACGGTCAGGTTGTGGTCTGTGGGTCAGTTTCTGTGTGTTCGGTCAGGTTTATGTTAGTGGGTCAGATTCTGTGCGTTCGGTCAGGTTGTGGTCAGTGGATCAGTTTCTGTGTGTTTGTTCAGTTTGTGGTCAGTGGGTCAGTTTCTGTGTGATTAGTTAGGTTGTGTGCAGTGGGTCAATTTCTCTGTTTCCGGTCAGCTTCTGGTAAGCGTGTCAGTTTCTGTGTGTTCGGTCAGGTTGTGTTCATTGGCTCACTTACTGTGTGCTCGGTCTGTTTGTGGTCAGTGGATCAGTTTCTGTGTGTTCAGTCATGTTGTCGTCTGTGGGTCAGTTTCTGTCTGTTTGGTCAGATTGTGGGCAGTGGGTCAGTTTCTGTGTTCTCGGTCTGCTTGTGGAAAGTGGGTCAGTTTCTGTGTGATCGATCAGGTTGTTTTCAGTGGGTCAGTTTCTGTGTGTTCGGTCAGCTTCTGGCCAGCGTGTCAGTTTCTGTGTGTTCGGTCAGGTTGTGATTAGTCGTTCAGTTTCTGTGCGTTTGGTCAGGTTGTGGTCTGTGGGCCAGTTTCTGTGTGTTCGGTCAGGTTTATGTTAATGGGTCAGATTCTGTGTGTACGGTCAGGTTGTGGTCAATATGTCAGTTTCTGTGTGTTCATTCAGGTTGTGTTCATTGGGTCACTTACGGTGTGCTCGGTCTGGTTGTGGTCAGTGGATCAGTTTCTTTGTGTTCAGTCATGTTGTCGTCTGTGGGTTAGTTTCTGTCTGTTTGGTCAGATTGCGGGCAGTGGGTCAGTTTCTGTGTGCTCGGTCTGGTTGTGGAAAGTGGTCAGTTTCTGTATGTTCAGTCATGTTGTCGTCTGTGGGTCAGTTTCTGTCTGTTTGGTCAGCTTGTGGCCAGTGGGACAGTTTCTGTGTGATCGGCCAGGTTGTGGTCAGTGGGTCAGTTTCTGTGTGATCGATCAGGTTGTTTTCAGTGGGTCAGTTTCTGTGTGTTCGGTCAGCTTCTGGCCAGCGTGTCAGTTTCTGTGTGTTCGGTCAGGTTGTGATTAGTCGTTCAGTTTATGTGTGCTTGGTCAGGTTGTGGTCAGTGGGTCAGTTTCTGTGTGTTCGGTCAGGATATTTTCAGTATGTCAGTCACATTATGCTCGGTCTAGTTGTGGTCAGTGCTTCATTTTCTGTGTTTTCGAACAAGTTGTGGTCAGTGGGTCAGTTTCAGTGTGGTCGGTCAGATTGTGGTCAGTGGGTCTCTTTCTATGTGTTCGGTCTGGTTGTGGTCATTTGAACAGTTTCTGTGTGTTTGGTCATGTTGTGTTCAGTGGGTCAGTTTCTGTGTTTTCGGTCAGGTAGTGGTCTGTTGGTCAGTTTCTGCGTGATCAGTCTGTTTCTGGTCTGTGGGTCATTTTCTGTGTATTCGGCCAGGTTCTGGTCAGTGGGTCTGTTACTGTATGCTCTGTCAGTTTGTGGTCAGTGGGTAATTTCCATGTGTTCGGACAGGTTGTGGTCAGAGTGTGAGTTGTTTTGTGTTCGGACAGGTTGTGGTCTGTGTGTCAGTTTCTTTGTGTTCGGTCAGTTTGTGGTCAGTGGGTCAGGTTCTGAGTGTTCGGTCAGCTTGGCGTCAATACTTTAGTTTCTGAGTGTCCGGCTGTGTTGTGGTCAGTAGCTCAGTTTCTGAGTGTTCGTTCAGGTTGTGGACAATGTCTCAGGTTCTTTGTGATCGGTCAGGTTGTGTTCAGTTTGTCAGTTTCTGTGTGTTCTGTCAGCATGTGGTCAGTGGGTCAGTTTCAGTGTGTTCAGTCAAGTTGTGGTCAGTGGGTCAGTTTCTGTGTGTTTCTTCGGTTTGTGGTCAGTGGGTCAGTTTCTGTGTGATCAGTTAAATTGTGTGCAGTGGGTCAATTTCTCTGTTTCCGGTCAGCTTCTGGTCAGCAGGTCAGTTTCAGTGTGTTCAGTCAGGTTGTGTTCAACATGCCTGTTACTGTGTGCTCGGTCTGGTTGCGGTCAGTGGGTCAGTTTCTGTGTGTTCAGTCACGTTGTCGTCTGTGGGTCAGTTTCTGTCTGTTTGGTCAGGTTGTGGCCAGTGGGTCAGTTTCTGTGTGATCGGTCAGGTTGTGGTCTGTGGGTCAGTTTCTGTGTGATCGGTCAGGTTGTTTTCTGTGGGTCAGTTTCTGTGTGTTTGGTCAGCTTCCGGGGAGCGTGTCAGTTTCTGTGTGTTCGGTCAGGTGGCGTTCAGTATGTCTGTTACTGTGTGTTTGGTCCGGTCATGTTCAGTGGGTCAGTTTCTGTGTGTTCGGTCAGATTGCTTTCAGTATGTCAGTTACATTATGCTCGGTCTGTTTGTGGTCAGTGCTTCATATTCTGTGTTTTCGAACATGTTGTGGTCAGTGGGTCAGTTTCAGTGTGATCGGTCAGATTGTGGTCAGTGGGTCTGTTTCTGTGTGTTCAGTCTGGTTGTGGTCATTGGGACAGTTTCTGTGTGTTTGGTCATGTTGTCTTCAGTGGGTCAGTTTCTGTGTTTTCGGTCAGGTAGTGGTCTGTTGGTCAGTTTCTGCGTGATCAGTCTGTTTCTGGTCTGTGGGTCAGTTTCTGTGTATTCGGCCAGGTTCTGGTCAGTGGGTCAGTTACTGTGTGCTCTGTCAGTTTGTGGTAAGTGGGTCATTTCCATGTGTTCTGACAGGTTGTTGTCAGAGTGTCAGTTGTTTTGTGTTCGGACAGGTTGTGGTCTGTGTGTCAGTTTCTTTGTGTTCGGTCAGTTTGTGGTCAGTGGGTCAGGTTCTGAGTGTTCCGTCAGATTGTGGTCAGTAGGTCAGTTTCTGTGGGTTAGGTGAGGTTGTGTTCAGTGGGTCAGTTTCTGTGTTTTCAGTCAGCTTGGCATCAATACTTTAGTTTCTGAGTGTCCGGCTATGTTGTGGTCAGTAGCTCAGTTTCTGAGTGTTCGTTCAGGTTGTGGACAGTGTCTCAGGTTCTTTGTGATCGGTCAGGTTGTGTTCCGTTTATCAGTTTCTGTGTGTTCTGTCAGCATGTGGTCAGTGGGTCAGTTTCAGTGTGTTCAGTCAAGTTGTGGTCAGTGGGTCAGTTTCTGTGTGTTTGTTCAGTTTGTGGTCAGTGGGTCAGTTTCTTTGTGATCATTTAGGTTGTGTGCAGTGGGTCAATTTGTCTGTTTCCGGTCAGCTTCTGGTCAGCAGGTCAGTTTCAGTGTGTTCAGTCAGGTTGTGTTCAACATGCCTGTTACTGTGTGCTCGGTCTGGTTGAGGTCAGTGGGTCAGTTTCTGTGTGTTCAATCATGTTGTCGTCTGTGGGTCATTTTCTGTCTGTTTGGTCAGGTTGTGGCCAGTGGGTCAGTTTCTGTGTGATCGGTCAGTTTGTGGTCTGTGGGTCAGTTTCTGTCTGTTTGGTCAGGTTGTGGCCAGTGGGTCAGTTTCTGTGTGATCGGTCAGATTGTGGTCTGTGGGTCAGTTTCTGTGTGATCGGTCAGGTTGTTTTCTGTGGGTCAGTTTCTGTGGTTTCGGTCAGCTTCCGGGCAGCGTGTCAGTTTCTGTGTGTTCGGTCAGGTTGCGTTCAGTATGTCTGTTACTGTGTGTTTGGTCCGATCGTGTTCAGTGGGTCAGTTTCTGTGTGTTCGGTCAGGTGGCGTTCAGTATGTCTGTTACTGTGTGCTCGGTCTTTTTGTGGTCAGTGCGTCAGTTAATGTGTGATCGGTCAGGTTGTTTTCAGTGGGTCAGTTTCTGTGTGTTTGCTCAGCTTCTAGCCAGCGTGTCAGTTTCTGTGTGTTCGGTCAGGTGGCGTTCAGTATTTCTGTTACTGTGTGTTTGGTCCGGTCATGTTCAGTGGATCAGTTTCTGTGTGTTCGGTCAGATTGTTTTCAGTATGTCAGTTACATTATGCTCGGTCTGTTTGTGGTCAGTGCTTCATTTTCTGTGTTTTCGAACATGTTGTGGTCAGTGGGTCAGTTTCAGTGCGTTCGGTCAGATTGTGGTCTGTGTGTCAGTTTCTGCGTGATCAGTCTGTTTGTGGTCTGTGGTTCAGTTTCTGTGTGTTCTGTCAAGTTGTGGTCAGTGGATCAGTTAATCTGTGCTCGGTCTGGTTGTTGTCTGTGTGTCAGTATTTGTGTGTTCGGAGAGGTCGTGGTCAGTGGGTTAGTTTCTGTGGATTTGGGCAGCTTCTGGTCTGTGGGTCAGTTTCTGTGTATTCGTCCAGGTTCTGGTCAGTGGGTCAGTTACTGTGTGCTCTGTCAGGTTGTAGTCAGTGGGTCATTTTCCATGTGTTCGGACAGGTTGTCTTCAGAGGGTCAGTTGTTGTGCGTTCAGACAGGTTGTGGTCAGTGTGTCAGTTTCGTTGTGTTCAGTCAGCTTGTGGTCAGTGGGTCAGGTTCTGAGTGTTCGGTCAGATTGTGGTCAGTAGGTCAGTGTCTGTCATTTTGGTCAGTGTTTGGTAACAGGTCAGTTTCTGTGTGTTCGTTCAGGTTGTGTTCAGTGGGTCAGTTTCTGTGTTTTCGGGCAGGTTGTGGCCAGTGGGACATTTCCTGTGTTTTCAATCAGTTTGTTGTCAGTGGGTCAGTTTCTGTGTGATCGGTTAGGTTGTGGACAGTTCGTCAGTTTCTGTGTTTACGATCAGCTTCTGGTCAATGGGTAAGTTTCTGTGTTTTCGGTCAGGTTGTGTTCAGTGGGTCAGCTACTGTGTGCTCGGTCTGGTTGTGTTCAGTGTTTCAGTTTCTGTGTGTTCGGTCAGTTTGTGGTCAGTGGGTCAGTTTCTGTGTGTTCGGTCAGGTTGTGGCCAGTGGGACTTTTCCTGTGTCTTTTGTCAATTTGTGGTCAGTGGGTCAGTTTCTGTGTGATCGGTCATGTTGTGGACAGTGGGACTGTTTCTGTGATTATGATCAGATTCTGGTCAACGGGTCAGTTTCTGTGTGTTCGGTCAGGTTGTGGAGAGTGGATCAGTTACTGTGTGATCGGTCAGGTTGTGGAGAGTGTGTCAGTTTCTGTGTGTTCTGTCTTGTTGTAGTCTGTGGTTCAGTTTCTGTGTGGTCTGGCAGGTTGTGGTCAGTGGGTCATCTTCTGTGTGCTTGGTCAGGTTGTGTTGAGCCTGTCAGTTACTGTGTGCTCGGTCATGATGTGTCCAGTGGGTCAGTTTCTGTGTGTTCGGTCAGGTTGTGTTGAGCCTGTCAGTTACTGTGTGCTCGGTCAGGTTGTGTTCAGTGGGTCAGTTTCTGTGTGCTCGGTCATGTTGTGGTCTGTGGGTTAGTTCCTGTGTGTTCGGTCAGTTGTTGCCAGTGGGACAGATTCTGTGTGTTCAGTCAGGGTGTGGTCAACATTTCAGTTTCTGTGTGTTCGTTCAAGTAGAGGCCAGTGAGTCAGTTTCTGTGTGTGTGTTCAGCTTGTGGTCAGTGGGTCAGTCTCTGTGTGTTCGGTTAGCTTGTGGCCAGTAGGACAGTTTCAGTGTGTTCAGTCAAGTTGTGGTCAGTGGGTCAGTTTCTGTGTGCTTGGTCGAGTTGTGGTCAGTTGGTCAATGTCTGTCTTTTTGGTCAGCGTTTGGTAACAGGTCAGTTTCTGTGTGTTCGTTCAGGTTGTGTTCAGTGGGTCAGTTTCTGTGTTTTCGGGCAGGTTGTGGCCAGTGGGACTTTTCCTGTGTTTTCAATCAGTTTGTTGTCAGTGGGTCAGTTTCTGTGTGATCGGTTAGGTTGTGGACAGTTCGTCAGTTTCTGTGTTTACGATCAGCTTCTGGTCAATGGGTAAGTTTCTGTGTTTTCGGTCAGGTTGTGTTCAGTGGGTCAGCTACTGTGTGCTCGGTCTGGTTGTGTTCAGTGTTTCAGTTTCTGTGTGTTCGGTCAGTTTGTGGTCAGTGGGTCAGTTTCTGTGTGTTCGGTCAGGTTGTGGCCAGTGGGACTTTTCCTGTGTCTTTTGTCAATTTGTGGTCAGTGGGTCAGTTTCTGTGTGATCGGTCATGTTGTGGACAGTGGGACAGTTTCTGTGATTATGATCAGATTCTGGTCAACGGGTCAGTTTCTGTGTGTTCGGTCAGGTTGTGGAGAGTGGATCAGTTTCTGTGTGTTCTGTCTTGTTGTAGTCTGTGGTTCAGTTTCTGTGTGGTCTGGCAGGTTGTGGTCAGTGGGTCATCTTCTGTGTGCTTGGTCAGGTTGTGTTGAGCCTGTCAGTTACTGTGTGCTCGGTCATGATGTGTCCAGTGGGTCAGTTTCTGTGTGTTCGGTCAGGTTGTGTTGAGCCTGTCAGTTACTGTGTGCTCGGTCAGGTTGTGTTCAGTGGGTCAGTTTCTGTGTGCTCGGTCATGTTGTGGTCTGTGGGTTAGTTCCTGTGTGTTCGGTCAGTTGTTGCCAGTGGGACAGATTCTGTGTGTTCAGTCAGGGTGTGGTCAACATTTCAGTTTCTGTGTGTTCGTTCAAGTAGAGGCCAGTGAGTCAGTTTCTGTGTGTGTGTTCAGCTTGTGGTCAGTGGGTCAGTCTCTGTGTGTTCGGTTAGCTTGTGGCCAGTAGGACAGTTTCTGTGAGTCCTGTCAGGTTGTGGTCAGTGAGTCAATTTCTGTGTGTTCGGTCAGCTTGTGGTCAATGGGTCAGTTTCTGTGTGTTCAGTCAGGTTGTGGCCAGTGGGTCAGTTTCTGTAAGATCAGTCAGGTTGTGTTCAGTTGGTCTATTACTCTGTGTTCGGTCTGGTTGTGGTCAGTGGGACAGTTTCTGAGTTTTTGGTCAGTTTATGTGTGTTCGGTCAGCTTCAGGTCAGTGGATCAGTTTCTGTCTAGTCGGTCAGGTTGTGTTCAGTATGTCAGTTACTGTGTGCTCGGTCTGGTTGTGGTCAGTGGGTCAGTATCTGTCTTTTTGATCAGTGTTTGGTCAGCAGGTCTGTTTCTGTTTTTTCAGTCAGGTTGTGTTCAGTGGGTCAGTTACTGTGTGCTCGGTCTGGTTGTGTTCAGTAGGTCAGTTTCTGTGTGTTCGGTCAGTTTGTGGTCAGTGGGTCAGATTCTGTGTGTTCGGTCAGGTTGTGGCTAATGGGACATTTCCCGTGTCTTCAGTCAGTTTGTGGTCAGTTGGTCAGTTTCTGTGTGATAGGTCAGGTTATGGTCACTGCGTCAGTTTCTGTGTTTACGATGAGCTTCTTGTCAGCTGGTCAGTTTCTCTGTGTTCTGTCAGGTTGTGGTCAAAGGGTCAGTCACTGTGTGCTGGATCTGCTTGTTGTCAGTTGGTGAGTTTCTGTGTGTTCTGACATGTTATGGTCAGTGGTTAAGTTTCTGTGTGTTCGGTCATGTTCTGGTCAGTGGGTCAGCTTCTGTTTCTTCAGTCAGGTTGTGGCCAGTGGGTCAGTTTCACTGTGTTCATCAGCTTGTGGTCAGTGGGTCAGTTTCAGTGTGTTCGGTCAGTTTGTGTTCAGTATGTCAGTAATTGTGTGCGCGGTCCAGTTGTGGTCAGTGGTTCAGTTTCTGTGTTTTCGGACAGGTTGTGGTCAGTGGGTCATTTTCTCTGATTTCAGTAAGGTTTTGATCAGTGGGTCAGTTTCTGTGTGTTCGGCCAGGTTGTGTTCACTGGGTCAGTTTCTGTGTTTTCAGTCAGCTTGTTGTCAGCGGTTCAGTTTCTGTGTGTTCGGTCAGGTTGTGGTCTGTGTGTCAGTTTCTGTGTGCTCAGTCTGGTTGTGGTCTGTGGGTCGGCTTCTGTGTGTTCGACCAGGTTGTGGTCAGTGGTTCAGTTTCAGTGTGTCAGTTAAGGTTTTGGTCAATGGATCAATTACTGTGTGCTCCGTCTGGTTGTGGTCTGTGTGTCAGTTTCAGTGTGTTCGGCCAGGTTGTGTTCAGTGAGTCAGTTTCTGTGTGTTCGGACAGGTTGTGGTCAGTGGGGCAGTTTCTGTGTGTTCGGACAGGTTGTGGTCAGTGGGGCAGTTTCTGTGTGTTTGGCCAATTGTGGTCAGTGGGTCAGTTTCTGTGTGTTCGGTCAGGTTGTGGTCAGTGGGTCAGTTTCTGTGTGTTTGGTTAGGTTGTGGCAATTGGATCAGTTTCTGTGTGTTCCATCTGGTTGTGGTCAGTGTGTCAGTTTCTGTGTGTTCGGACAGGTTGTGGGCAGTGGTCAGTTTCTGTGTTTTCGGTCAGCTTATGGTGAGCGGGTCAGTTTCTGTGTGTTCAGTCATGTTGTGGTCTGTGGGTCAGTTTCTGCATGCTCAGTCTGGTTGTGGTCTGTGGGTCAGTTCTGTTTGTTCTCTCAGGTTGTGGTCAGTATGGCAGTTACTGTGTGCTCGGTCCAGTTTTGGTCAGATGTTCAGTTTCTGTGTTTTCGGAAAGGTTGTGGTCAGTGGGTCAATTTCACTGTTTTCAGTCAGGTTGTGATCAGTGGGTCAATTTCTGTGTGTTCGGCCTGGTTGTGGTCAGTGGTTCAGTTTCTGTGCGTTCGGTCAGGTTGTGTCCAGTGGGTCAGTTTCTGTGCTTTCAGTCAGTTTGTGGTCAGCGAGTCAGTTTCTGTGTGTTAGGTCAGGTTATTCTCTCTGTCTCAGTTTCTGTCTGCTCAGTCTGGTTGTGGTCTCTGGGTCGGCTTCTCTGTGTTCGACCAGGTTGTGGTCAGTGGGTCTGTTTCTGTGTGTTAGTTCAGGTTTTGGTCAGTGAATCAGTAACTGTGTGTTCAGTCTGGTTGTGGTCTGTGTGTTAGTTTCAGTGTGTTTGGCCAGGCTGTGTTCAGTGAGTCAGTTTGTCTGTGTTCGGACAGGTTGTGGTCAGTGGGTCAGTTTCTGTGTGTTCAGACAGGTTGTGGTCAGTGGGGCCGTTTCTGTGTGTTTGGTCAGGTTGTGGTCAGTGTGTCAGGTTATTTGTGTTCGGTCAGGTTGTGGTCAGTGGGTCAGTTTCTATTTGTTTGGTTAGGTTGTGGCCAATGGGTCAGTTTCTGTGTGTTTGGTCAGGTTGTGGTCAGTGGGTCAGTTTCTGTGTGTTCGGTCAGGTTGTGGTCAGTGGGTGATTTGACGTGCGTTCGGTCATGTGGTGGTCAGAGCGTCAGTTTCTGTGTGTTCCATCTGGTTGTGGTCAGTGTGTCAGTTTCTGTGTGTTCGGTCCGATTGTGTTCAGTGGGTCAGATACTGTGTTTTCGGTCAGCTTATGGTCAGCGGGTCAGTTTCTGTGTGTTCGGTCAGGTTGTGGTCTGTGGGTCGGCTTCTGTGTGTTCGACCAGGTTGTGGTCAGTGGTTCAGTTTCAGTGTGTCAGTTAAGGTTTTGGTCAGTGGATCAGTTACTGTGTGCTCCGTCTGATTGTGGTCTGTGTGTCAGTTTCAGTTTGTTCGGCCAGGTTGTGTTCAGTGAGTCAGTTTCTGTGTGTTAGGACAGGCTGTGGTCAGTGGGTCAGTTTCTGTGTGTTCGGACAGGTTGTGGTCAGTGGGGCAGTTTCTGTGTGTTTGGTCAATTGCGGTCAGTGGGTCAGTTTCTGTGTGCTCAGTCAGGTTGTGGTCAGTGTGTCAGTTTCTTTGTGTTCGGTCAGGTTGTGGTCAGTGGGTCAGTTTCTGTCTGTTTGGTTAGGTTGTGGCAATTGGATCAGTTTCTGTGTGTTCAGTCAGGTTGTGGTCAGTGGGTCAGTTTCTGTGTATTCGGTGAGGTTGTTTTCAGTGGTTCAGTTTCCGTGTGTTCGGTCAGCTTCTGCTCAGTGGGTCAGATCCTGTGTGTTCGGTCAGGTTGTGTTCAAAATGTCTGTTACTGTGTGCTCGGTCTGGTTGTGGACAGTGGGTCAGTTTCTGTCTTTTCGGAAAGGTTGTGGTCAGTGGGTCAGTTTCTGTGTGTTCGGTCAGGTTGTGTTCAGTATGTCAGTTACTGTGTGCTCAGTCTGTTTGTGGTCATTGGTTCAGTTTCTGTGTTATCGGACAGGTTTTGGTCAGTGGGTGAGTTGACGTGCCTTCGGTCATGTGGTAGTCAGTGCGTCAGTTTCTGTGTGTTCCATCTGGTTGTGGTCAGTGTGTTAGTTTCTGAGTGTTCGTTCAGATTGTGTTTAGTGGTCTGTTTCTGTGTTTTCGGTCAGCTTATGGTCAGCGGGTCAGTTTCTGTGTGTTCGGTCATGTTGTGGTCTGTGGGATCGTTTCTGCGTGCTCAGTCTGGTTGTGGTCTGTGGGTCAGTTCTGTTTGTTCTGTCAGGTTGTGGTCAGTATGGCAGTTACTGTGTGCTCGGTCCAGTTTTGGTCAGATGTTCAGTTTCTGTGTGTTCGGAAAGGTTGTGGTCAGTGGGTCATTTTCACTGTTTTCAGTCAGGTTGTGATCAGTGGGTCGATTTCTGTGTGTTCGGCCTGGTTGTGGTCATTGGTTCAGTTTCTGTGCGTTCGGTCAGGTTGTGTTCAGTGGTCAGTTTCTGTGCTTTCAGTCAGTTTGTGGTCAGCGAGTCAGTTTCTGTGTGTTAGGTCAGGTTATTGTCTGTGTGTCAGTTTCTGTCTGCTCAGTCAGGTTGTGGTCTCTGGGTCGGCTTCTGTGTGTTCGACCAGGTTGTGGTCAGTGGGTCTGCTTCTGTGTGTTAATTCAGGTTTTGGTCAGTGTATCAGTTACTGTGTGCTCGGTCTGGTTGTGGTCTGTGTGTCAATTTCAGTGTGTTTGTCCAGGTTGTGTTCAGTGAGTCAGTTTCTGTGTGTTCAGACAGGTTGTGGTCAGTGGGTCAGTTTCTGTGTGTTCAGACAGGTTGTGGTCAGTGGGGCCGTTTCTGTGTGTTTGGTCAATTGCGGTCAGTGGGTCAGTTTCTGTGTGTTCAGTCAGGTTGTGGTCAGTGTGTCAGTTTATTTGTGTTCGGTCAGGTTGTGGTCAGTGGGTCAGTTTCGATTTGTTTGGTTAGGTTGTGGCCAATGGGTCAGTTTCTGTGTGTTCGGTCAGCTTCTGGTCAGCGGGTCAGATTCTGTGTGTTCGGTCAGTTTGTGTTCAATATGTCTGTTACTGTGTGCTCGGTCTGGTTGTGGTCAGTGGGTCACTTTCTGGCTTTTTGGAAAGTTTGTTGTCAGTGGGTCAGCTTCTGTGTGTCCGGTCAGGTTGTGGCCAGTGGGTGATTTGACTTGCGTTCGGTCATGTGGTCGTCAGAGCGTCAGTTTCCATGTGTTCCATCTGGTTGTGGTCAGTGTGTCAGTTTCTGTGTGTTCGGTCTGATTGTGTTCAGTGGGTCAGATACTGTGTTTCCGTTCAGCTTATGGTCGGCGGGTCAGTTTCTGTGTGTTCGGTCAGGTTGTGGTCTGTGGGTCAGTTTCTGCGTGCTCAGTCTGGTTGTGGTCTTTGGGTCAGTTTCTGTGTGATCTGTCAGGTTGTGGTCAGTGGATCTGTTACTGTGTGTTCGGTCTGGTTGTGGTATGTGCGTTATTTTCTGCGTGTTCGGAAATTCCGTGGTCAGTGGGTTCGTTTCTGTGTGTTCGGACAGGTTGTGTTCAGTGGGTCAGTTTCTGTGTGTTCGGGCACGTTGTGGTCAGTGGGGCAGTTTCTGTTTGTTTGGTACATTGTGGTCAGTGGGTCAGTTTCTGTGTGTTCGGTCAGGTTGTGGTCAGTGTGTCAGTGTCTGTGTGTACGGTCAGGTTGTGGTCAGTGGGTCAGTTTCTGTCTGTTTGGTCAGGTTGTGGCCATTGGTTTAGTTTCTGTGTGCTCGGTAAGGTTGTGGTCAATGGGTCAGTTTCTGTGTGTTCGGCAAGTTTGTGTTCAACATGCCTGTTACTGTGTGCTCGGTCTGGTTGTGGTCAGTGGGTCAGTTTCTGTGTTTTCGGACAGGTTGTGGTCAGTGGGTCAGTATAAGTGTGTTCGGTCAGGTTGTGGTCAGTGAGGCAGTTCCTCTGTGTACGGTCAGATGTGGTCATTGGGTCATTTTCTGTGTGTTCGGATGGGTTGTGTTCAGTGGGTCAGTTTCTGTGTTTACGTTCAGGTTGAGGTCTGTGTGTCTGTCTCAGTGTGTTCGGAGGGTTCGTGTTCTGTGGGTCAGTTTCTGTGCGTTTGGTCAGCTTCCGGTCTGTGGGTCAGTTTTTGTGTTTTCGGCCACGTTGTGGTCAGTGGGTCAGCCAATGTGTGCTCTGTCAGGTTGTGGTCAGTGGGTCGTTTTCCATGTGTTCGGAGAGGTTGTGTTCAGAGAGTCAGTTTTTGTTTTTTCGGTCAGATTGTGGTCAGTAGGTCAGTTTCTGTGTGTTAGGTGAGGTTGTGGTCAGTGGGTCTGTTTCTGTGTGTTTTTCAAGTTTTGGTCATTGGGTCAGTTTCAGTGTTTTCGGACAGGTTGTGGTCAGTGTGTCAGTTTCTTTGTGATCGGTCAGGTTGTGTTCAGATTGTCAGTTTCTGTGTGTTCTGTCAGCATGTGGTCAGTGGGACAGTTTCAGTGTGTTCAGTCAAGTTGTGGACAGTGGCTCAGTTTCTGTGTGCTTGATCGAGTTGTGGTCAGTGGGTTAGTTTCTGTCTTTTTGATCAGTGTTTGTTCAGAAGGTCAGTTTCTGTGTATTCGTTCAGATTGTGTTCAGTGGTTCAGTTACTCTGCGCTCGGTCTGGTTGTGTTCAGTGGGTCAGTTTCTGTGTGATCAGTCAGGTTGTGGTCAGTGGGTCACTTTATGTGTGCTCGGTCAGGTTGTGGCAAGTGTGACTTTTCCTGTGTGTTCGTTCAGTTTGTGGTCAGTGGGTCAGTTTCTGTGTGATCGGTCAGGTTGTGGTCAGTAGTTCAGCTTCTGAGTTTACCATCAGCTTCTGGTCAACGGGTCAGTTTCTGTGTGTTCGGTCAGCTTGTGGTCACTGTGTCAGTTTCTGTCTGTTCGGTCAGTTTGTGGCTAGTGTGTCAGTTTCTGTGTGTTCGGTAAGGTTGCGATCAGTGGGTCAGTTTCTATTTGATCGGTCATGTTGTTTTCTGTGGGTCAGTTTCTGTGTGTTCGGTCAGCTTCTGGTCAATGGGTCAGTTTCTGTGTGTTTGGTCTGGTTGTGTTCAGTGGGAGAGTTTCTCTGTTTTTGGACCAGTTGTGTTCAGTGGGTGAGTTGACGTGCATTCAGTCATTTGGTGGTCAGTGCGTCAGTTTCTGTGTGCTCCATCTGGTTGTGGTCAGTGGGTCAGTTTCTGTGTATTCGGTCTGTTTGTGTTCAGTATGTCAGTTACTGTGTGCTCAGTCAGGTTGTGGTTTGTGGTTCAGTTTCTGTGTTTTCGGACAGGTTGTGGTCAGCGGGTCAGTTTCTGTGTGTTCGGTCAGATTGTGGCATGTGTGTCAGTTTCTGTGTGTTCAGTCTGGTTGTGGTCTGTGGGTCGGCTTTTGTGTGTTCGACCAGGTTGTGGTCAGTGGGTCAGTTTCTGTGTTTTAATTTAGGTTGTGTTCAGTGTATCTGTTACTTTGTGCTCGGACTGGTTGTGGTCTGTGTGTCAGTTTCAGTGTGTTCGACAGGTTGTGATCAGTGGGTCAGTTTCTGTGTGTTCGGATAGGTTGTGGTCAGTGGGTCAGTTTCTGAGTTTACGATCAGCTTCTGTTCAACGGGTCAGTTTCTGTGTTTGCGGTCAGATTCTGGTAAATGTGTCAGTTTCTGTGTGTATGTACAGGTTGTTTTCAGTGTTTCAGTTTCTGTGTGTTCGGACTGGTTGTGGTCAGTGTGTCAGTTTCTGTGTGTTTGGTCAGTTTGTGTTCAATGGGTCAGTTTCTGTGTTTTCAGTCAGCTTGTGGTCAGCGGGTCAGTTTCTGTGTGTTCGGTCAGATTGTGGTCTGTGTGTCAGTTTCTGTGTGCTCAGTCTGGTTGTGTTCAGTGGGTCAGTTTCTGTGTGTTATTTCAGGATGTGGTCAGTGGATCAGTTACTGTGTGTTCGGTCAGATTGTGGTCAGTGGGTCAGTTTCTTTCTGTTTGGTCAGGTTGTTTTCAGTGGGTCTGTTTCCAAGTGTTCAGTCAGCTTCTGGTCAGCGGGTCAGATTCTGTGTGTTCTGTCAGGTTTTATTCAATGTGTCTGTTACTGTGTCCTCGGTCTGGTTGTGGTCACTGGTTCAGTTTCTGTGTTATCGGACAGGTTGTGGTCAGTGGGTGGGTTTACGTGTGTTCGGTCATGTTGTGATCAGTGCATCAGTTTCTCTGTGTTCCGTCTGGCTGTGGTCAGTGGGTCAGTTTCTGTGTGTTCGGTCAGGTTGTGGTCAGTGGGTCATTTTCACTGTTTTCATTCAGGTTGTGATCAGTCGGTCCATTTCTGTGTGATCATTCTGGTTGTGGTCAGTGGGTCAGTTTCTTTGTGTTCGGTCAGGTTGTGTTCAGTGGGTCCATTACTGTGTGCTCAATTATCGTGTGGTCAGCAGGTCAGTTTCTGTGTGTTCGGTCAGGTTGTGGGCTTTGTGTCAGTTTCTGTGTGTTCAGTCTGGTTGTGGCCTGTCTGTCGGCTTCTGTATGTTCGACCAGGTTGTGGTCAGTGGGTCAGTTTCTGTATGTTTGTTCAGGTTGAGGTCAGTGGATCAGTTACTGTGTGCATGGTCTGGTTGTGGTCTGTCTGTCAGATTCAGTGTGTTTGGACATGTTGTGTTCAGTCCCTTTGGAATGAGTGACCATAACACGGTTGAATTCCATATTCAATTAGAGGGTGAGAAGTTTGGAACTCAAACAAGCGTGCTAAGCTTGAATAAAGGAGAATATGAAGATATGAGAGCGGAATTGAGTAGATTGGTTTGGGAAAATAGATTAAAGGGTAAGACGATACATGATCAGTGGTGTACATTAAAGGAGTTATTTTACAACTTCCAAAAAAATATATTCCACTGAAAAGAAAAGGATGTAAAAGAAAAGACAGCCACCCGTGGCTAAGTAAAGAAATTAATGATAGTATTCGACTAAAAACAAGGGCATATAAGGTAGCCAAAACTAGTGGGAGGATAGAGGATTGGGAAAACTTTAAAAGACAGCAAAAAATTCCAAAATGATTGATTAAGAAAGGGAAGATAGATTATGAAAGTAAATTAGCAAAAAATATAAAAACAGATAGTAAAAGATTTTATAGTTATATAAAAAGAAAAAGGGTGGCTAAAGTAAATATTGATCCCTTAGAGGATGAGACCGGGAAATTAATGGTGGGAAATATGGAGATGGCAAAAACACTGAATGAGTATTTTGTATCAGCCTTTACAGTAGAGGACACTAAGAATATCCCAACAATGGACAAACAGGCGGCTATAGGGGGGGAGGAGCTAAACACGATCAAAATCACTGAGGAAGTGGTACTCGGTAAAATAATGGGACACAAGGTGGATAAATCACCTGGACCTGATGACTTACATCCTAGGGTCTTGAGGGAAGTGGCGGTAGGGATTGTCGATGCATTGGTAATAACTTTCCAAAACTCCCTGGACTCAGCAAACGTCCCGGCAGACTGGAAAACTGCTAATGTAACACCCTTATTTAAAAAGGGCAGTAGACAGAAGGCTGGAAACTATAGACCGGTTAGCCTAACATCTGTGGTAGGTAAGATGTTGGAGTCCATTATTAAGGAGACAGTAACAGGATATTTGGATAATCATAATTTAATAGGACAAAGACAGCATGGTTTTATGAAGGGGATGTCATGTTGGACAAATTTGCTGGAGTTCTTTGAGGAAGTAACATATAGGGTGGATAAAGGGGAACCAATGGACGTAGTGTATTTAGACTTCCAAAAGGCATTAGGCAAGGTGCCACACAAAAGATTATTGCTTAAGATAAAAAATCACGGGTTTGGGGGTAATATTCTGGCACGGATAGAGGATTGGCTATCTAACAGAAGGCAGAGAGTAGGGATAAATGGTTCATTCTCAGTCTGGCAATCAGTAACTAGTGGTG